>NC_062224.1:300000-600000 GCF_902686445.1 Sciurus carolinensis
CTTTTTCGGGGTGAGGGGGAAAACAAGATTCAAAAATTGGAGGAAAAAATTAAAACCCCTGGGACCAAAACAGCATTGTTTTATCTCTTAGGAATTTGAAACTGGGATGGTGCAATTGAAAATTTCAATACAGGGCTTGGAAGATTAAAATTCAGGAGTTCTCCCAGAAACAAACGAAAAATTCCAATTTAAAAAAAAAAAATGTTATAGGTTTGATCCAGGATGTACACCTCCCACCACAAATTATAGAAAAACAAAAGAATAAAGCAACTAGAGCAGAGAAAACAATAGCAGGGCCGGATGCGGTGGCACATGCCTGTGATCCAAGTGATTGGGAGGCTGAGGGAAAGAGGATTGTAAGTTTGAGGCCAGCATGGGCAACTTAGGGAGACCCTGTCTCAAAACAGCAACAGGGTGGGAAGGCTGGGTTGAGCACCCTGGGGTTCAATACTGGGTACCAAAAAAAAACAAAAACAAAACCAAACACACACACAAAAAAAAAAACACGGTGAGAGTCTCACTAAACTGCAAAGCTCCCAAACTGAAAAGGCCTCACCCAAGAGCCAAACTCTACCCTGTGAAATGGGGACACAGAATGTTCAAAACCAAAGCCACCAAGAAGTCTGAACAGGGAGGGCGGGGACACTGGAAGGGAAGCCGGAAAGAGCTGGAAGAGCAGGGGCACCGGTGGAGACTGGCTTTTCTCATTTCAAACAAAATGTTTAAGACCCACCGTGTACACTTTGCTGGAGAAAAGGTTCAACTCAAGTCTGTCAAGGTGACACACACCTGTCATCCCAGCGACTCAGGAGCAGGCGGGCAACTTCGACCCTGTCCCAAAAATAAAAACAGGGCTGGGAGGTGGCTCAGTGGGAAAGCACCCTTAGGTCCAATAAATAAGGCACAGAGACAGTCTAGTTGGCTCTGGGGTCCCACACCCAGCACTGCCACCCCCACACATGCAGGGAACTTCCAAAGAGCCTTCTTGACGCTCTCCTAAGCAGAACAAGGACCTGAGAATCACCATACACTTGAAAAAGCTAACCATGCAATACAGAATCACAAGCCAAAGACAAAAACAGCAGAGGACAGGGGACCCAGACAGCAATGCAGCAACACAGAGAAGCAAGCAAGCCACCTAGTAACATCCTGCAAGGAAGACACTCTGCACCTGAACCAAAAACAGACTCTGTTTTCAAAAAGGAACAAAAAAGAGGGTAGGAAGGAGACAGGGAGGCAGGAAGGGAGGCTGGGGGGGGGGGGAGGAAGACAGGGGGGGGGGGGAAGACAGGGGGGGGGGGGGGGACACGGGGGAGAAAGCGGGGAGGGAGGGAGGGAAGCTGGGTCACGGAATCTTCAGTTTGGAAAAAAAAAAGAATCCCACAAATGAAAATGCAATAATAGAATTAGAAGATCCGGTTGAATTGAATGTTACCCAGAAAAAAAAATTTTTTTTAAAAAGATGAAAATTGGGAAAGAAAAATTTAAAAATTAGAGGATAAATTCACAAAGTCTCACATCTAATTAAGGAATGCAGAAAGAAAGGAAAACACAAACTATACATCTGAGAAGAGATTCGTATCCAGAATATATAAGAACTCAATAGCAAAAACCCACAAATAATCCAATTTAAAATGGGCAACAGACCTAAACAAACATTTCTCAAAAGGAGATATAAAAATATGTTCAACGTCACTAGCCATCAGGGAAACGCAAACCCACTCCACTCCAGTGAGGACGCTGACATCAAAAAGACAAGTCAGCGAGGGTGCAGGGAGAAGGGAACCCTGGCATGCTGCTGGTGGCACAGCCATCCTGGAAGACGGTATGGAAGTGCCTTCAAAATCCAAAAACGATCCAGCAATGCCATCATGAGTGCACATCCAAAGGAAGAGAGGCCGGTACGTGGAAGAGCACCAGCAACTGGTGCATCGTTCACGCGCGCCAAGAAATGGGAACAACCTGCGTCCCTCGAGAGAGGAGCCGCAGAAGAGAACACAGTGCATGTTCACAAGGCAGTGCTGCTCAGCCACGGAAAGGGACAACTCCTGTCCTGTGCAGGGGGCAGGCACGGAAGGGCCAAGGCCTCCTGAGCCCACTCCTGGGTGAAATCTGAAAAGTCGATCTCAGAGGAGGTGAGAGTAGATAGACCAGGGAGCACAGAAGAGCTGAGCCACGGGAGCCAAGTTACTCTGCACGGGAGGAGGAGTTCAGGTGGCCACTGTATGGTCAGGGGACCACGGGCAACAAGAGCACCGCATACTTAAAAAGCCAGAGCGAAGGGTTTTGAATGTTTTCACATAAAGAAATGATCAATGTTTGATAAGCTAGACATGCTTAGCCTGATTTAAACCCTACATGGGTACACATGTATGGGAACGCCACAGGGCACCCTATACATATGTACAATTTTTGTTATATGTATCAGTTTTAAAAAACTTGAAGGGGCTGGGGTTGTGGCTCAGTGGTACAGTGTTTGCCTAGCACATGTAAGACACTGGGTTCACTCATCAGCACCACATAAAAGATAAGTTAATAAAGTTATTGTGTCTATCTTACAACTAAAATATATATATATTAAAAATTATAAATTATAAATATATATATATTAAAAACAACCTGAAGGAGAGAGCTGAAGGGCGGCCCAGTGGCAGAGCACTTGCCTGGCATGTGCAAGGCCTGGGTTGCATCCCCAGCACGGCAAGACAGACAAGGAAAGACAGGAAAAAACAAATATGTATAGAAATTACAAAATAACCCAAGAAAACGTCCCAGAACTGAAAATTGCAGCCACCATAACAGCCCACCAAGTGCCCAACACAATGGACAGGAACAGGTGGGGTCCATTTCAGAGGACAAGGACCCCAGCCAGGAGGACCAGGAGTCAGCAGTCACAGGGCGGTACAGCGATACCTTCTGACTTCCGAGACCGCTGACTCACCCAGAAAGCCGCTCCAGCCACGGTCTCCCCAGTGAGGGTCGATAAGACCTCCACACTCACCTCTCCCACCCTCCCCAGGCAGTGAGGCGAGCTACAGACCAAGAAGACAGCATGACGGCCACCCTGTGGTGGCTGCCACCCAAGGGAGGCCAGGACGCACCTGAGGCGATGGCTGCAGGCCCCAGGAAATCCAGAGGTGGCCAGGCAGAAGGAGGTCAGAAGCCCCAAGGGAAGAAGGAAGAAGAGCAGGGCAGTGAGCCCAGATGCAGCTCCATTTGAAAGGAAGAAAAAGGAGCCTGAGAAGCAGCCTGAGCAACCACTTCCTCAGGTCCAACCTCATGGTCACCGCCGGCGAGCCCAGCAAACTCTCATGGCTGTTGGGAAGGTGCGGCTGCTATGTGTACAGCTAAAGAGAGCAGTGAGAAGAACAAAAGTCAAGAGGCCACGTTAAACGCTGAAAAAAATCAAGACATGTCGACAAAAGCCGCGTTGTTCAGAGATACAGAAAAAAACACAGTGGGGCATGGAGGCACAGCCTGTAGTCCCAGCTCCTAGGACGCTGAGGCACGGGGTCACTCAGGCTCGAGAGTTTAAGGCCAGAATAGGCAGCAGAAGGCAGAATAGGAAAGGAAAAGAAAAGAGAGGACACCAAAGGAAAGTCAGAGTTGTAAGCAGTCAGCCAACAGGAAGCTGAGGGGTGTGTGGCTGGGGACGGCTGTGTTTTCGTAATAAGCTTTGCAGAGCTATAAGATTCAGTGTACGTGAGTGGCTTCAGGAAGATGTTTGTGTTTTACAGCACTCCAAGAGCGGCCATCACTCCAGAAGGTAAAGCTACTCACTGAGAACCCTCCTAATCTTCCCAACACAGGAATGGAGAGTTCCAGCAGGGACGTGCAATGCCAAAGAGCCTGCAACGGCTGGTCCTGAAAGCAGAAAGCATCTTTCCTCCGCCCAGATGCCCAAAGCATTTAATGGAGAATTTCTGAACCACAGGGAGGAGTCAGTATCTCCAAGGCAACCAGTAATCCTTAAGGAGGGCATCCCCGGGCAGGCAAACTCAGACCCACAACCACACAAACATCATGAACGTCACTCAGCAGAGGCAACACTGGGCTCTGCCTCCTGTCATTCTGATCTCCAGCAATGAGCTAAGCACCAGGAATCAGTGGGATTCAAGTTACATGATACCAGGAAGATAGCTCTGCCTTGGAGGAACTGAGAATAGCCAAACAGTCCCCAAGAGGGAAGTAACAGGCCTGAGTCTAAGCTTCCTCTCCTCGACTCACGTTTATCCTGGACTTCCGCTTATTCATGTATGCAATTCAGATAAAAACTATGACCCTACATCTTACAGTTGTTTTGGAAATTCATATTCCTAGAACAGTGACTGAATGTATAACAAACTCTCAGTGCTTTTTTTCTCGATAGACCCTCCTTAAAATCTGGGGACCTCGGGTGGCACCTGGCCAGTGCTCGGAGCAGCGGGAAGGAGCCCGGGGTCACCCAGCTGCGCGAAGGCTCTCCCCTCTGCTCTGGGCACCAGCACCCCTAGGACTCCTGCGCACACTGAAAGCTTCGCAACCGGCAGCGGCAGGACCCGGGCCTGGGCCGTGGGGAGGGCGCCGCGCCGCCCGTGCACGGCGGCAGGCACAGGGCCGCACTTTCGCGCGTGGGCAGGACGGGAAAGCAGCCAGTGCAGACCGCGCATCCACGCACCCAAGCTCACAGCATTCCTTAGAGACAGGGCGGAGAGGTCAGAGAATTCGTTCAGAGAGCTGTGGCCCCATTATGACAAGGCACAGTCCAGGGTTCTGGACCTCGCGGGTCGCCTCTGGGAGGGCGATGAAAGCGCTCTCATCGCGAGGGACGCGAAGAAATAAACAGACGGAGTCGGGGCTCACCCAGCGAGCTGCGGCCCGCGAACCCGAGCCCCGCTGCGCCTAGAGGCCACGGCTGGGTCGCCCGAGAGCCACCGCTTTAAGGAAACCCAGGGTGGGAGGGCGGAGGCGGGGCCAAGCTCTCTGGCTCCACCGGGGCAGGCAGGTTCCCCGTACGTGAAACAAAACAGAACACAACAGGAGCGTCTGCCCCAAGTGCTACAAGAAACACGCCGGGCAGCTCACGCCGAGCGCCCAACCCGGCGCGGTCCCACGCGTGCCCCTCGGCCCAGTACCTGGCTGTGCCGCGTCCTGCTCGTCCCCGGCCTCCGCGCCCCGCTCCCCCGCAGGCCGCTCGGGCTCCTCCCGCGCCGAGGCCTCCGCGGGCTCCGAGGCCTCCGAGGCCTCCTCGGGGTCCGCAAGCGCGCACCGGGGCGCGGGGCCCGACGCCGCCGACGAGGCCGAGTCGTCCGAGGAGCAGTCCGGGCCCCAGGCGTCCCAGAGCCAGGGCGCGTGCGCCTGCTCCAGCAGCCGGCGGCCCAGGCGGTAGCGCAGCAGCTCGCGGTAGCACGGCGCGTACTCGTCCCAGCGCGGCTCCCGGTAGCGCTTCATGTACTCGCTCTTCACCCCGCTGCCCGGTGACATGGTGCCGCGATCCGCCGCCGGCCCGCTCCGAGCCGCTGCCTGAAGGGCCCACACGACACACAGGCCACCCGCCCGGCCCCGGCCCGCCGCGCGTTTCAAACTCGGAGCCCCGCCCGGAGGGGGCGGGGGCGGAGCGGGTGGGGACTGGGGGAGGTGCCGGCCGCCCTCGGGTCGCCGGGGCAGGGGCGGAGTCGGGGGCGGAGTCCGGGGCGGGGGTGGGGCGCGGGGGTGGCTGGGGCCCTGCGGGTCTGGAGCGGGGGCGGGGCCGCGCCGGCTTCAGGGAGGGGACCCGGCGGCCTGTCACCCGGGGGCGGTTCCGCAGGCGGAAACCGAGGCCCGGGTCCAGCGGGAGCGAGCGGGAACCCGAGGCACCCTCCGGGTGCGGGTGCCACAGGCCTTACCTCCTCCCGCTGGGGCCGCGGCGCGCGTGGCGCAGTAGCTGAAACCCAGCTGCGGTGCTTTGCTTCTCGGCAAGATGTCGCCCACGGCGGGTAGTCGGCGGCCCTGCGGCTGCGAGGCGAAGGCGCCGCCCCAGCCCGGAGCAGACGCCTCCCCGCGCGCCCGCCGGGCCCCCGCCCGCGCCGTGGGCGCCGCCTGGGAGCCCAGGCCCCCGCCCGCCCTCCTAGCCGCGGCGCTCCGCGTCCCAGCACCGCCCGGGCCGCCCTGACCCGAGTTTCTCCGCGGGAGGCGGAGATCCCGCGCGCAGAGAGCGGTCAACCCGGGCCCATTCCAGGCCCGTCGCTTTGCTTCCTCCCGGTTCACAGTACCTGTTGCTCTGGCTTTCAACCTTTCTTTCAATACAAGTCCTTTCTTATCTTTAATACACCAGAATTCATTCAAATTTTGATTAAAACTGCGTTGTGCCAGGTGCAATGGCACACTCCGGGAATTTCATTGACTAGGAGGATCAAAAGTTCCAGGTCAGCCTGAGCAACTTGTCGTGTAGCCTGCTCAGGGATGCATTTGCCCCCGGGAGCCTGCAGCCTGTAGTTACGTTGTGCGGAAGTGTACAGTGTTGCCCTGCAGACCTTAACAGTTTCCAAAGCGCCCCCTGCGCTTTCCTCCTTTTAGAAAAAGGAGCCTTGATACAGTAGCTGCAGAAAGTGCTGAAAGGAAAGGCCTTCTGGGAAATCGCAACATAATTAACAAGAAGCAAAAGCAGGCCTGGCTGTGGATGAACGACCCAGATCCAGCTTCGGTACTGGAATTTTCTGGCTTCACTACTTTTTCCACGTGTCTCTGCCCTGCCTTCCCCCATCTCAGGCTGAAGACCCTGAGAGGGCACTGGCCCCAGTGAGGTGATCTGACGGTCCCTCCTGAGAACTTGAAGTTCCAAGTTAATTGCACCTTCCTGAAGGAAACCACCATCTGCTGCTCTGTGGTCCCGGCCAAGGCTGACCTCTTACCAGCTTCACCTTCTGCCCCTTGACCACACATCAGGGGAATTCTGATTGTGTTCCCCTTATATGCTTAGGCAACCAGAACCTTGGCAGATATTTAACAGCTCAGAAGAAATGGCGACATGTAGTTACATGGTCTACCTCAACTTTTGCCACCTAACTCTGCAAAACTTAGTGGTTTAGAGCAACTATGACTTAAGACTTGTTGGGATTCTGTGAGTGTAATGGTTAATTTGAATTGTACACTTGATTGGATTAAGAGATGTCAATGATTAGAGGCTCTGGGTGTGTCCATGAGGGTGTGTCTAGGAATCTTGGAAGGTGGATGGGGGACTGAGGTGGAGCCCCTCCCTAAGCGTGGGCAGCACCACCCAGTAGGATGGAACAAAAGCTGGAAGAACAAGGAAGCAGGTGCAGACGCAGCTCGGCTCTTCCAGAACAGGTTCTTGATCGCTGCTTCCATTGTCTGAGGATATCGGACTCTCACTTCTTCACTCTTCCAGAGCAGACCCTGCCAGTGATTCTCCAGGGAGTTTCCAGAAGCCTTGGTCTCGGACTAGGGTAGCACAGTTGATCCCTCTTGTTCTGGGGCTTCCGCCTCTTGGACGGTGCAGCTGCTGGTTCTTCCAGCTCTGCAGCTACAGATGGCCACTGTGGACTAACCAGCTTCTGGTGGTGTAATTCAATCTAATAAATCCCCTCTTTATAATCATACTTCCCGTTGATTCTGCTCCTCCAGAGAACCCTGACTAATACGGCAGGTGAGCTGGGCAGTCCCACCATTCAAGCTGGTGGGTGCTAGAGGGAAGGGGCAAGTGGCCCCAGCACGGCTGGTGGGCTGACAGGCTGGGCTGCCTTGGTCATGTACGGCAGCTTGAGTGGCCTCAGAAGATCAGGCATTTCTGCTGCCCTGTTCTAAGATGCTAGCTAAAACTCAGGGGAGAGAGCAATGAACTGCCCCTCGGGCTGCAGAGGGCCCTGTGCTAGGAGGAGCTAGCTGCCATGTTTAGTCTGCAACACAACCACACACACAGTGTGATACCAATATTTAGGTAACTCAGAAATGGGATTAGGAATGATCTGATTTTTTTCTTTTTACTTGTTCCTATTTTCCATAATTAAATGTTTTACTTTTGTTATTACATCAAGACTTTCCACTTAGAAGTGACATACAATTCAGACCAGCTTGGGCAGACAGGTCACCTACTGGATCAGGTAGAGCTAGATCCAGGGTTTCCATGACCTTGGGACTTGGCTTCCCTCTGTCTTTGAACTCTACTTTGCTGCTGAGGGCCTCCCTCTTCTCAGTCTAGAAATGGACTTCCTCCCCACAGGTGGAGAAAGCCCACTTGTGGCCCAAAATGATGTTGTCTCAACTAGGGACCACCAGCAAGATAACTTCCAGTTACAGAGGAAAGCTGCCCAGTCCACGCTTGGCTGGTGGCAGGCTCCTGAGCAGAAAGGCTGACCATGCCCAAGCCACGTCCGCATCCCTGCGGATGGTGCTAGGGTGGAAGGTGAGAACTGACAGTCCCATGAGACCCATGTGGAACACAGAGACAGTGAGCACACAAATAACAAATGCCCACCAACATACTTGTCTGTGTTTAAATGACAACAATGAGAAAGAGGCAATTTGACACTTCTTGGGGGAGGGGCTTCTGGGATAGAGTTGCCCCTAAGAGGACACAACTGTCAATGATCTGCTATGTCAACTGCTATGATCCCAGGCAGTATTTATAAAATTGCATCCTATATCAGGGGATGCAGGCCTCCCTCTGCCTCCCTCTGTCTCTGTCTCTCTCCCAACTCACCCGGCTGCCCTCAACACAAACATCCCCAGGAGCTGTGCACTCACCCTCCCCCACGTACATGATAGAACACTCCCAGCCTCCCTTGCGGCCAGGACACCGTGCTGAGATCTGACTCTGCTCCTCCGAGGTTCCTGGCCCCTGACTGAATCCAGGTCTGCGGATGCGTGGGAGCCAGGCTAGGAGCAGCTCACCGGCTGAGAGGAGCCCAGGGTGGCTGAGTCCTGCAGCAGCGGCCACGGTGCCAAGAGCAGTGCTGCCTCCAGAGCAAGGTGCCCCCGGAGCCAGGGCCGGGTCTCTGGGGTGCGTTCGCTCAGAGCTCCAAGCCTGCCGCTTCAGCTCTTCCAGGGACTCCGAAGCCACTCACCAGTGTCTGGTGTGTTTCTCATGGACTCAGCCAGAATGGCTTTTCTCAGCACCGTGGACCGTCCCAGCTCCCTCCTCTGACTAGGCTCTCCAGCCACCTGAGCTTCCTGTGCCTCCTCCTCTTTGAACCCCTCACCATCCCTGCTTGGGACCGTGCAGCAGGGGACCCTCAGGGTCCAGCCCCTCGCTGGCCGCCCCACCCATTCGCTGGTCCTGCAGCTTGCCGTCTTCTGCCGTGTATCAGAGCCTGCTTTCCCTCCCCACCCCAGCTCCTCTGCAGCCCCAGTTCTGCTGACAGCCTTCTCATTCTCCCGGGTCCAGTCAGGAGGTCAGTGGTTTGGTCTCACATGCAGGGACCACCCCTGCCTCATCCCCAACCAGC
The DNA here is from genome assembly GCF_902686445.1 of Sciurus carolinensis. NCBI lineage: Eukaryota > Metazoa > Chordata > Mammalia > Rodentia > Sciuridae > Sciurus > Sciurus carolinensis. The sequence goes on from NC_062224.1 coordinate 309,423, forward strand.
GCAGTTCCCAAGTGAGGACACAACCACAAGCATCCAGCACCTTTGTGGCCTTCAGAGAGAGAAGCCCAGATCCGAACGGAGGTCTGCACCCAGACGGGCCTAGGGCCTACCAGAGGGCTGCCCTCTCAGGGACTCCTAGTCCACCTCTGCTGAGGAGCCACAGCTGAGCCAGCTGAGGAGCCACAGCTGAGCCAGAAGGAGCTTGCTCAGCTCCCAGGCTGAGCCAGACTGGAGAACCAAGAACAGGAACTTTGGAGATCTTCAGCTGCTGCACAGCGCTGTGTAACTGCCCCTTCCCTCCGTCTGCAGCGGACCAGCCACACCTGCCCAGGAGCAGGTGGAGCCTCAGGAGGCACTGTGCACAGCTCTTCACTGACAAACCGACTTCCTTCTCACCGTGGACACTGCAAACTCTGTTCTTCTTCCACTTTTGTACAAAGGCAAAGTCGTGGCCTATTTTTGTGCACAACTCTGCTGTTTTCTACTCCTATCCTTTTCTTGCCCTGATTTCCTCTTCTGATGATTCTAGTCTTTCATATTATATTTTTGGAAGATTTTAGATCACTTGTTTGTGGTGCTGGGGGTTGAACCCAGGGCCTTGTGCATGTGAGGCAAGTAGTCTACCAACTGAGCTATATCCCCAGCCCTCAGACCATTTTTTAACTTTTTGAAAACTGTTAATTCTCCAGAATAAACGTAAAAGATTGGCATTCACATTTTTAACTCAATGAAACTTGCAGAAGTATGTAACTTGAAACTAGACGGATCTCACCTGGGAGGCAAAACACATTGAACATTTAAGTTGAACTCAGTACCTAAATATTCTGAGAGTCTTCTTAAGTTGAGGAGGGGTATAAACAGGGAGCAGAAATGAGTAAAACTAAGCATCTGTGGCTAGCGCTCCCATCCTTCAACGCTCCCCGCTACTGCTTTAGGTGCTGAGACGAGGGCAGCCAAGGCTGGCAAGACCTGCGCCTGAGCTGTCGCCCCCTGCCCGCCAGCAGCCTGGTCCCCCTGCACCTGAGGGGCTTTTCCGATGTGCACTTGGAATACTCAGCTTTGAAATTGCGTTACTGCACAGAACGGCTGATGTGGGGATCGCTTCCTAGGGAGCATCGTCGTGGGAATGAGGGTGGACTTGCAGCACCAGGGCTCTGGCTGTCCCTGGCCTCAGGTGGCGGCCAGGTCCCAGTGGGCACCGGAGTCTGTGCACGGTTGTGAGAGCTTGCAGGGCGCAGTCGTGCCAAGGGCAGGGCGCCTGCCACCCTGGCCTCCACCTCCAGCTCACGGAAAGGTCAGTGGTTCCCAACTTGAGAACTGACAAAAGCTAGACTCCACCTGCAGAAGACAGGGCAAAGCCCCCACCCGCCTGTGCACCCCTGCTGGCTCTCGGGTCCCAGGAGAAGAGCCTCCCTCCTCCTCCTCGAACAGCACCTGATCACAGCCTCCACACCTCGCTCCACGTTTTCAGCTGAAACTTGCCAAGAATGCAGGGTGGGAGGCCAGCCCAGAGGACGGGTGAGGGCCAGGCCACACACAGCCCCAACCCACTGCACTCCGCACTGGTGACTAGACTTGCAGGATTTGCCTTGGGTTTTTGACTTTACACTGGTGTGAAAGCGATATACTTCAAATTTTGAATTTCGACCTTTTCCCAGACTGGTGATGTGCAGTACGAAGCTCTTAGGAAGCTGGTCAGTGGCAGACTCAGGGCCAGCAGGCCTGGACAGGGTGCCTGCTACTGAGCTGGGATGCTCAGGACCAGGTGCACCCAGGCACTTCCAGCTGTGGGCACCAGGGTGCAGCCCACAAGTGCCGAGGAGCATACTCCCACATACCTACCACAGTCCTACAAACAGCTGTCTGCTTGCTGGCCCCTCCATCCTGAGTTAATAAATCTATGGTGTGTTTATTCTAATAAATGAAAAGTCTAACTGAAAATTGGGACTTCAGTGGGTCGAACAGAAACGTCAGCCAAAGCCAGAAAACCTGCCCACAATTGCGGAGAGAAATGGGTACCAGGACCTGGCGCGCTGCAGAGGGCGTGGCCTGGGGAAGTAGAGAGGCAGGGGACTCTGAGCCTGAGGAGAGTGGGCCTCCAAGGGCGCCGAGGCAGGTGAAGATCAGTCAGAGACTGCTGTGGTTCATGCCTGTCACCCCAACAAATTGGGAGGCTGAGGCAGGAGGGTCACAAACTGGAGGTCAGCCTCAGCAACTTAACAAGAACCTGTCTCAAATTTAAAAATAGAAAGGTCTGAGGCTGTGGCTCAGCAGTAGAGCACCCCTGGGTTCCTTCCCACCACACACACACACACACACACACACACACACACACACAGAGGTCAAGAACCCAGAATAATGCCTCATGAAAGTGTCCTCTACAATGCTCCTAAGGAGGCTCTGCAGCCAGGTGGTGCAGATCCTCTGTCGCATCCCCAGGAGAGCCTGTTGAACACTCAGGTTGAGGAGGTTCCCCTGGAGTTCACAGTTTGGGGTGGGCCCTTCCCGCAGAGCTCTCTGGAGAGACGGGCAGCGGTTGCCCGTTGGTCCCCGTGGCAGGTGCACATGGAGGCCGGAAGTGCAGGATCCAGACTCTGCGGACCGGGCTTCCTGCAGCCTCAGCTGCTCTCCTCCCGGCCCCGAATCCTTTCAGGCCCTCCGGAGTCTAGTGAACCTGGACACTCCTGGGCACACTCCTGCTGGGTCAGGGGTTCTGGGTCCCGGGGGCAGCCGTGCACAGGGTGCTCCACTGCACATGGACACGGAGGCCCCGGCACAGCCTGCTCGGCCCTCTCCCACCCCTCCTTCCCGCACGCCCTGCACACGTGAGCACACACCTCTGGTCCTCATGAGGTGGCCTGCCTCAAACACCATCCCCTGTGCTGCCCCCACCCCGTGTCCCGTCTCCAGGGAGGCTGACCGAGGAGGCTCTACTGCCAAGGTTTTTATTTGCCTTTCAGAGAAGAAGGTATTGAACTCTTCCAAGGGCTTAGAGCTCATGGATGGCGTGACTGGCACACACACCCCCAGTGTGAGCACACAGGGTCCAAGGGCCCACTTGGTCTTCTCTCCTCCACTCAGGAGAGAAAGCTTCTGCAGTGGGGACCTGGGCCTGCTCTCAGGACCCACAAGTGCCCACCCCGTCCTCTCCTCCTGCAGCCCCGGCCAGGCTTGGTCTTCCTCTTTCTTTTGTTATTTATTTGTACCAGGGTTGCTTAACCACTGAGCCACATCCCCAGCCCTTTTTTTTTTTTTTTTTTTTTTTGAGACAGGGTCTCACTAAGCTACTTAGGGCCTCACTAAGTTGCTAGAGCCAGTTTTGAATTTGCGACCTCCTGCCTTAGCCTCCAGAGAGGCTGGGGTCACCAGTGCGACCAGCATACCTGACCTGTTTCCTTCTGGTCCTGGAGGTCGCCTGACTGGCTCCACAGCCAGGGGGACTCACCAGTGTTTGGAAAAGTCCAGCCACACCCTGGCAGTTGGAGTTACACAGGGGATGGGCACTAGCTTCACTTCCAAGAGCAGCCCTGGTCCTGAGGTGTCCAACACCTGCGTCTGGAAAGCACACGCCCCCAACACTTTCTAAGAAAAAATGCCATTAAAAGGCGAAAAAGAGAGAGAGAGAGAGAGAGAGAGAGAGCGAGAGCGCACTGGGGAGGAAGGGAGGTGTGGCTGGAGGCTCCTGTCCAGCTGCCTGCCTCCTGGGGTCACCGGGAGGGGGACAGCAAGGCCCAGGTTTGCACTTGCCCACACCCTTGCCAACACCTGCTCAGTCCCCTTCTCACCTGCTGAGGGTGTGAAATGCGACCTCTCCACCAGACTGGGGGTCTTCAGCGGCAGGCACTTCCAAATCCTTGGATCATTGTTTACTTATTTATTTATTTTTATTTATTCATTTATTTATTAGGGGACTGGGGATTGAACTCAGGGGCACTCAGCCACTGAGCCACATCCCCAGTCCTATTTTGTGTTTTATTTAGAGACAGGGTCTTGCTGAGTTGCTTAGAGCCTCGCTTTTGCTGAGTCTGGTTTTGAACTCGTGATCCTCCCACCTCAGCCTCCCGAGCTGCTGGGATGACCGGTGTGGCCACTGTGCCCAGGCTGGCATCATTTTTTAATTGGTTTGTTTTTAATGTTGAAGTTGAGGAATCGCTTCCTCTGGATATGAGTCCCTTTCCAGATGCAGGATTCCCAGATATCCTCTCCCACCCTGGGGTCCTCTTCTTACTTGCTTGATGGGCTCCTTTGTAGCACAGTTTTATTTAGTCTTGAGGGGGTTCACTTGGTCTCTTTCTCCCTCTGTTACCTTCTACCTAATGGCCACGGGCTTTCCTGTCCGCTTTCCCCCGAGTCGCCACTTTCAGCACCATGTTCAGGTGTGTGGTCCATCCTGCCCAGCGTGCAGCGGGTGAGGGAGGGTGAGCTCCAGCTTCCAGCGCTTGCAGGTGGATGCCCAGCTTCCCCAGAACCCTCTGCTCAAAGTGCTGCCCCCATTGTGGGAAATCAACTGACCATCCACCAAGGACTGCAGAGGATGGAAGCTGATCCATTCAGCACCGCTGTCCCGAGCCAGCACCAGAGTGAGGCAGGAGGAACCCAGCGGGGCAAGCACGGTGGAGAAACCAAGTCCCGCCGTGGACACTGCCTCTGAGGGACACTGCCATGGGGCACCTGCCTGCCCGCCCCTCTGAGCACCTCGAAAGTGTCTCTGGGTATGCACCCTGCACAGCAATGCCCTGTGGGTAAAACCACTATTCCTTCCTGCAGGGGCAACAGGCACGGAGAGGTGAGGTCATCTGGCTGGTAAGGGGGTTGGCTCCCAAACATGCAGAACATGGCTCCAGTCATTTCTCCAGCTTGCAGAGAAGAGAATGCTACTGTTCGTAGAGGGAACAGCAGCATCTGCCTGGCAGGACTGGGTGCGTGCCCAGAAGCTCTGGAGCATGGCCTGCGGGGCCCAGCTCTGCTCTCCTGCTCAGCTGCTGGGTCCCAGGTCTGTGGAAGGTCTCCCAGTTCAGAAGTTTCTGTAGCTGGGCGTGGTGGGGCCTGCTTATGATCCCAGCAGCTCAGGAAGCTGAGGCAGGAGAATCACAAGTTCAAAGCCAGCCTCAGCAAGTTAGCAATGTCCTAAGCAACTTAGCAAGACCCTGTCTCAAAGTAAAAAATAGAAAGGGCTGGGGATGTTGCTTGTGGTTAAGCGTCCCTGGGTTCCATCCCTGGTACCGAAAAAAAGTGGGGTGGGCAGGAAGAGGAGGAAGAAAAGGAGAAGGAGGAAGGAGAAGGAGAAGAGGAGGAGGAGGAGGAGGGAGGGGGAGGCCTGTGGCACAGGGATGGTTCTGGGGCTCAGGCTTGAAAAGAAGACAGCAGGTATTGGGAGGCTTCCTTGGCCCACTCAGGTGTAGCCCCCTCTCCTGGAGGGGCCAGAACACAGGGAGCCACGTGGTTACGGGCCTGTGCACAGCCTGTGCCCGCGTGACAGTCCCCTCGGGATGCAGCCTTCCCGGGATGTGCTTTCGGAAAGGAAAAGCAGCGCGTGAAGGCCACAGAGCATCTGTGTGCAGGGCTCCGTGGTCATCTGATACCCAGGAAAGGGAGATGCTCCAAATAGCAAAGGCAGATAAGCACTGCCTTCCAAGGGGAAGTGGCCAGTGGCCAGCTCTTCATCAAGAACAGTGCAGGTGACCTTCAACTCCGACAGGGAGGTGGCGGGCGGCCAGCACCAGCGACCACCTAACTACTGTGGGTAACATGTTTGTAATACAGGACCATCTGCAAGGGTCCTGTTGCCCAGTGGAAAGGGCCAAGAAGCAGGCCACTTGGTCTTAAGGCCTTTCCCATACAAGACACCTCTTGCCCCGGTGCTGCCGCAAATCACCACAAGCAGCGCTGACCACCACGCTCACCAGCTCACACCTCTCTAGGGCAGACCTCTGAAATGGGTCTCAACTTGAATGGCCACCAGCTTTGCCCCTACTGGAGGCTCCAGTTCCTTAGAAACCATCTGCTTGGCCAGCTCAGGGCCCCTCCTGCCCAGACATCACTCTGACCTCTGACCTCTGAGCCCCCATCACCCCCCCTGACTCTGACCCTCCTCCTCCCTCATGAGAACCTGGTGGATATTCCAGGATCAGCTCCCATCTGCAGAGGTCCTTCCTTAGCCACACCCAGCAAGTCCCTGGGCATGCAAGGTCACATTCCAGGACTAGTGGGGGACATCCCAGGGGCCATGGTTTTGTCCACCACACAACAGTCTTTCCTGCTTCCAAGCAGTGGGCAGAGTCTGGCTGCAGAGGTCAGAGGGGGTGTTTGTCTTCACAGACCTGGGAAAGACCCCTCGGACCTGGGCGGGCAGTGCCTCCAGGCTTGGCCCTGCCTCGGGAGGACGCTGGGTTGGGGGAGAGCGCCAAGGGCAGCCACCACCTGGAAGGGGCTAGCACGTGTAGGCCCCCGTGTGGGCCTCTTACTCACCCTCAGGATACAGGCTGTTCTCTCTCTATTCACAAGGAGGTGAAGGCTTGCGGGAGCAAAGTGAACACCCGGTTGCCCAAAGCTTGGTCCTTGTCCCTGATGCCAATCCAGTAACAAGGACACAGTTTTGAGAAAAAGGCAAAAGGAGGTTCACTGCTTTGCTAGCAAAGGAGAAGCACAGGGACTCCCGTCCAGAGGCTGTGGTTCTGCCCGTCAGCAGCGACAGGGGAGGTTAAGGAGTGACTCAGGCTGCATTCAGGTGTTCTCCTTGAGTTGTGATTCACCTGCTAATTTGGGGGACGCCATTCCTGAGATCTTCTCTGCCATCCCCGAGTCTGGATGACCTCCTTTCTGTGGTGGGTGTGTACTCAGGGGCAGACAGCTCTGCCTAGGATGGGGAAGAAAGGTGGTCCTGCTTCCCCTGAGATGGGGGGGGATTGGAGAGGAGCAGGGAGAGAGGAAGAGGAGGAAACGTCCATTTCAAAACTAAGTCACAGTGGCAGGGCAGCGAGGGCTAATTCACAGCACACGGTGGACCCTGCTGCAAGCCCAGGTCCCACGTCTGGGGCCATCGAGGTTGCACACTGTCAGGCTCAGCCCTCCCCATCCTGACTCGCCTCCTCCCTGCAGTCCTGCGGGGCCCAAGCCCTGCCAGCGAGGCCACTGGACCATCAGGTGCAGCCACCCCTCCTTCTCCAGAAGGCAGGAGCACTTGGGGCAGGATCCATGCTCCCAACTTGCCGCTTCCCCGGTGGCCAATAGAGTGCTCCCTACACAGTAGGTGCCCAATGATGGCCTGTTCTCTGCCTCATCTGCCTCTGTGAGCAAGTCAGCGCCCTCAGCTCAGCCCCACCGAAGGCCCTCAGTGGTCCCCAGGCCTCCTTTACTCTGTAGCGGCCGTTCCAGCCCCCCACACCCTTGGGCTCCCCCTCCAGGCTTCCTTTGCTTTCAACCCGGAAGCTTCTGGAATCTATGAGCTTGCATGCACTAGATGTGTCCCGGGCTTGGATAGCAAGGGATCCCTACAGCCCTCTGCTCCTGCAGAGAGGGGAGGCGGGGGAGCCAGGCTGCTCCCTGCCCAGCACTGAGCAGGCACGGTGGCTGGTGGTCAGGTCACTGCTGCCTGCCCAGATGTAGGGTACAGTCTGGCTGTGACACTGAAGTCCAGTCCAAGTGGCTTTCAGATCAGGAGACCAGGAAGGCGGCCTTCCCTGGGGCCCCGCTGCAGAGGCGCAGAGAGGCTGCTCAGATCTTGGACCCGTGGGCCCGGGGACACTTCCCACTCGCACAGGGAGTGGGCACTGGCAAACCGGCCAGGCACCAGCAGTTTCAGAGCAAGGACACAGCAAGGGAGGTGCTGGCGTGAGCACCTGAAGCTGCTGGGGCCCCGCAGGTAGAGGAAGGGAAGGTGACACCAAAGACCAGAGAGGGCGCTCAGAGCCACAGGGTGCTCGGACTTCAGTGACTCTGACTCTGGGTGGTGCGCTCCCTCTTGCTGGACGCTGTGTGTGAAGGGGGTCGGAGTCACTGTCCATCACCACCCCACCTTCCCCACTTCCATCAGTCCCGGTCACACCGAAGGGGGTGAGATCCTTCTGCCCAGTGCTCACAGGCCCTGGGCGGGGGCTGGCGGCATTGACCCCCAGGCCCCACTTCTCCAGGGCAGCCCCTCCCAGTTTCCAGAAGGAACCTTCCTCATTGAGCTGTGACATGGTCCAGCGGTGACGTGCCTGGTCGGGGGAGGCAAGCCAGCCCTGCCAGCCGGCACCAGGAAGAAGGGCCCCAGGTACAGGTGTGGGCAGCTGGCAAGGCAGGTCCCCGTGTGAGTCGGGAACAGCAAGAGGCAGCAGAGGCCCCTCCACGTTTGGCCTGGAGGAAGCCAGGCTGCAGGACCCCCACCAAGCCCAGGTCCAGGGACAGGGTCCCCGCATAGACGGTCGCCCCACCCTCTCCAGACTAATAATACACACGAATCAGAAGGCAGGCCACAGGCCCTGGCCATGCAAGGAGAGAAGAGCACAGGCCTGCCCTGGCCTGTCCCCACTGGCCTTGCCCAAGAGCGGGGCTGTGTGGCGCCAGCAGGGCCTATATTGAGAGGATGAGCGTTCTGGGGGGAATGGCAGGCATGCGCCCGCTGTCCCCACCCGCCCTGCCCAGCCACCCGCAGAGAGGCTCTGCCACGCCTCTTCCTGCCCAGGCCCCCAGCCAGCGGAGGGTCTGTGAAGAGACCCGGCCCTGTGCTCTCGCCCAGTTAGGACCAGGTGGGCGCCACACTCAGGGAGGGACGGGGATGCACACAGGGACCAGTCCCATGAAGGGGAACCCTAGGAGGTGATGGAGGACAGAAGAGGGGCAGCCCCATCCTCAGGGGACTTGCTGAGGGGTCTAGAGGTGACCCCTGCCTCTGACCCTCCGTCCCAGGAAGGAGCCTCCCAGGACACCCCACTGGACTGTCTGCCTCAGGAAAAGCAGCAGCAAGAGATGTCTGCTTGACATAACACTTCCTGGTCCACCCCAGCCTTGTCCTCCCATCTGCCAAATGGGAACACCGACCCCAGCAGCCCTGGCGTGAGGAACCACACAAGTTCTGGGGCCGCAGGACAAGAGCAGCCTGAGCCCTGCCCTCAGGGAGCCCTGCAGATCAACAAGGCCTGGGTGGGGGGCCGGGGCCAAAAGGGTGTCCAGCAGCTCTGGGCAGAGCCGCCTCCCACCCCAGGGAGGGACTGCATCATCTCCTGCCCAGGGGCCTGACCAGGAGCACACAGGTCCATGCAGAAGCCCAGCCCCTGTGAGAGGGCGCAGGGCTGCGGAGTGAGCGGGCCCTTCTGAACAGGCGCTGAGGCACAGACTCAGACACTGAGGGGCCAAGGGCTCCTGCCACCGTGCCCAGAGGGGGTCGAAGGGCAGTGGAGGCAGGCAGGCATGGAGGACAGCCTGAGCCTGAGCGGCTGGCCTGGGCTGCCGGGTGGGGTCCGGAGGCTCCTTGCCCCTCAGCACAAGACCTGGGAGTTGCCTGCAGAGCCTCCCTGGGCCCTGGCACTTCTGTTGAAAGCTGTGCTTTCTTGCCCAAGGAGAGCAGCGAAAAAAGAATAGGACATTTGTCAGTGTCCCTCTGCTCCCTCTAGGTCAGGCACAGCATGTGAAAGGGACGTCAGGGGCCAGGAGTCTCAGGATGGAGGCCCACCCCTGCTTGAGCCTGATGCTGTGGGCCAGGCTGGGGCTTCAGGGAGCTGTGCTGGGCTCTGGGCTCTGCTGCACCCGGCAGGGCCAGGCACCACCTCCTTGTTCTCTTGGCGGGCCCCTTCCCCATCAGGCCCGGGGGCCAATAGACAGGAGGGCAGGTGTCCACCCTGGGGACCCAGGAGCACACATCAACTCTGGCTGTCCATCTCCACAGAGAGTGGCAAGGAGGTGACTTTGCTCCAGCCTCCTGGGCCCCGCCCCGGAGGAGGGAGACCAGGATTCTCCCTCATTCAACACCCACAGGAGGATTTGGCATGGGCACCAGGACCCAGGACTCCCAGCAGCAACTTGGGATGCACCAAACACCCGTTGAACCTTAGAGCCCTGGAGGAGGAAGGACCTGTTCTTTCCAGCCTCTCTTTCCTGGAGGAGAGACTGGACCCCAGAAGGGCCCCCACCAGATGGGCTTCTGTGCCCATCTCAGGCCAAGAAAAGGGCAGTGCTGGCTCCCCAGGATCCAGGGCACGCTGTGCTGGATACATGGAGGGGAAGAGCTGTTCCTGGGCCCCTTTCAGCACAACCAGCAAGGACAGGGCCCCTGGTCTGTTGCAATGTCCCCCCAGCCAGTCAAGCCTGCACAGATGAGAAACTGAGCCTCAGAGACACAGAAGGGTGGCGAGAGGGGCACTGCCAGCTTGCACCAGCTCCAGCTGGTGTGCTCTCCTGTGCCCCCCATGCCCTCCTGCCGTGATGTGCTCAGGAGCCTTGCTACCTGGGCATGGGGTTGCCCAGGTGCCTGAGCATAGCTGCCCCCGCCTCCTGCGTTGCCTGTGCCTGGCCAGCGGTCCTGGTGGGTTCTCTCCTCCTTCCCAGCCGGCCCACTGCGAGGCTGCAGCTCCTCAGCCCTGAAGGGCCACAGCCCGACGCGCCTGTCATTAAACAGGTGAAGAGTTCCTTACAAGAGAGGGAAGGCTTTATGATTCCCACTTAGACACTGACTTGCTCCCTCATCCTCATCTTCTGCCATCAGAACCCCTTCACCCGCTGGAAGGCTCATTTAACCACTCAGACGTGAGCAGGCGCTGCTGTAAAAATAGAGGCTGGCGGAGGGAGCTGGCACTGTGAGTCACCGTGGCAGGCGGGCGGCAGGCAGGCGGCAGGCAGGCGGCTCTGCGACAGCTGCGGGCTCCCGCCCCTCCTCCCTGCCCGCTCCCTCCTCCCTCCCCTCCCGGCCTGCTCCTCTCTTCTCCATCCCTCTCTCCCCCCTCCCTCCTCCGCCCCTCCCCCTCCCCTTTCCCACAGAGCGAGGGCTTCAGGGTGAAGCCTGCTGGGGTGGCTTAAGACATTTACTAGCCTACTTGTCTCCCAGATAGCGCATGAGGAAGAAGGAGACCAAAATAGCACAGGCTTTCATTCTCCTGTGGTCTTTTAGGGTTTTCTTCAGAGAACGCTCTGGCTCTGAGGACGCTCCTGTCAGCCCCAAGGCGCCAACGGACTGAGAGGAAGTGGAAGGGCTGAGGCCCAGGCTGCTCGTCCTGGAGCCCTGGTCAGCTCCCACGCCCACCACCACCCACACTCCCGTAGGGCCCCAGTCTCCCTGGCCAGCACCCAGTGGCTGAGTCAGAGGCCCCAAGTTCCATGGAGTCCCTGCTCCTGCCCCAGTCAGCCCCACCCCCAGGTCAGCAGCTCCCGCACTCTCCCCATACAGGAGCATGTACTCAGCAAAGAGCCTGCAAGCTGCCCCACCTGGGCACTAGCACTGTCCTCCACCCCTGCCACAACCTCCCTCCAGGGCTCGGAGGGTCCCCCTAGCATGCAGGAGCTGCTGCTCCCACCCCCCACCTCCCCCAGCTCCACTCCAAGGCCGCAGAGTGGCTGGGGGAGGGGTTCTCTTTGCACCAGTGTCCAGTTTGCAGAGAGGGGTGATTTGTGTTGCTACTTGATAGGTGTCTGCCTCCCAGGTGGGACGGTAGGGTCCCTGAGGGCCGAGATTCATTCTGGATCACCTCTGTACCTCCTGTACATACTCGGTGCTCAGCGACTGTTCTTTAAATAAATTCCTGAATTATCTGAGACCCGGAGGGTGTCAATAAGCAGGTCGACAGTGGGTGCCACGATTCTAGATCCAGCTGTGAAATGAGCTGAATTTTGGATGTCTTGACACCCCAGGCTCAGAGAACCAGAAAGCACGGTGAAGGAATAAGACAGACACTCCCCGGCTGGGAAAAAACCCATCATGCCTTGGAAACAGCAGAGCCCCAGAGCAGGCTGGGACTGGTGCAGCAGGCAGCCAGCCAGCAAGCTGGTGCAGTGCTGCGGGCCTCTGTGCCTCCCTCCCGTGTCAGTGAGAAGACCTTGGCGGAGTTGCCGTCCCAGCTCCTCCTGGCCTGCACAGTCAGGTGCAGTCGGGCAAGAAACAATCTCCCACACCCGCAGGAGAAGGCAAGGGCTGGCAGGCTGGAGCTGGCACCTCTGGAGTCTCAGCACAGGTGACCTGGGCCTCGCTGAGCCTGGGGTCCTGCTTTCCATCTGCCTGCCCTGCATTGAGCACTAGAAGTTGAAATCGGGGAAATCCAGACTCTAGAGGCAGGGGGACGCGCCACAGGCACCTTTACACATCTACTGGAGAAGTTCAAGTACAGCCGTCCCACACCAGGGACCACGGCATCCTGAGATAGGGAGGACCTCAAGGCTCTCACGCCGCGCACTGTCGAGTCCTGCAGAGCAGCCTCCTGGCCCTCTCCCCCAGCTCCAGACATGCAACCCAGCCTCCTGGGCAGCCTGGACTGAGGCCTGAACTCAGCCTCTGACCTGGGTCCTCAGTCCACTACTGTCCATCAAGTGCCCAGGGCTCTGTGGAGCCCAGGGAGAGATTGGGGAGCACAGTGCCACCCTGCACCTTGCACCCTGCCCAGCCCAGACCCCAAGTGCCTGTGGCAGGTCAGCAGCAGGTGCCATGGGTCTGCCCACGCTGCACTAGCTGTGGACTTGGGGCTGCTGGGCTGGCTGTTTACTCATTTTTGTTTTTCACTTTAATATTTTTAATACTAAAGTTACATGTTTGTTGGAGAATTAAGTTGTAAGAGACCTGGAAGTATAACAAAGGCAGAGTCTCCCCCTGTCCCCCCACAGTGACCGGTCACTTTGGCCTATTTCGTTTGTCTCTTGCCCTTCATTCTTTTTTTCCCACGGTTCGGTGGATCCCTAAGGACACAAGGCATGTTGCCTTCAGGCTCTAGGGCCATGGGCATCCACCTGTGGCCTGTCCTCCTGGACACTTGTCAAACTCAGTGCATGTTTGGGCCCAGGGAAACAACAGCAGCTGTAAAATGGCAGCAGAATTTGGAGCAGGACTCCTTAGCCCTGTGTGTGGAGGTGAGCCATTTTCCAGAGGCGGGAAAGACAGCAGCGACTATGGAAGGCTGTGGGGTGGGGGGGCTCTACATCCTAAGCTACATCCCAGCCTCTGTTGTTTCAATTTTTTTTTCTTTTCTTTTCTTTTTTTTTTTTTTTTTTGGTGCTGGGGATCGAACCCAAGGCCTTAGTGCTTACAAGGCAATGTTGTTTCAAATTTTGAGGCAGGGTCTTGCTGCGTTGCCCAAGCTAGCCTCAAACTTGTGTCACTTGTAATTGCTGGATGACAGGCATGGCCTCCACACCTGGCTCATTTTCTGTTTTAGAGTCGTTCCTTTCTGTCCTTTCTGCCCAAGGCTCCCACAAATCCTCGCAGGCCTCCTGAGGTAGCACACTTCACTCAGTGCCTGGAAGCATGACCTACTACCAAAGCACAAGACAAGAGCACTGATAAGATGCATCCTGGTTTTTTTTTTTTCTTTTTCTCTTAAAACTGTCAGAAAAGGAAAGGTAATTCTTAGATTTGGCACATTTCCAGGGAACCACACAATTTCTACTTTCTGCACTTTTTTCAGTAGAAGAGTAACGTCAAAGCAGGCTTTATGTATTGGTGGTGCTCCAGGGAACGAGAGCGGGGACGCTGCGGCCAGCCACAGAAGTGGGTCATTACCCCTGACTTCACACAGGCTTGCGGCTTATTTAAGTGACAGGTTCATGTCAGACGTGCCAATGTGTGTTTCATATTATCAATAAAATCTGGAGTCCTCTGAAAGCCTAGAATTTAGCCCATCTTAAACTTTTATCCAGACTGGATAGGGGGAAATAGGCTTTTTTAGTAAACGTGTTTTATTATAACATGTTTTATACTTGTTTTATTAAAATCTTAAACTTTACCAAGTGACTGATTCTCCTGATATCTGGATTTGGCGGCATCACCGTCTTGGAGGCCCCGAAGATTTCTGAGCTAGTCAGTAGGCCCGAAAGGACGGGATAAACTGTTTAGCCCCTGAGGTGCCATTACCACCTTGCTCGCAATGATCCCACCTTTAAGCCTGTTTCCTAACAGGCTTATCGCCTTCATTGTGTCAGAATCTGTTTAACTTAGGGACCACTGCTCTTGGGATTGTTGATTAGTTACTATTTAATAATAGGTATTGCATTCTCCTGTAGAAATTAAAACCCTGGTGTGTACTTGGGGGGGTCCTCCTCCCCTTACCTACACCCCCTTCTCCAGATGGGGCTGAGCCCAGGCCTTCAGCCCGAGATTCCTTGCTCTCCTCCCACCTGGGGAGTGGGGCTCTCCTCTTGGGCACAAGACAAAGGATTTCCCAGTTTGGAAGACATGGTGACTGTCTTCAAACTGCCTCATTAGCCGGGCGCGGTGGCACACGCCTGTAGTCCCAGGGACTCAGGATGCTGAGGCAGGAGGATTGCAAGTTCAAAACCAGTCTCAGCAATTTAGGGAGACACTGTCTCAAAATTTATATGCAGACACACATTTAAAAAGGGCTGGGGATGTGGCTCAGTGGTTAAAGCACCCCTGGGTTCAACCCCTGCTGCGGGTAGGGGGCGCTCATGATGCAGAGCACAGACTTTCAGTTAGACCCGCAGAGTCAGCAGGGAGCCCGGTGAGTACGGCGGAGACGCGCCCTGGGACGCGGCTCCGGGCAGCACCATGGTCAGCGCCGCCGCCTGCAGCGGCGCGGGGCGGGCGGAGGGAGGGAGTTGCCCAGCCCCCCGTCAGGGGCCAGGGCGGCCACCGCGGCCCCCGTGTTGGGAACGGGTTTGATCAGCCGGGAAAGCCGATCGGCGTGGGAGTGGGAAGACGGCTGTGCCTTCCGAGGGGCGCACGATTCGGAGGTGGCGAGAAGTGAGGCCGGGGCCCTCCCTGCCCGCCCGGAAGCACAGACGACACACACGCGATGCAGCAAAACAGATGGCCGGCTTTAATGCTTCAAGCTCCCACTTCCCTCCACAGGGCTTTGTTTTAAATATAACAAAATGAGGTAAATCGAGTTAATGTATGTACACGTGGTGAAGAGGCGCCGGGCTGTCGCCGGGGTCGCTGCCGCGGGCGGCCGAGGCCAGCCCGCCACGCCAGCGCGCCTGTGGTCCTGAGGGGAGGACGCGGGCGCGGGCGCCTAGAAGCATTTGCGGTGCACGATGGAGGGGCCCGCCTCGTCGTACTCCTGCTTGGTGATCCACATCTGCTGGAAGGTGGACAGCGAGGCCAGGATGGAGCCGCCGATCCACACGGAGTACTTGCGCTCGGGAGGGGCGATGATCTGCAAGACAGCGCGTCAGAGGGCCCGCCCGCCCGCGCCCGCCCGCCCGCCCGGCGCCCCGCGGCGCCCACCCACCTTGATCTTCATGGTGCTGGGGGCCAGCGCCGTGATCTCCTTCTGCATGCGGTCGGCGATCCCAGGGTACATGGTGGTGCCCCCCGACATGACGTTGTTGGCGTACAGGTCCTTCCTGATGTCGATGTCGCACTTCATGATGCTGTTGTAGGTGGTCTCATGGATTCCCGCCGACTCCATGCCTGGGGGGCGCGGGGAGCAGCGTGAGCACCGGCCCCGCAACGCGGGCCCGGGCGGCGGGGACGGGGCGCCGGGGCGCGCGGCGGGCGGGCGGCCGCGGCTCACCGATGAAGGAGGGCTGGAAGAGCGTCTCCGGGCAGCGGAAGCGCTCGTTGCCGATGGTGATGACCTGCCCGTCGGGCAGCTCGTAGCTCTTCTCCAGGGAGGAGGAGGAGGCGGCGGTGGCCATCTCGTTCTCGAAGTCCAGGGCCACGTAGCACAGCTTCTCCTTGATGTCGCGCACGATCTCGCGCTCGGCTGCAGGGGCAGGGGCAGCGCAGGCCTCAGCACCGAGCGGCGGGGCGCCCGCCTGCCCTCCCGCCCCGGCCGCGCGGCCGCGCACCTGTGGTCACGAAGGAGTAGCCACGCTCTGTGAGGATCTTCATCAGGTAGTCGGTGAGGTCGCGGCCGGCCAGGTCCAGGCGCATGATAGCGTGCGGCAGGGCATAACCCTCATAGATGGGCACGTTGTGGGTGACGCCGTCGCCCGAGTCCAGCACGATGCCTGCGCGGGGTCGGGCAGCGCATGAGCCGCGGGGTCTGCGACTGAGGCCCAGGGCGCGGGGCAGGAGCGCAGGGTGGGGACGGGGGCGCAGGGCTGGGCGGCCGCGGGCACTTACCGGTGGTACGGCCGGAGGCGTAGAGAGACAGCACCGCCTGGATGGCCACATACATGGCGGGCACGTTGAAGGTCTCGAACATGATCTGGGTCATCTTCTCGCGGTTGGCCTTGGGGTTCAGGGGGGCCTCTGTGAGCAGGGTCGGGTGCTCCTCGGGGGCCACACGCAGCTCGTTGTAGAAGGTGTGGTGCCAGATCTTCTCCATGTCGTCCCAGTTGGTGATGATACCGTGCTCAATGGGGTACTTCAGAGTCAGGATACCCCTCTTGCTCTGGGCCTCGTCGCCCACATAGGAGTCCTTCTGACCCATACCCACCATGACACCCTGCGAGCAGAGGAGACGCCACACGCTCGGTACGGAGGCGGGTTAGAGCCTGTGGCCGAACCATCCCAGCTCCCTCCACGGAAGAGAAGCCTGACCTGGTGGCGGGGCCGGCCCACAATAGATGGGAACACAGCCCTGGGGGCATCATCACCGGCAAAGCCAGCTTTCACCAGACCTGAGCCATTGTCGCACACGAGGGCAGTGGTCTCGTCTTCGTCGCACATGGTGTCTGGTTTCTGCAAGGCGGTGACCAATGGCAGTCACCGAGGAGCCTCGTGAGGAGAAGAGGCCCTGATGACCCAGGAACTTACACCCCATGGACCTAGGGACACCCCAACACTGAGCCTCTGTGCAACCAGAGGAGCCTAAGGGACACTGGCAGGGGCTCAGGAATGCTGCCCCAGAGGGAAGGCACATTGAGTTCTCCAAGGTGGACCCAGAGGATGCCACTCCCATGATTCCACTGCAGTCCACCTGCTCCAGGAGCTGGGCTCTTGGCTCAGAGGGGTTAAGGCTGGGCTGTCTGCTTCTGGCCAGCCAGAGAGTGTAAGGAGTGGCCCACAGACCACCTCTGGTGCCCCATCTGGGGAGAAGCAGTCTGTCCCGGACACCTTGGACATTTCAGACCCAGGAGGGACACTTGCTTCTGTCTGCCATCCTGAGAAAAGTGGCTCTTGCTGCCCTTGCTGCTAGGGTCAGGGGGCCTGTCCTCAGAAAGAATGAAGCAACGAACAACTCTCTCTAAGCACGTCCTAAAATTGACCTCCTCAGGCATGTCCTAACTGCCAGGGGGAACAGTCCCGCTGGAGGTTTCCAGCCTGTTGTCCTCTCCATAAGGCACCTGGAATGTGGGTGCCATGGCACACGCCTGTAGCCTCAACTCCCCTGGAGGCTGAGGCAGGATGGCGAGTTTGGGGCCAACCTGGGCAACAAGTAAAGAAGGCCCCATCTCAAAACAGAGCATCTGGGACTCTTGGAAGGAGGCACAGATGGCCCAGGCCTGGGGCTGGACGGCTGCCTCTGCCCTGTCCTTGGAGTGCCCCTCGTGCACCCTGTCCTGTCCCCAGTCTCCCCTCCACTCTACCTGGGTGGGTGGCTACACCTGCTGTTCTCCGGCTGGGGCCCTGGTCGCTGCGAGAGGGAAGCAGGCTTCACTGGGAGCTGTCCGCTGCAGTGACCGCTTGTCCTCTTCCTCAGGTTTTATATAGCCCGTGGGCACTCCCTCCACGCCGCCCCGCAGGAATGCCGCTGCCCTTCTCGAGCCATATTTGGGTGTTGGACACTAGAGTCCCTTCCTTCAGCTGGTTCTCCACATGGTCCCCTGCACTGACCAAAGAAGGAGAGGGCTGGCCCTGGCCCAGGTAACGCGGACCAGGCCGTATATGGAGTGTCCCCAGCCGGGCTGCACCCCCCCAACCCGCCCAGTTGCCTGCCAGAGTGGGGTGGGGCAAGGGTCAGTGCGAACGCCCACGGGGCTGGTGTGCGCCCCTGCTCTGCAGCTGCACCTGTTTCAAGGCCTCCTGGCCGTCTACCTTGCACACACTGGGCACTCCTGAGGTGCTGACAGCTGACCCCACACAATTCTGCTCCCCTCCTGCCTCTTTCCCAGGGGCCAAGTTGCCCGCAGAGCTTCCTGGAGGGGTCTGAGACCAGGTGGGCTTCAGAGAGGAGCACTCCAGGCAGGGAAGGAAGAGAGCCCCGCGGGTGAAGCCCCTCCCTCCAGATCCGAGGCTGACCCGAGACGGTCCAAGCCGGCCCTCCCCACCCGCCCCGCCCAAGCAAGGGTGTGCAGCTGTCACCAGGCGACAGCTGGCGTGGAGGCGGAGCCGTGGGGGCGGGGCTTGGCAACAGGCCTTGGAGGCCAAGCCTCCAGGAGCTCGAGGGGGCAAAGGGCTGGGTGCGCCCGTCCTTCAGGACCCCACCTTGGTGACTGGGGTGAGCTGGCACCCTCGCCCACCTCCTCGGTAGCGCTAAATGTGTCCCTCTCCCGGGGCTGACGGAGGGTCCTAGCCTGCGACTAGCCAGCTCTGGAGGTGGAGGAGGGGTCTGTGTGGAGGCGTGCCCTCCCTGAGGACCCAGCTTGTTCGCGTGGCAGGCCCCTCTCCGCAAGGGCTGAACAAACCCTTTATATTTAGAGGATGATATCCACCCCGCCAGGCTGCTCCCCAGTCCACCTTTGAGCCACCACCTGCCAGAGCTGCGCTGGTCTATTTATACCACTGATATATGGGACATGCCTTTTGCGTTTCCAGGACTTGGATCTGCTGTGCTGAGGTGGAGCGGGGTCAGCAGAGGTCATCAGTGGGAGCTTGTCTGGATTTGGTGGGGGACTGTTAGAGCACAAGGACGGCCCAAAGGGAAGTGTCCTGTGAAGAGCTCACTGACGTGCTTCAAGGGAGATGTATGGCGTGGCACCAGCCAGAAGGGAGGCCTTGGCTTCTGTGTGACACAGCTTAGCTCGGTGTGGAGCCGTCTGCACACTGACCCCTGCAGCCTTCCAGGGGTGCGTATGGTCATGCAGTAGGCGGCAGGGGCCACTGACAGCGTTCCAATTTTGGAGAACGGTGACAAAAGCATTGCACTTAAAAAAAAAAAAAAATCTTTATTTATTTTCATGTGGTGCTGAAGATCGAGCCCAGTGAGCTACAGCCCCAGGCCCAGCATCACGCTTAATGCCCTGTGTCCACCTGTGTCCGTGGGTAGTGGGTAGTGGCCAGAAGTGCACTGTGTGTACAACTTAGTAGAAAATGCAGTTTGGGCCCTGAAGGTGGAAGGAACATGCTGTCACCCGACGTTCAAAACTCAGCAGGGCGCAACTCACCTCTCCCATGGCAAGGAGTCCTAGGCCTGGAGCCTGAGATGCAGACACACGGACAGCTGTGCACAGGGTGCTGGCCTGAAAGGTCCCGACAGCCACCCAGGCCCCTCAGCCCACTCTGGTCTCTCAGTGGCCAGCAGACCAGACACTGGTCTGGTGGAGGAGCCATCTCCACACACGAGTGCTCCTCTGCTGAGCACAGGCCCCGGCTGGGAGGAACCCAGGACCTTGCACGCGGGGGAAGCACTCCAACACCAAGTTATACCCCGCGCTTGGAACACAGGGACAGGGGCTCACCAACTTGCCCTGGGGGGCTCTGGAATCTTCTCCGAGGAAGAGTCAAAGACCTCTTGGAATGCTAAGTAATGGCTTCAGGAGCAACTGTCCCCTCAGAACAGGGCACTGCTTCCCCTCGCAGGCCACACGTATGAAATGCCAGGCTTGGGGGCTCAGGCAGAGACCTGGACCTTCTGGCCCCTTCCCCACACCCGTGCACTCTGGGTCAAGCAGAGCTGCTATGTGACCTTGAGTAAGCCCTTTCTGGGAGGCTCTCGCATGTGCAGGATCCAGTTGTTCCAGAGACTGAGCTGAGTTGCATGAGTGCCTGGGGCGCCTGCGAGGGCGAGGGGCTGGAGGTCGGGACGGGAGTCGCCCAGGGGTGGGAGGGCCAGTGCAACTGGCACCGTATCTTGGGGTGGTCTGCACAGGTGATTCTACGACCGAACCCCCAGCCCTCGACAACATGTCCCAACTTTGGGACAGCAAGCTGTATTAACTACAGTGCAGTACACAGTGACGTGCACATAGCCGAGAAACCCTATCCCGCCAGGCCCAGTGGGCACACTGTGATACAGCGGCTCAGGAGGCTGAGGCAGGAGGATCACAAGTTCAAAGTCAGCCTTGGCCACTTAGCAGGACACTGTCTCAAAATAAGGGCTGGTGATGTGGCTCAGTGGTTGAGCCACAGTGGATTCAAGCCCCGGAAGCACAAAGTACAATCGAAACACAAACACCACTTGAGGACTAAGGCACGCATTCCCTCGGGGCGAGGGCTGTTGCAGAGCACAAAGGCCTGGTGGCCCACAGAGGCCAGCTCTCCCGGCTGCAGCAGACTGGAAAAGCATCTGGATGCGCCCCACAGGAGGCGGGGGATGGGAGCTAGGGTTGAGCAGCACTGGCTGAGACAGAGGACGCAGACAGCCCCTGCCCCTGCCCCTCGTCCTCAAGACCCTCCTGCCCCAGCCCCAGTTTATGGGCTTCCTGGTGCACCGGCTCCATACGCTCTGAGGCGCACTTCAGTTCCTTCTGGCTGGGGGATTACAGGGGTTGTTAAGGGCTGGATGTGAGGTGTCCCCCAAAGCCCCTGTGAATGCAGCAATGCTCAGAGGTGAAGGGATCAGACCTGAACTGTCACCTGCCCGCACATGCTAATCTGGATAACCGGCTGGGTGGTGGCAGAGGCAAGTGGGCCTGGGCCTGGCTGGAGGCGGCGGGCACTGGGCTGCCCTGAAAGGGGCCTCTTCCTGCACGCACACGTCCCACCTCTTCCTTCCGACACATCCTCCCCTCCTCCCAGTGACCAAGGAGTAAACCTGAAACTGAGCCACAGCACACTCTCCCTCCTCGGCTGCTCTTCTCGGTGCCTCGGTCATGGTGGGAGCTGACTGACACGGTTGTTGCCCTCCATGAGCCTTTTTGTTTTTTTATTTTTATTTGTGTGGGGGGTACTAGGGATCAAACTCAGGAGTGTTCTGCCGCTGGGCCACATCTCCAGCCCCCTTTATCCCAAATGTGTATTTCCTTTTCCTCTTCTCCACGTGCCTTCTGAATCAGCTTTCCTTGCTCCAGCCTAGCTCAGCACCGGAGTCTAGTGAGTGTGCTGCTCACACACAGGCAGCTGTCCAGGCCCCAGGCCTCAGGCTGTCAGGGGCTCCTCCACGCAGGGCCTGCTGGTCTGCCTTCCTCGACCCCTTCACAGGCCCCCGAGGCCTGCTGTCAGGTCACTGCTGCCACCGAGGCCCCCAGCTGGGCCTCAGACAGTCCCAAGGCGGGCAAACACCCCTCTGCGGAAAACGGGACGCAGCCCAGCAGAGTCATCATCAGTTACTTGATTCCCCAAAAATCATTAATGACGACTCTTCGATGGAGACTGATACGGACCCAATTTTAAAAAAGCTTAGTGGAAAAAGTTTTCGAAACCATCTAAATTTCCTTATTACTGTTAAAGGCCACTGTTCTGGAGCTAAGATGCTGAGACAGCCAGGAAGCAGCCTCGGCCTGGCCAGGAGGGCCACTCCTCACCACAAAACCCTGGGGCCTGGGCATCAGCTGGCTCCCCTTAAAACCCTTCTCTCATGCGGGGACCGCTGTGGTGGCAGGTGGGGGTGGGAGGAGCCATGTCCCCAGAGCACTCGTCACCGTCACCAACTGCTAACGTGTGAACTGAAGCCTGGTCTCCTAGCCACTGACCCACCAGGGTTCCGCCAACACTCCTGACCCAGCTCTGACACAGGGCCTCCAAGCTCCTTCCTAACAAGCCATGGGTAAGAGGGACCGTGGCTGGCTCTGCACCATGTGTGACTTCTGACCTTCTCAGCTGTTGGGCAAGCAGCTAGCGAGACTTGCCTGGCCAGGAGTGGCTAGCCAGCAAGGCCTGCTAATCTGCTTTTATCTAAAGCCAGACAGCGCCGAGTGACAACTGGTTAGGACAGAGTGCTTGGAGAACTGGGACCCCAGGGGTCTTGAGCGTGGCGTGTGCTGGTGACGAGGGCAGACACAGTGAGGCCTGAAGGAGCTTCGCCAGCACCAGACGACCACCAGCAGGGGACAGCTACCGGCAGGCCAGGAAGCAAGGCCAGCGTGTATCCACGGAAGAACTTTCACTGAACTGATTCCCTTATGTGCAAGTTAAAAATGCTCCTGGGGATGTCATCAGTTATCAAACTCACACGACTTAGGCCCACTGTGTCTTGCTTTTAATTCTGTGATAAGTCAGTAAAATTGACAGGTATTTCCCACTACTTTCAACCAAAGAAGCCAAACACCCAGATCCTCTCCAGTGCACAGTATCAGAGTCGTAGGGCTGCAGAGGTATTTGAGGCCCTGGCCACTTTTCAGAGTCAAGGAAACTGAGGCCTGGAAGTGATGTGTGCATGCCAGGAGCTAAAACCAGCATGAGAGTCACAAAACTCACCGGACCACGTTTCAGAGAACAGAGAGGCTCAGATGGGCGTGGCGGCCTGTGATCCCAGTACCTTGGGAGCTGAGGGAGGAGGACAGCCAGCCCAGGTGACTTAGGGAAACCCTGTCTCAAATTTTTAAATAATTTAAAAAATTAAAAAGGCTGGAGATGTAGCTTGGTGGCAGAGCATTTCTGCATTCAACCCCCAGTACCATAAAACAAAACAGAAGGGAAAGGGTAAGAACATAAACAACTGATAAATTTCTACAGAAAAAAAGAGAGGAAATGCCATGTAAAAACCCAGAATTACAGTTAGAGCTATTTATATTAGCTTCCAAATAAAGCACAGAAAAACTCAGTTGCACATGCTACAAGACAAACGCCCCAGCTGTTCAAGGCCTGAAATTTCACAAGCACACACTTGTACGAAGTTTGGAAAGTGACCACTTGTAGAAAGATTTACATCTGTCCCTGGACGTAATACTCATAATTTGCTTTCAAGACAAACTCAAAGTACGGGTTGGACTTGAGGCTTCCCAGCTGCTCTGCCTGCAGCAGGCCCCTCACCTCTGGCAGGTACTCGCTGAGCCGAATGCCTGTGAACAAACACAAAGGCACTCAGTGCACAGAGCTCTCCACAGGCCCAGGCCCAGGCCCAGGCCCAGGCCCAGGCCCAGGCCCGGGCGGTGCAGCTGCAGTCTGTGCAGCAGAGCCGCTCGCTCTCCCAGGGTCTTCCCTGCGGGTGGACAGCCCCTCCTTGGAGGCTTCAGCAGGATCTGAAGTTGGAGCCTCTTCCCTACAGCTTAAGTCACAGCTGCAGCGTGAAAGTTTTAGACTAACCATCACTCAAAAGGAGGATTTTGAGTAGTTACAAGGCTCCCCAGCTGGAGACTGTTGGCAGAGAGGCTGTCAGGAGCACTGGCTGGGCCCCAGGGGACGGCTGGGCACGGACAGCAGCAGCACAGCCTGTCTGCCACAGGGCCTCACCAAGGTGCACCGCTGGACAGGTCAGGCACAGCAGGTGAGGTCTCTGTGGATGCGTGAACGCATGAGAGATTTTCTAATTGGACAAGTAAAGGAAAATGGACAAACTTTTAAATTAATAAGACAAAGATAAAATTCATTACATCACCTAAGTTCTGAAAACCAAGTCCTGGTTTTGAAAAGAAAGTCCTCCAAGTGTTTAGCACCATTTTTCTGTACTTCTCACCAAATGAAAATCTGGATTAATAAATGTTAGAGGCTAAATCTGAAGCATGCATGTTACTTATTGCCAGTGACACACTGTCAGCAGAGACCTCTTTTCTCTGTAATGCACTAGAACCCTCAAGAAGACACCATGAGATGGTTGGTCAGCTCAGCCTCTAGAAAAACCCACCTTGCTGTGGGCTTCAGGGCACAAGGCCCGTCCGCCTCCGGGCAGGGGGTTCAGGAGGCTGCACAGCTGCCTCCCTGTGACTGTGACAAGCCACCCCTCGATCTTCAAGAGAAGTCAGGAAACATCACTGAGGAGAAGCACCCCCAATGACCGGGGGTTGGTGGCTGCCTAAAGAGAAACAGGGCTTCCAAGGAGAGGTGGTACTCTGCTCCACGAGGCAAGGTGCACCATCACCAGGGTCACTTTCACATCCACAGGATGAATGCAGCCACAGGCTGCAGCCACCCTGGGCCCCCAGAGCCCACACTGCAGTGTCAGCCCCCCAACTCACGGTGGAACCTGTCCTTAAAGACACGCACCACGTACACAAGAGCCAGGTGTGGAAAGGGCCCTGAAGGCAGGACGGCCACACGCCCCTCTAAGTTACAGGAGCTTCCCCGGGTATCCATCGTGTACAACCAGGACATTCTGTTCCTGCTCTCTGTGTCCCACCATTTCCTGAGGGTGGGTGCTGAGTGCCAGGAACCCAGCTCTGACCATGTCCATGAGCACCTGCTCACAAGGGCACAGGCTGGGCCCAAAGGCCTCCCCAACTCATCAGCTCAGCTGGAGCCGCCACCACTGCAGACGGCCTTTTCCCAACTTCACACAGGGAGAGAAAAGCCTCGCAGACACAGGTCAGCTCTCATGAATTTCCGGCAAAAGGCTTTCCAGCTCAGACACTGGCTGTGTGGCCTGGTGCTGCTCTGGGGTCCCTTCTTTATGTGGCTAAGTCAGAGACCCTGGCCTGCAGGACTGCCACACAGGGCAGGGGCATGGGAGGAAGACCTGGTCTAGGGAAGCCGGGCACATGGATCTGCTCATAATTCCACATTTAACCACAAACGAATGTTTATGGAGCAACTACCGTGTGCCAGGCAGTAGGCAGGGTGTGTTACACGCAGACTGCACAAGGTCTGGGCACAGAAGGCGCCCAGTGTGTGGACACGTGACCTGACGAATAGTCCTTGTCACGAAGCAGGGTCCCTGCCTGGAGCCCCACCTGTTCCTGGCAGCCCACACCCACCTCATGATTCTGTGATAAACACGAGTCACAGCTGTTTTCACATATGAAACGCAGTCTCTCTTCTCCTGTCCAGTTCTGAGTATTTCAGGCTCCCGGGACATGGAAGGTGGTTTGTGAATGTTCTTCTCAAATTCGCCTCCCTCAAGAACAAGCTCTGTCATCTGAGACAGTCTCGTCACCTACCTGTGTTTGTCACCGAATGGAATTCTGCTCACCGCCTTCGGTGCAAACACACTTGTTTGTAAGCGAATCCTAGCCTTCGAGGATCTGTACGAATATCTTCTGATCTGTTTCTGAGCATGGCGTGGTCAGTGCAGCAGGGAATACGCCATAAAGGCCACAGCTCATTTCACACCTTCAGACTTCACAAGAACTAACTGAAAAAGCAGTGGACGCCATGCTGCCACCGTCAAGGCTGGGAGCCACTCGCAGGCGACGGCCATGGAGTCCCTTCTGCACCACTACTTTGCTTTCCTTGTTTTTGGACTGGGAATTGAACCCAGGGATGCTGTCGCCACTGAGCTACACCCCAGCCCTGTTATTTCTTATTTTGAGATAGGCCCTCACTAAGTGGCCAGGCTGCCTCACACTGATCCTTCCGTCTGTGCCCCACCTGACTGAAACTGCTTCATGTTAACCTCCCTGTCACCTGACATCTTGTCAAATACCCATCATTCTAACACTTGCCAATGAGGAGTGATACCATGGTTTCTTTTTTTTTGACACCAGGGATTGAACCCAGGGGCACTTTATCACTAAGACACATTCATAGCCTTTTTTTACTTTTTGTTTTGAGAGAGTCTCACTAAGTTACCTAGGGCCTTGCTAAGTAGGTGAGGCTGGCTTTGAATTTGCAATTCTCCTGCCTCAGTCTCCCAAGTTGCTGGGATAACAGGTGTGGCACCACCACACCCAGTAGATACTGTGATTTCTTTTTAACATAATATCTGTGTTTTATTTATTATTTTTACATGGTGCTGAGGATCGAATCCAGGGCCTCATGTGCTAGGGAAGCACTCTATCACTGAGCCACAACCCCAGCCCCTGATACTGTCATTTCTAATGGTACAAAGCACTTACCATCTTTTAAAAGTTTCTGCAGGATTTTCACAAAGACGCTGTCTTTAGACACTTCAATTGGATCATCTTTACCATCTGAACTAGACCAGCTAGAAAACAAAACCACATGAGAGAAACAGCACCATCACGTTGTGGGGAGGGAGAGCCGCTCTCTGTGACAGCGGACACAGTGCTGACTGACAGGCCTGCAGTGTGGACATGCGCCCAGCCACACCCACCTCTGGGCCCCAGACTCGGGAGGAACCCTGGGCCAGGTCTTTGGCACACGGGTGATCATCACACATTCAGGCCTGTCTCCCAGAGGAGCAAGCGCCCCGGTGCATCGGGACAGAACAGAGCTCATCGAGGGCCACGTGACCCTGCTCCACAGTGCTCCACACACACCAGCCACCAGCGCCAGCACCAGCGAGAAGCCAGGACGAGGCTCTTTGGTGTCTGGGAAAGGACCGATGTGCCGAGGGCACAGAGCTAGGGCTCGCCCACTGCAACAGGGCTCCGCAGGTGCCCACTGCCACCACCACCACCCGGGACCAGCCGCCCTGGTGCTCCCACTCCTCGTCGCCACGTCTGACTGCCTCTGCAAAAGGAAGCTGCAGCCCTCTGGCCGGTCTCGAGGGGCAGTGGCAGCTGTGGTAGCCTGAGTGTCCTGCTGCGGAGGGCCACGCCCTGGGCAGCAGCTGGGCCGGGCACTTACTCGTCCCTCTGCAGGGCTCTGCAGAGGATTTCCAGCTTCAGGTCGTCTATGTTTACGTCTTCATCCTTCAGAGCACAACAAAGCATCCTGATTAAATCAGGATTTCACAAAGAAACAGTCTTCACTTTTATTTATGTCATCTCCTAAGCCTGCAGGATACTGTTTGCTTTTTAATACTAATACAATAGGTCCTCACTTTTAAAAACCCCCTTTGAGATATTAGTACTACTTAGACAAGGAAGCCAACTGCGTCTGTGTGAATTAGCTTCCAGTCACCATAATCCAGTTACCAGGAACTGCAAGAAGTGAAGGTCTTTGTGTGTGTGTGCAGCTGGGGATCGAACCCAGGCCTTGTGCGTGCGAGGCAAGTGCTCTACCAGCTGAGCTACAACCCCAGCCTAAGAGGTCAAGGTTATTAAGTGAGGCTGTATAACAGCTAACCTGTGTTTTTAAGATCCACCACACAACTCCCAATCACATGGCACTAACAGGAGGCTGCCGACAGAGCGGCACCATGATCTTTTGAAAGCAAGTGCACTCCCCCTAAGGTGAACGCTATGAGGAAAACACCTCAGAACTCTGAAAAGCTGCCGCTCTTTATCTGTGCACGAGAACGTGAGAGAGTCGCCAGGAACCGGAGTCCCATGGCAGCTCTGCTCCAGGCTGGTGCCTGAGACCCAGGGCGACTGCCTCACCTCTTCAATATACTCCAGCAAGTCCAGAGCCTTCTTGAAATCGTACTCATTGGCTCTTCTGTTTTCTTCACAGATGTACAGCTGCAGCAAGTGAAATGAGGCAGATCATTTCAGCAATCACAGCCCTACTGCTAGAGAAGCTGGAGCAGCCACCATGTCAAAGTGAGCTGGAGGCTTTCACAGCCCAGAACCCCACCCAGGTAGAAGCCAGTGAGTTGCACCATGGTAAGCCACCTGGTGAGGTGTGGGCCTTTAACCCGTGGGGCGCTGGTCTTTTTGGGAGGAGAGAACACCAGCCCCCTCTCCAGCCAGGCCCTCAGGAACACCTGGTTCCAGGAAAGAAGCATGCCATGCAAACCCTATTCTGAACCATTTTGTTACACAGGACTGAAGAGTGACATTCTGGAGGAAATATCTGTTGCACAGTGTGCACTCTTCCTGCACCAGGAAAGTGAACCGAAGGCGACTCCTCCTGGTGACCAGGGGTGGATCTGGAGGGCCAGGGGAGCAGCTGGGGAGGTGGAGGCTGGCCAGCAGGTGCTGGGGGGTTCTGGGCAGGGAGCATGAGGGCGACACCTACGCTGATGAGCTGCGGAGCCGTCAGCACAGGCATGGCGCCGAGGCGCAGTTGTCTCTCCGCCAGCAGCTGCTCGGGCAGGGTCTCCTGGTGCAGCAGGAAGCGCTCCTGCTCAGCCATTGCTGGTGTTCAAGGAGAGGGGGAGAAGGACTGACTTTGGCTTCTGCAGTCACAAAGCAAAACCAGGTAGCGACAAGGAAGAGCTCTAACACGGCATCACTGCTATGCGAGGACTCAGGCCGTCCCCAGCCCCGCAGGCACCAGCAGGCCACGGGCCTCTGCACGCCACACACACCCTGCGCATCATGCCAGATGCACGGCCAACGCACCGCAGCACCACACACACCCAGGTTTTAAGAGTCAGCGTTTTTGTGCATTTTCATACCTAGAAAAGCAGACCTGGAGGGTAGCTCAGGAAGCTGGGGTCCATTATCAAACACAACTTATTTGGTATTTTCTCTAAAATTTACAAATTTCCTATATGATTTTTTATTTTCCCATATAGTTATTCATATAACTATAAATCCATCCATGAGACCTGAAAATAACCACTAAGAACCTAGGGAAGGAAATTTTTAAAAAGTCAGGGGCGGTGGCACACGCCTGTTATCCCAGCTACCTGGGAGGCTGAGGTAGAAAGATCCTAAGTTCAAAGCCAGCCTCAGCAACTTAGTGAGGCCCTAAGCAACTTAGCCAGACCTTGTCTCAAAATAAAAAATAAAAGGCTGGGGAAGTGGCTCAGGGGTTAAGTGCCCCAGGGTTCAATCCCTGGTACAAAAAAACCAAAAATCCCGACTGGGAAGGGTCAAAGGTGAAGCAATGGCCAGAGCTCCAGGGATTTCAGGGATGTGAGGCACAACCAAGTACTGAGTTAGAACTTCTCTACTAACATCCCCGGTCTCTGGTGGTCAGCACAGGCCAGGTGGTGGTGTGGGGCCAGCTGGCTCTGGTGGGGCATTATGGGAGGCCCAGGGAGACACCTGCCACAAACCCAAACCCAGGTACAACGGTCTCTAGAACAAGAGGCACTGTGAGCACAAAACAGGGCCAGAGGAAGGATCCCCAGCAGTGAAGAGCCACTTCAGTGACGAAAGTCAAGGCCACGGCGACGACCAGGTGAGCCCTTCTCCCCAGGAGACAGTGTCCTCAGTTTTTCAACCACCCACCGACTCATGAGGAAACTGAGTGCAGGAGGGAACCCCAGTACCCGTGGCTGCAGAACTAGCAGGTGTGAGAGCACACACCTGAAACCACACTGACCGCCCCATGACAGCAGTGCATTCAGAACCCAGGCCTCAAAGGCGGGACCGTGGGCAAGCCCCTGCACGCAGACCTCAGCCTGTCCACGCGGCAGAGCCCCTCCTGCTACTTCTGTGTGTGTACAGTGGTGCCGGGCGCTGACCCCAGGACCTTGCACATGCCAGCTAGGCCCTCTACTACTGAGCTACACTACGCTCCCAGCCCCCCTCAATTTTTATTTTGAGAAAGTCATCAACTTGTACATTCTGGGGACCTGCATGTCTCTGAGTGCTCTGCTGGCCGAGTGGGCTCACTACATACTTTCCCATCTCACGGGGGGCAGACCTCACGGTACACCACACCGCATACTTCAGCATGCACCACTGGTCAGCCATGGTTCAGTGTCAGGCCCACAGGAGTGGACACAGCATGCCACTGTCACCTCGAATTAAACATACCACAGATCTCCCAGTGGTCCCCAAATCAGGTGTGGTCTAAGAGCCAACTGTGAATCTTCAATGATGGCTCTTGGGCTCCTGTGATCTACAGCCCCCGTCTTCTGTGCTGCTGCAACTGCAGAGTCCCAGCTGAGTGCTGCACAATGTTCCACCCTTGAGGTGCACCCGACTGCCCCCTTGTGACCAGATTCAGGATGACACTTCAGGCAGTAACAAGCAGGCACCGCAGGTACCACTCTGTCACACCACCCAAGAAGCCTGGGATGTGGGCTGTGTGTCTGATCTGTGCACTGATACTTGAAAACCCAAGAACACCTGCTTCACCAGACCCTGGACTCAATGGATTTGCCATCTTTTTGAGTCTGGGCCTTGCTAAGCTGCCCAGGATGGCCTTGATCTTGCTCCTGCCTCCTCCAGAGTCGGTGGGACTGCAGGTATGTACAACAGCAGCCCACTGATTCTAGTGTCTTTTGGCATCCAATCATTGCTGTAGTTGCAAAATGGTGCCGTTCATCATTCTGTCCATATTAGCCGTCAATCATTTATAAATAAATATTTTACTGACCCCCTTTTTGGATACCACTATAGATTCATGGACTTTTGATTTCTTTCTTTATGTATATTTTAAGTTTTTGGATTTTTTTGAGACAGGGCCCTGCTGAGTTGCTGTAGCTGGCCTCAAACTTGTGGTCCTCCTGCCTCAGTCTCCCAAGATGCTGGGATTAAGGGTGTGTGCCACCATGCCTGGCCTGGCTTTTCTTTCATAAACTGTGACCTGTAATCCTTCGACACTCAGAAGGAGCTGTTCTAGGCTCTTGTGCTTTCTCACTGTCTGCACATGGACGGTGCTTTCTGGCCCAGAACCCTCCAAGGTCGCCTGGTTCACAGCCCTGCTTCCCCTCACTGGGAACTAGTGGACACCAGACTGCACAGGGCTCATAGACAGGACCCCACCTGAGATCTGCAATCAGAGTATGGAACAGTTCTCCTTCCTATCACACTTGTGACTCCCTTTTCCTTGGCTCTCAAAAACAAAACCGAATTTTCTCACTCACTCTCCACCATCCTACCTCCGCCTCCCGAGAGGCTGGGATCACAGGTGTGCAGCACCACACCTGGCTTTGAACTTATTTTTCAGGACTCCAAGCACATAACTCAGCGACTCGCAACCCTTCACATTTCTTTCTCACCTTCGATTTTTTCTTGCAGTACGTCCTCCGAAAGGTCCGAGGCTAGTGCAGCCAGTTTACTCAAGCCGAGAAGAGTTTTTTTCTTGGCAAAGTAACGAGTTTCCATGTTTGCCAAACCCAGAAGTGTTACATGAGCCTACAATAAACCACAGGAAGCTTGGTAAGGCCCTGGTGCCAACCCGACCTGGAGGCAAGGGCCCAGCACACCCCAAATGCTGCCTCCCCTGAGCTGAGTCCACAAGGGACACCCCAGCAACCAGCCCACCCATGCCTGCTTGGAGCCACCACGTGCGGGCAGCACAGCATGCTCGACTGGGCCTGTGACGCGGACTCCTGCGCAGGGTGCACTTTCACTCAGCACCTGGGATGACTGAGCCGCGAGTGCTCACTATGATGAGAGCCAATGACCACAGCCGTCAGTGACTGCGGCAACACTAGAGCACAAGGGGTCCTTTCCTGAGACATCAGAAGGGATGACACCATCGTGATAAATCAAGATGCCTGTCGAATCACACCCGAGGGGAAGGGCTTAATGATCTGTAAGTCCTGTCTTCCAAACCTGTGAAAACTCTTCACTATGAGTCGCTAAACGCAGGCTTTACAGAGTGAGGTTGTAAAGCACGCGCACAATGGGGAATTCCTAACGCGGGCCAGTGAACACCTCCGTCACCGAGGACTTACTTCACTGCGAGAACACGTGCAGTTTACTCCGAGGACACCACCATCACCATCAGCACGCCCCGCACTGCGCCTCTCCTCCCTCCTGGCCCTTGTCCCTCACCCCAAACTCTGCCGCCGACTGCTCTCCGCGTGAGTGGCTCCATGCCAGACCCCCAGGTGCAGGAGACTGGTGCTGGTCACTCTGAGCCCAGTTTATGCCACTGAGCACTGGTCCTTTAGAGTCACCCACGCTGCGGCCAGTCGCAGGTTTCTTTCTAAAGCTCAGTGCCACGTTACTGTGCATGTGCATGCCGCTCACCCACGGTGGATGCAGCTGACCCCTTAACTTGGGCACTGTATAGTGACTGCTGCAACGACCACGCAGTGCACAGGTCTGGGTGGCACGCTGATCTCACATCGTCTGGACACACCCAGAAGTCAGTCGACAGGCATGCGGCTGCTGCTTCTGGTCTCTGAGGAGCCCCTGCATGGCCCCCACAGGCTGCACCAGGACATTCCCACAGAGGGCAGGTGGGGCCTCCCTCTGCCTCCGGCCCCGCAGCACCACCCTCTTGTCTGATGAAGGCTGCTCTGAAAGGCCTGGGCTGCAGTGGCCCTGCCCTGCACGTCCCACGCTGTCCATGCCACTTCTTCACCATTACTCTGCGTGATTTGTTCTCCTGCCTTTGAGCCAAGCTCTGTGTACAGACCTTGGATACTAGTCCCTTCTCAGGTGTGCAGCCAGAAATAGTGGTTTAATCAATAAACACCTTAACAAACTCAAAACACCTCAGCTGATGCATCCGCTCCACACAATGGTCTATCTTACCTTTTCCAACTCTTGGCTATTAACCTCGTGTAGCCAGCTGAGATGTTCATGAGCTTGCAAAAAACTTGCCAACTGTCCATGTTGAGAAACAGGCTGAGACAACAACTTGCCCCGCTTGCCTTTCTCCAGATACCAGCGGAAGAGGAAATCTGAAAAATTCTACAAGTCACAGAGCAGGAACCCATGAATGCTCAGTAATGCAGCTCCAAAACACACCTTCATAACAGCAAAACACTGAGCAGCATCCAGGGGCCCAGGCAGTCCTCTTTAAGCAAGTTTCCTATGCTGCTACCATGTCAAGACATACGCCTACCACGGCAGTGACTTTCCTGTTTGTTGGCCTCAATCTTCTCACTCAACACCAGTAAGTTCAGGTCCAGAAGGGACCTTGTACCTGATCAGTGGCTTCGCTACTGGCAGAACCTGATGCATATAGGTTGGTGGTATTTAAAATATATGTATATATTTTTTGGTACTGGGGAATGAACTCTGGGGCACTTGACCACTGGGCCATATCCCTAGTTCTATTTTATATTTTATTTTTTTGGTTTTTTTTTTGTACTGGGGATTGAATTCAGGGGTACTCAGCCACTGAGCCACATCCCCAGTCCTTTTTTGTATTTAATTTAGAGACAGGGTCTCACTGAGTTGCTTAGTGTCTCACCGTTGTTGAGGCTGGCTTTGAACTCGTGATCCTCCCACCTCAGCCTCCTGAGCTGCTGGGATTACAAGTGTGTACCACCGTGTCTGGCAATTAACATTAAAATTTCAGCTCCTCGGACACTGGCCAAGCACCTCAGTGGTCAACAGCCATGTGTCCAGCTGCTCTTTTGGACAATGGATATACACATGATCTCTGCCACCACAGAGCGTTCCACTGGACAGTGCTGGACAAGGCATCGGGAGGAGTGCCTTGAGGACAACCTTGGGGCTGGCCTGGTAAGCGGGAATCCAGGCAGGCGCCCAGGACACTGTGCTGAGCACCAGAACGGGGTGGGGGGGACACAGACTGAGGGAGAGTCCAGGAGATACTCGCACTCAAGGTCCTTTCCCAAAGTTCAAGCCACAGTCAAACGTTACAAGACCCAAGGTCCCAGGGACAGGTGGAGCAGGGCAGCCTGACCACAGTATGGCCCAGCACCTTACCTGATCGGCAAACTGGGTCATGTAGCGCTGGAGCCTGCTCTGGTTGTCTGTCTGCTCGCACATCTGTACCAAGATGTCAAAGTCACAATATTTCTCTGCTAGAGAAGCAGCCCATGAGTACTGGCCCAGCGTGACTAGAAACGAGAACGGAAGGAATAAATCCTGTTAGCAGACATTAAAGACGTAACGAAAACAGTACTCGAACTTCCCTGTGCTCATGTTGCACTGAGAACCACCGAGGGGACGGGGACCTTTCTGACTGCTGGCACTGGTTTCAAAGTCCACAAGTACTGCCAAAGGGCAGACGTGGCCTCCTTGCACCTCCAGACACGATGCTGTCCTTCCTGTCCCTCAGTTTCACGGCACCCACCCCAGGCCCTCGGCAGCCATGCCACTCTCTGCTGCGAGGCTTCTCATGCAATGCCTGAGAGCTGGGCTCTCCAGGTCACTTTTTAATCGGCTGCAGCAGTATCTGTCCTGGGGTCTGGGAAGAAGGCTCAGCACACACAGGGCCAGCTGCAGTGTCTGCCGCACTCCGAGTCCTTGGTCAGGGTTCGCTGACACCGCCACATGGGACACCTATAAAAGCTTAAATCAGGCAGCAAAAAAAGGGAAAGACCCTCGGTACTCTGGTTTCTGTTGCTCAATTTAGGTTTTCACAGATGTCCTATGTGGGGGCACAAGGACACAGAGGTGTCTGACCCCTCCGCTGGCACCACGCACTTGGACCCGGGCCTCTGCAGAGCGCCCTGCACTCACGCAGCGGGGACAAGAGGTCTGCGCGTCTCTGCAGGTACTCCACTTCCAGGCTGTTGTATCTCTCCTGGTCGCTGGACCTGTCCAGAGACTTGAGCTGCGAAACGTAGCCGTCCAGGAAGCAGTCGATCAGTGCGACCAGCTGCTCCGTCAGGATGTTGCGGAGGTTGCTGTCCGCCTGCGGGTAGACTGTCTTCAGGATGATCCCATGCTGGCGCACGATGGCGGTTCGGATGCCAGCGGGCCCACTTGTTGCTGTGGAGTCACAAAGAATTGGCTGTCAGTTTCCCAGCGGCGGGGGAAGACCGCTGCCTAGAGCCCACGTGACATCACTGCCACCGGACAGCACTGCTGTGCGCAGGCGACACTGGCCTGCGCCCTGCGGGGCCCCCTGCTCTGCAGCGCGCTCCTCAGCAGTCAGGCGAGCACCACCTTCTTCCTTCTGAACTCTGCAAAGCCACGGCTCCTCCTTGTGGGTAAGTCAACACAACCTACGGCCCACTGCCTGGGGCCAGGCCTGCTGCTGGGAGCAGAGACTTGCACTGAGACCCGCAGGTGCCCAGCGAGCACCAGTTAAAACGAAGGTTGGAGGGAGGTCTACAAGCGGGCAAAGTGGTGAGGAGCCCATCAGCCCTGCTCAGCCCAGGCAGCCCCGGGTTCACACAGGCCCCTCGCAAACCTGCACTCAGAACACCACCACCTGCAGGATGGGCTGTCAGAAGGGCACGGAGCAGGCACCCCTACCACGAGCACACTGGGTCCAGCTCCTGCAGACCTGCTCTGGGCCCACAGCCCACGCCCCACGCCATGGGCTGTCAGGAACACGCACAGAACACTGCACTACCTGTCCAGGGAACATATTCGGGTTCTTTTCCTCCTGCGTCTTCTCTGCTGTACAAGGAGCCTTGATTTTGGCGATAATGACTAGCAGCCTGCAGCATGTCCTGCAAAAACGAACCTCGTTGTCACAGACAGAAGGACTTGTTTTCCTTTTCCCTTTCTTAAAGTGCTGGGGTTGGACCAGGGCCCATCCGTGGTGGTGAGTGCTCTACCGCTGAGACACTGCAGCCAGACTGCACAGCTTCTGAAGACAACCTGAAACAGTCTACACGCAGCCCAGACGTGGCGGCCACGACCGTGATCCCAGCAAGTCAGGAGGCAGAGGCAGGAGGATCACAAGTTCAAGGTTAGCCCTGGCAACTCAGCAAGACACTCAGCAACTTAGTGAGACTCCCATCTCAAAAATACATAAATTAATTTAAAAAGACCATGTCTAAAATCAAAAAGGGCTGGAGATATTCAGTGGTAAACCACCCCAAGTTCAATTCCTAGTACTGTGGAAAAAAAAGATATTCAACATTTTTTGTGTTTTTCTGTTTTCTTTCTTTTTTTGGTACCAGGGAACCTGAACCTGTGATCCTCCTGCCTCAGCCTCCTGAGCTGCTGGTGTGTGCTGCCTCTGCCTTTTTTGGGGGGGCGGAGGGGTGTACCACGGATTGAATTCAGGGACATGCGACCACTGAACCATACCCCTAGCCTAGTTTATGTTTTATTTAGAGTCAGGGCCTCACTGAGTTGCTTAGTGCCTCACTTTTTTTTTGCAGTGCTGGGGATTGAACCCGGGGCTTTGTGCTTGCAAGGCAAGCACTCTACCAACTGAGCTACATCCCTAGCCCAGTGCCTCACTTTTGCTGAGGCTGGTTTTGAACTTGTGATCCTTCTGCCTCAGCCTCCCGAGCCACTGTGATCACAGGTGTGAGCCACCGTGCCCAGCTCAGGCTCTGCCTTTTTACTGTGGCGTTAGAGACTGAACTCAGCATTGTGCGAGGCAGGCAAGTGCCTACTGCTGAGCCACACCCACCCTTCTCTCTTCAACACAGGGCCTCAGGAGGTTAGTCACTACAAGGGAGCAGGGACAAGGAGACCACTTCCTCGTCTCTCCCACCCAGCATCTGGGCTGCGGTGCTGGTGCTGCTGGGCCCTACCTTCAGAACAGTGTTGACGTCGACCGCCACCTCAGCCCACTCCAGGGAGTCCAGTGCCGTGTCCCTCAGGACCTGCTCCTCGTGCTCCAGCAGACACTCGCAGATGGTATCCACCTGGGACACCTGAGGGCAGAGTCACTGCTTAGCACAAAGTCTTGGGGGCCTGGGGACAGCTGTGCCACAGTCTCACTCTCCAAGGCACATGCTGAGATCATCAGACAAAACTCTTTTTTAGAAATTAAAAAAAATATATATTTTTTATTAGTTGTTGATGAACCTTTATTTATTTGTTTGTATGTGGTGCTGAGAATCGAACTCAGTGCCTCACACATGCTAGGCAAGTGCTCTACCACTAAGCCACAACCCCAGCCCCAAGGAGAAAACTTTCTGCCTGTTAACAGTGGAAGTAAATGTTGAGGAACAAGA
The DNA here is from genome assembly GCF_902686445.1 of Sciurus carolinensis. Lineage (NCBI taxonomy): Eukaryota > Metazoa > Chordata > Mammalia > Rodentia > Sciuridae > Sciurus > Sciurus carolinensis. The sequence continues at coordinate 346,130 of NC_062224.1, forward strand.
AAATCAGAGTTTCCAACTTTTAAGAGTGCTCAAGCTGGGTTCAGTGGCACACGCTTGTAATTCCAGCAACTTGGGAGACTGAGGTAGGAGGATCACAAGTTTGAAGCCAGCCTCAGTAACCCGGTGAGGCCCTAAGCAACTTAGGGAGACCTGTCTCAAAGGGCTGGGGATGCAGCTCAGCGGTAAGCACCCCGGGTTTAATCCTCGTTACCAAAAAGAAGAGTGTCCAAATCACCAAGTCTTATAAACAGGCGAAACCTGGATTGCTACCAAGTAGATTTTTAAATTCCCACTCCAAGTAGCTGAGGCACTTGCCACCTACTGCTGGCCTCAGGGTGCACCGACATCTCACATCTCACTCGGCCCTAGCTACAAATGCTGTCCCTGCATTGTCGGTAATAAGCGTGCCTGTGCTCCTTAAAGGTCGGGAGGCTGCAAGAGCACAACCAGTTGCTGGCTCCTGGTCTTCTGTTCAGCAGCCTCACACACAGGACACTCGTGCCCAGGCCCAGCACAATCAGTGTCCACGCAGAAGCTGCAGCAGAGCACTGGAGAGCGTTCAGCCCTGCTGCCCAGGGAGCTGCTCTCTTTGCAAACCCCAGCCTCCTGCTGACCCAGCCACAGGTGTTCTAGCAGAGGCCTGGAGCCCTGCAGCAGTTACTTTGTGAGTGGAAGGGTGAGAATGTTTATGCTGCTGAGTGGAAACAATGAAGCCACGTGCTGCTGGTCGCTCACTCCATGGGTTCCACCTTTGTGCATTCAAACCACAGACTAAAAATGTTGGGAGAAAAAGGTTACATTGTTATTCAATGTAGTATGCAATGAGGCCTACAGGGTTTGAACTGTACCCAACATGTAGACTTCAAAAAAATTATTCCCTAAACAATGCACTACTTAACGGTATGCAATTGTATTGGGTAGTGTAAATAACCAGGGAAAATTTAAAGTGAACACGAGGGTATGTGTAGGTTCTATGCAAATACCATGCTATATTATACCAGGGACTTCTGGATTTTGGTGTTTATGGGGTCCTGGGACTGCTCCCCTGCGGACACGGAGGGATGACCAAGGTAAGAAAGTATACTGTACAAACATGCATAGCAGTGGGAGCTCTCAAAATGTCTCCAGTCACGTCTCAAGCAAGCTGCGGACAAGCTGCTCCAAGCCCTAGGCCAGGCCAGCCCAGTGGGGAGAGCACCGGCAGCGCAGGCTGTCAGTGCACTGTCCATCACTGCCAAAGAGGAAGCACCCTGTGTGGCCCTCCAGTCAGAGGCCACCTGGGCTACACACCCTGCTCAGAATGCTAACTCGCACCCCATGTGGACAGACAGACCAGGGAAGACAGAGCAACGCTCCTTGCAAGTGTGACCTATTCACACACCCAGTGTCCAGCTCTCCCAGGCACTGTGGCCATGCACAAGGGAAGGCCGAGAGGGTTCAGAGCAGCACACCAGGGTGACAGGGACAGTGCTAAAGACCACCTTCCTGTGGCACACTTGTGCCTGCAGTTTGGCTGCATCGTGCTCCTAAAGAGCTACTCGTGAATTATGGACCCAGCTGATGACTTCCATTCAGCAGGAAGCTCTATGTGCTCTGAATTCTCTGCTGTGCTCTGCCCTTCAAGGCAAATGCAGGAAGGGAGCTGGCCTCCGGCTCAGGTCTTTAATGACAGTTTTAAAATCTACCATTAACGACATTTTAAAAAATCTTCGCTTACCACATAAAACCACATCTGAATAAAGACCAAAACGACATCAAGGTCACAATTTGACTTATTAGGAAACTTGAAGTGGATTGTCTTTCAACTTTCTACCAAATTTCTTAGATTAAAAATAAAAATACATGGGCTGGAGTTGTGGCTCAGTGGTAGGTGCTCAGGTAGCATGTGTGAGGCCCTGGATTCGATCCTCAGCACCACATAAACATAAAATAAAGGCATTATGTCCACCTACCACTAAAAAACCAAAATATTAAAAAACAACAACAACAAACACAGAGTGCTCCCGGGGCACAGCTCCGTGGTGGAGTGCTTGCCTGGCACTCGAGGGCCCTGGGCTCCAGCCCAGGACTGCGGAAGAAAGCACTGTTCCTCACACTCCCCGGGAAATAACGAGGGTCTGAAAGCAAGAAACTCGAGCCCAACACGCTCATGAGCTGAACAGGAAGTCTGAGCTCAGGGGAGAGTGCAGCAGGCTCTAGAGGGGGGCAGCCCCGACGAGCCCGAGGGGCCCTGCGACACGGCCGGGCTGCGGGAGCGAGGCGCCGGCACTGAGGTGCCAGCCGAGCCAGATTTCACAGGGTGAGGGAGGAGCTGCCCTGGTGTCTCACCAGATAGTGCTACAAAGGGAGGTGGCACAACGTGGGCATCAGCAGGAACCCAGAGGGAGCAGAGGGGCTTCAGCCAGGCACCACTCAGACAGTGGTGGGCAAGATCCAGCGTGCGGCCTAGGACAGGGCAGGGCTCTAGGTGAGCACTGTCCACCCAGGGTGGAGGGCGGGCAGCCACTCATGCCGGGGAGGCAGAGACTCGTGCAGACGCAGCAGGCGAGGAAGCCGAGAGCGGAGCCACTCCAGCTCTGGCCTCTGCAGTGACCCCATTCACACCCAGCAAGGGGGCCAGGCCCCAGTCCCCGGGGAAGGCCAGCTTCCTGAGGTTGGGAGCCCAGGAGAGGCCAGTTTTCCAAGGCAGCCAGGAGGAACTGTAGAGATAGGAACCCTTGGGCACCCAAAGCAAGCAGGAAGACCATGTAGGTCAGCTGTGCAAGTTCTGTTACAGAGCAGGGGACAGTGAGGGACACCTGAGAGACAGTGTCCATAAAACTGGGAGTTTAATTTAAAATGTACACAGGGTCCTCTAAGAGTTAGTTCAACCTCACTCTGCCCTGCCTGGGGAAGATCAGCAAACAGTGCTCTCTGCAGGGCCAAGAAGGCCAGAGAAGGACGCCTCTGACCTCACGGAAGAAGACATCTGCAGGTGTCAGGCTGGCCGGGATGTCCCGCTCCCTCTTGCTCAGCGCTGCCTGGATAGCTGTGTTCACGAGGTCCGGCCGCCGGGAGTGGTGGTTCTTGAGAGCAATGGCTGCAGACAGCTTTTCTGCGTGTTCACAGAGCAGCCGGCGGGTTGCCATCGGTGTCCCTCTGACTGGAGATGTGCCCAGACGCCCAAAGAGGCCGACCTTGCAAGAATATAACAAGCACACGTCTTGAGAGAACACTCACTGCAACCTGCAGCCAGGGTGGCGTGTTCCAGGTACCCAAGTCACCTCCTCCAGCTTCCCCACCCAGGCAAGGCTGCGGGAAGCTAGGGCACTCCTGGCAGGGCCACCCGGGACTACCCAGGCTATCCCAAGTTCCTGGTTGTCGTTTTCAAAATGGTCAAATTGCTCTTTCCCACCTATGCCAATTGTCCCACCTTCAGGGACGGCTCCAGGCCCACAGCCTGGCCAGCTCCTGCCCTGTGGCCCTGCGGCGCCCTCCTGTCCAGGGGGCTTCAGTGGGTTCCTGGGATCCAGCTTTCCTGAGCACTAGAGGAACCACCATAGAGGAGCCAGGAGCAGCCAGGACACCAGCATGGCCAGTTTTCCGTCTCATCAATGAGCACCCTCACCTCACTCTCACTTCCTCACCTGCTAGCAGATCCCCTTTTAAAACACAAGAGGGGTCAGGTCCCACTGCTGGTCTAAGGACTCTTATTTTTCCACAACATTTAAACAATGACAATAATGATAAAGACTTTTTTGGTACTAGGGGTTGAACCCTGGGGTTCAACTGAACCCAATCCCACTAAGTTACACCCCCAGTCCCTTTTATTTTTATCTTGAGCCTAGGTCTGGCTAAGTTGCCGAGGCTGGTCCTGAACTTGGGATCCTCTTGCCTCAGTCTCCTGAGCAGCTGGGATTATAGGCGTGCACCACTGTGCCTAGCTAGATATCCATTGTTTTTAACAAATGGAATATTTTTTGAATCAAAATGTTGTAATTCACTCAACCTGTTCACCTGATCACTTTAAAGGCTCCTTTGGGAGCTACCCAGTCACTTACGGTTTGAATTCACCCCTCAGCACTCTCTCAGGCCCAGCTCTTCTGTAAGGCTCCTGATGTCCGCATTTGACTGCCCCGTGTTACAGTAATGAGTGAAGCGGGCAGCCTGGCCCACTTTCTGCTCGTGATGGCAGACACAGGACCTTCCTCCCCAGGGTGGGAGCAGAAGTCCTGAGGTGCTGACCTCGCTCCCAGCCCCCAAAACAAGGACACAGCCTCGCTGGCGATGTACGGCTCAAGGGAGACAAGAGCCCTGTGCTAGAAGTGTTTCCTTAGACAGAAGGTTTGGGTCCCACATACTTCCTGCCTGTGAATGCAAGCGGTTCCTCATCAGAGACAAGATGTAAAGATGGAAGGAAATAAAAACATAAAAGTAGAGCCGGAGAGGGGCTTCTAGACTGTCAGGTGCTGCTGGCAGCTGAGACTCCATCAGGGTCTGAGTCAGTGAAGCTGGGTCAAGAGACGCCATGAGGCTCGTGCCCTGCATGGCGGTGGCCTCTGATAAGCAGTGTGTCCAAACGTGGCGCCCCACCCAGCACTACACCCCGGACGACGTGCCTCTGCCCTGCAGAAAATGCTCTGGCCTCCTGTGGTCTGCCTGTGCCCTGCTGGGACCAGGGTCACTTTCTGCCTCTCAGCACAACACCCCACGTACAAAGACCTAAGGTCTCATGAAGGCACGCAGCAGAGCTGCAGGAGACCCTGTTTTTAAAAGGAGTTGGTCTGGTGGACGTGACAGCACCAAAGCTGAGAGGACAACAGCAACCGCACAGCGCTTCTTTTGAAACGCCCTCCTTTTTTCTTTTGACCTGATTTCCAACACAGCACCCACCCCTGGAGGAGCAGGCCTTCGGGTGGCCTGACCTGTTTACTTCTGCGTCTGCACAGGGACTGGGAACTCAGCTCGGCCCCAGGAAGTGCTGGGACGGAGAGTGGGCACCCACGGGGCACGGGGAGCCCAGGGCAGCCTGAGCCCGCAGGGCCTCTCACCTGGTGCAGGAAGTCCACCAGGAGGCCGTGGGCTTTCATCTTGTCTTCCAGCTGGTGCAGGATGATCAGTGAGGTGTTGCTGAGCCCGGGCGCCTCTGAGAACACAGAAACGAGACACGACCGAACAGTGCTTTCAGAACCACCACGGCTAGTCAAGTGGACTCTAAACACTTCTAAGAGGACAGGGTCAGTCCTTCAAAAACATTGTTTACATTACTCCATTGTTTTAAAACTTAGAAATTTGGAGGGTTTGCTAAAATTCATATTGTACTTACTCAAAACAAGAAGTCTGCTCTGGTTAGTTTGATCACTGTAGTTTTAAGTTTGACGGCCCCAGGGAAACAGCTGTGGAAAGGCTTTTGTCCCACCACTGCCTAAAGCGTGACCATCAGAGGCAGCCCCCTGCTGTCCATGAACCAGAGGGGCCTCCATGCTGCAGGGGAGTCGTGTGTAAGGGAGGCCACCCAGGGCAGGCCAGAGGATGTGACACGCCATCTCTGGGACAAGACTCGCTCCCCGGCCCCTAGGGCAGTCTGCCATTCCTGTTAACCAAACACAATTTCCAAGACGCCATCTGATCTGGGGGCCTACCAGTGCCACTGAGTTCCTCCAGAAATAAAAAGCAGGACCGCAAAGTGGCCTGCCTCTGAAGGAACAGCCAGCGCTTGCACCCATGTTCCCCGAGCTTCTCTTCTGCTGTCTAGATCTATGCTGAGTCCTGTTCAAGCTCCAATAACGAGGACACTTACAACATTTCAAAAAATATCAGGTGACTATTCTCAATTGCATGAGAAATTAAAAAATATGCTTCTCCAATGGATCATTCCTCAGAGCAAAGTCAAACTCTTCTTACCCTCCGGAACAGACTCCGCCCACCGGGGGTCAGAGGCTGGGTAGTCATCCACCACGTCTACACTGATTTGGGTAACAGCCCTGTCCAGCTCAGAGTCAGAATCCAAGTCAGCATGGGAGGAAAACAGTTCATCAACCATCATCTGAGCATGACCCAAGTCTTTCCTGAAACAAATCGGAAAACAGAAGTATGAAGGGAGGAAAAGCGTTCCCAACACTTACCATGGAAAGATCACCTAGGGGGTTCATGTCCCACCTAGTACTGTTGATTAGACTGTTTAACATTCACAGCCATGAAGCCAACAAACACCGAATGCTTACAAGGTGTAGGTGCCAGACATAGAGATCAGCCCTGGGTCTCAGAACACACAGCGGCAGGAAAGGACGGGGCCATCGAGTGGGCAGAGGGGTGGGAAAGCTGCCACCTGAGTCCCAGGGGGAAGGAAGGGCAGTGTGAGGCAGGGAGATCACAGCACGTGTCCCCAGGGCAGCAAGGAGCTGTCACCTGAGACCCACACCACACAGGCAGAGATCCACTCGTGGCTGCTTCCCCAGGACTCCTGCCTGCCTGAGCTCCCAGCCAGGACCACCAATGGAGTCAGAGGAGTCTAGGGTCCAGCCCAGCAGGAGGCCCCCCGACCTGGGCCCACACCTAGCCATCCTCTCACGCAGTGTCCACTGAGTGTGGGCGAATGGTGCCCCTACTCCTGTCCAGAAGAGCCTCAGGATGAGGCTCTGTCTAGAAATAAGGCATCTGCAGAAACAACCAGGTTGTGTAGGGAGGGTGGCCCAAATCCCACAACTGGAGCCCTCACAAGAAGACCCTGAGAAGACGGTCGTGCTGGGAGGATGGGCTGAGGCACCAACGAGCCCAGCAGCCTGACACTGCCAGCAGCAGCCTTGGCAGCCAGGAGTGGGTGAGGAGGGGCTCCCGCCAGGGCCTCAGAGGGAGCCTGCCCCACATGCCTTGATCCTGGGCCTTGGCCTCCACAACTGAGACAACACATTTCTGCTGTTCTAAGTCACTGAGTTTGTGGTACTTTGTTCCAGCGGCCACAAGAAGCTAAAGCAACCACAACGGTGGCTTGCAGCCTTGCTCACACCTCACACAACAGTCATTACGGGTGAAGCTGGGCGAGATCAGATAGTCTAGATCTCCCAGGAAGGCTGACCCATGCAGCACGAGCCCAGGGGACCTCTTTAACCAAGGAGAAACAAGCCTAGTGGTGCCCGCAGGTCACTAGCAGGCCTGGAGTTTATAACCACCACAGCACGACTGTCTGAGGCCTTCAGCTGCGAGTTGGGCTACAGGGTCCTGGTCTGAGACCTGGAGGCAGCAGAGGCGGTGAACTCTGAGGACTTCTTCAAAACAGATGCATCAGACAAACCAAGACCTGCCCGCACTGCACCTGCTCAGTCACCTCCGCCCAGAGGAAGACAAGCCAGTGGTATCCCCAGTCTGTCCCAAGGCTCAGCAGCTCGCTGGGGGAAAAGCAGGTCTGGACCACCATCCAACCTCAGGATGTCTATCCAAATGTGAATTCACTGTGCCTTTTGGGAAGGTACCAGAACATGGAGGTGTGCAAGAAAATGCTAAGATGTCCTGAGCTCTGAGCTTGTTTCATGGGGTGAAACTGTGAGTCACTGCCCCCAAGGAACACCAGCAAGCCTTGCTGTGTGGTTCAGACACAGGCAGGCATGGCAGTGGTCAGCAGGCCCAGCATGTCCTCACCTACTGGAACCTGCAACCTGTGAATGGGGCCATGCCAGCCATCGCTGAGTGGGAGGGGCAGAGAGAAACAGGGCAGAAAGACCAGAAAAGGGCTGAAATGCTCTCCAGGTGGGGGAGGAGACAGAGCTGATGAGGGAAACACAGCAAACCACCCAAAAGCGCAATGGGCCAGGTGGAACCTGGAGACCAAGGCACGCTGCAGGTCACAGGTACTCGAAGGCAAAGAGAGCAAGATCTAATTAAAAAGCCACACATCAGGGCTGGGACTATGGCTACGAGGAAATGTGCCCATCTGGCACGTGTGAGACACTGGGTTTGATTCTCAGCACCACATAAAATAAATAAAATAAAGACATTGTGTCCATCTACATCTAACAAATTTTTTAAAAAACCAGAAAACAAACCACCCACAATGTGGGGGGGACTGTCTGCCATGTTCCCACGGCACTCTCAGGCGGCGGCAGGCTCGTCCCAGCGGCGCTCAGGAGCCCTGGGCCGGTGCACCCTGCCGGCCCTGGCCCTTGCTGGGCCCGCACCTCCAGCAGAGCTGCCGGGCCTCCTGTTTAGGAGCACAAGCCTGGGACAATGGTGTGACCTCCTTCTACCACCACTCCAGTTCTGCTCTGGATCTACAAAGATTCCTGGAGCCATATGCACCTCCCAAGCTCCCCTTCTGGTAGCTGTACACGGCCTAGAAAAGCTGCCAAGAACCCAATGATACAAACAGCAGCAGAGAAGAGTGCAAGAGTGCAGACAAAGCACTACCCAAGGACCAGCGGGTATCTACGCAAAAACAAAGACTGGCAATTTCCCCAAAGGCTCTCAAATGATTTAAAAATGGACCTGATAATACAAAATACCTTTTTTGTGACTGTCGCTGACCTTTTTGCCTGAAACTAGAATTTGGGGTACACAGTTTATTTACCTGATACTTACAGGAAACGCATGGTATTTACATTTAAAACACACTTATGTTTAATGACCTCATTCTGGGTTCCACTTCCATCACAGAAGCTTGCATTTCCAGCGCTACTGTTTTGATACTATCAATGAACAGCCCTGAGCCAATTAACACTTGGAACTTGAAGTCCTTGGGCCTCTAGCACTCAAATCTGTGGTGTGCTCTAATTCCACAGTACAGATGACAGCAATGTAAACATCAGGAAGAAACTGCTGCCAACACAAGGAAGCAGTTTATCCATGAGAGTCAGTAACTACGCTCATTGTTCTAAGAGCGAAAAGAAGGAAACAGGAAACTTCTTTAAAAATCAAAACATCTTTTACGTAAATGTCTGACGCATTTTATAAAATTATAAAATCATCACATTCCTTCCATTCCTACAAATGCACTGTTCAGTTTAAAAAATTACACAGCAAGTTTCCCAAAACTCTGACAAACAAGTTTATATTCATATTTTTTAAAAAATATTTTTAAGTTTTTGATGGACCTTTATTTATTTACATGTGGTGCTGAGAATAGAATCCAGTGTCTCATACAAAAAAGGCAAGCACTCTTCCACTGAGCTCAACCCCAGCCCTGTATTTGTATCTTCTGAGCTAAGTAAAATGAAAATCCAAATAATACAAAAAGCAATTTTAGAGAAAATGTGCTATAAAAAGAGTAATGGCACCTTAGCAAAAAAAGAAACTGCCAAGTGTCACTACCTACTCTGCCAGGGCATGAGGCAACATGTGCAGACAATCTGGGTGAGCCCTCTTGGGGAAGAGGAGCGGGTACTACTCAACAGCCTGCAATTCACAGGCGGCCCCACAGCAGATCCCTTGCTCCCTTGTCAATGTGCTGAAGAGCCATGGGAAGCACAGTTGGGACCGGGTCCTAGGAAGGTGAGCAGGTCCAGCCAGGAGCAGCCAGTCAGCAGAAGCCACAGGCAGGAGCCCAGCAGGGACAGACAAGCAGCCCCCCCGCAGGTCCCAGTTATGCCCCAGGAACCTCAACTCTGACAAGCTCATAGGTAGCAAAACCCAACCGAAGACCAGTCTCATCACCGCCCGCAACTCCTCTGCTTCCTCCTACAGTTGCAGTACCAGCAAACAGTACACACTGCTCTCCAGAAGGTGGAGGCCATGTTCCATGAGAGGCCCTGCCCAGCGAGCCCTCTGTGCCCACCAGGTTCAGTGACCCCCAAGTTGAGAGCCACTGCTGGCACTAATGTTCAAGAAAACGTCCCTCCTGATGAGCCCACCTCCATCACACTCCCACCCAAAACCAAGTGCAGAGGTCAGCAGCCGTCCCGGCAGCAGTAAGCCCTGGTCTTGAAGATGCACCACACCTGCAGTACTGCAGAAAGGCAGCTTTCAGCAGCTTCGTCCTGTCTTCCTGGGCGACAGTTCCATTCTTTGTGGTGGTCTCAAAGACCATGCTCTGCAAGGACACAAGCCACAGTTCAGAGGTGAAGGTCCAGAACATTCCTAACTGCTGAAGGAAGCCGACCACCTGAAGCCCCAACACTGCTGTCTGCGCTGGCCCATGACCCCAACACTCCCCAAGCCTGACACACCCTACGCTCGACACCCCCACACCTACACCTGACACACACGCTCACACTTCCAGGCCTGACACCCCCACTCCCTACAGGCCTGCACATGCACTCATCGCCTATCCAAACACCATGGCCAGTGCTGACCAATCCCCAGGTCCTGCAGGAAGGTGGACAGCTCAGGGATGACACCCTCACCAAAACTACCTGGGGACCCCAGCAAGACCAAGACCATCTACAGGTCTGCTCTACGCAGCTTCACCCAATGCACACCACTGAGCATGTGAGTAGCTACAAGATTAAATAACCACATGATCAAAAAACAAACCTCAAAGAACGTTGCTTTCTGTAAAAACTATCAAATCACTTTAAATTACAAAAATAGCCTATGTTTCACATACCATTCAAACGGAAAACACCCAAAACAATACCAAATATTTTCACTCTCCTATAAAAGATTTTTAAAAACTCTACAGAAAAGGGTATCTCAGGTTTCAAGATGACGGGGAAAAGTGGGCTTTTCACCCTATGATCCCTCCCCAAACTCATAAGAAACAGAAGCACAGTCTGTACCCAAACTCTGTGAGTCTAATTTCCCCAGGAAGAAAGAACCAGAGGCACTGGCAGTGCTAGGACAGACCACCCTGTGCGGAGTGGGGACAGGTGCAGAGAGCTGGGGACGGCACAGGAGAACCCAGGGCACTGGCTGTGCAGACTTGGCTTCCTGAGATTTGACCATGGAAAGAATTAGCCTGAGAAGCGTTTTTCAGAGCTGCAGGAAGGTGTGGGAGGAGGGAGGCAGACATTTGTTAGCCAGTTAAGCCGATACCTTCCCACACTCCAAGACCCACAGAGAGCCCTATGATACAGGACATGCAATCAGCCCGTTACCAGGCTCAGAAAACCAAAAGTGATGTTCACTTTGTCACTATGATAAGTCCTGTGCTGGGATGGCAAAGGAGGAAAAGCAAGTCACCCCAAACCCTAACCCTAAGGTGGAGAAGCGGGAGAGAGCAGACGTGGCACTGCTTGCCACAGAAGAAACGGCTCAGAGGCATCAAAGCAGCTGCTCTGGGGAGGACCAGGGGGCGCAGACGGAAGAACCAGTGTTCTCATCTAAGCCTCTCAACCATGTCTGCCTTCCTGAAGTGCAGTGTGTGACAGGGGACCACGTTACATCACTGCTGGGTCCAGCGACTGAAGACGCCAACGACTCCTCCAGCTCTTCTGCCAGCAGGGACACGCTCTCTCTGCAGGTGATGGACACCAGCCCGCTGTTTCGAGAGAACAGGAGGGGAACACCGCCACAGAAGCCAGCGCCCAGGATGCCGTCTCCTGAGGGAAAAGCACACATGGCATGGAGGCTTCGTGGGGCTGCTGAAGCACCAGCGTGCTTCTCTCCCTACCATGCACCTGGCCTCTCAGCTCCAGGATCAAAGGCCAAGAAGCAGACTCTGTGCCCTCACTTTAAGACGGTAAGAGCCGGCGCTGCAAGAGTGCAGTGGGCCCAAAGGAACACTTGGTTCTGCAAGGCTCAGCAAGCAGCCCCTCCAACCCCTGGTGCCCTCAGGCCTGATTCTCCTGCCTGCTGCTGGAGAGGCCCTGGCCCCCACGCAGCCCTCGTGAGCACTGCTGACGCCTCCATGCAGGAGACAGCGCCTGGACTCGCACCAGGGCTCCAGGCAGACTGGTTCCGCTCACAAAGGCCGCCCTCACTGGCACAAGTGATGGCTTCCCTGGTGCCATCTTTCTTCTTGGTCTCTCCCCCTAGGGAAATGCAACTATCCTTTCCCCGAAGTGTAACATTTGGGGATTCTACCGCCCTCATGGTCGCAGTAAGATGACTCCAGCTACTGCAGATGTGGCATTCAGAGTCTCAATGACTCCTGGAGGTACTGTGCCCAAGCAATAAGTGGGGAGAAAGCGAGAACCACCAACTGAGAGCTGCCAACTGAGCCAGGCTTCTCAAACCTCTACTTCACCTTGAGAGTTAAAGCTGATTCTCTCCCGAGGAAGAGAGAACTTCCCGGTCCCAGTCGTACACACGTGGACAGCATTCTCAGTGTACAGGTAGGCCATCTGGTTTGAAAAGTCTGGGACCATCAACCGGCACATGACCAGGTCTTCAGACTGAAAGGTGAATTTAGAAACAATAGAACATATTTGTATGATTTTACAATTACTTTCCTGTGGCAGGAGTCCATGAAATGACAGGCTAGCTCACTAGGCTCCTTGTGAAGACCTGAACACCGGCCATCAGATGACTTGCAGGGCTTGGCAGGACAGGTCTGCATACAGTGCTATCGATGTTCTCAACCCTAGGTCCCTGTAAGTTCCTGTTGAGATCTACCCGCACGGTGAGGGTTCAGCAAGGGCCTTGGGTTGCTGCCTGAGGAGCAGGATCAGGGGTCTAATGAAAGCCTGGTAAGCCCGCCTGCCCTCCCACCGTGAGAAGACACAGCAGAGGCGCCTATGAGCCCTGGGCACAGTCCGCCTCCAGCACTGTGTGTGTGATTCTCTATTACCTGTAAATAACGCAAGCGCAGGTGTTTGCTACAGCAGCCCAAAACTTGGACAAGTGCTACTCAGAGCAATCATGTGCTGGGATGCAAATTCTCAGCGAATTCTGGAAATGTTTTCAGGTATTCCAATTACAACTAGATGCCCACAACAAATGTGAGAGAGAAAACAAAGCTTAACCTACCACATTATTTATTGTAGAACTGGAAAATCCTTACAAATAATCCCTGGTTAACATTTAGATCCCAGTTCTTACTTTACTGACAAGACATCAAGCATAAGCTCAAGCCTATTTATTTAGCATGGAGGGTTCAAATCCAGCACCAAATTAAAATAAAATAAAAACCACATCAAGTACAAAAAAACTGAGCCAATTGTTCATGTATAAAACCAGAGGCAGAAATGGGAATAAAGAACAAATTAAATGACAAAATGAGCAAATACTGGGGCTGGGGTTGTGGCTCAGTGGTATAGCACTTGCCTGGCATGTCTGAGGCACTAGGTTCAATTCTCAGCACCACATATAAATCAATAAATTAAATAAAGAAAAGATCCACTGACCACTAAAAAAAAAAATTAGCAAATGTTAAAAACAATAAACTCCCATTTAAGAAGTAATGTTACAAATGTTACCTTAAAGTGGGATCCGAGGGCACTATTCTATTCTAAAATTGTTTCCTTTACGCCCCTTTGCACTAGCAGAAATGTTTTCCTAACGCTGAATATGTCTTTCTTGTAAAATAGGAACAATTAGTAAGGTTCATTTCCATTTGAATAAAAGAACAAATGAAAAGATTTTCTTATGGGACTCAGTTAATGTCATGTGGAGAAAAAAGACTTAAGGGAACTACAGCAAAAAAGCGGGTAAGGAAGGGCAAGCCGCTGTGAAGGCTTCCCTGGAGGGCCGCAGCTGGGAGGGGCTCCTGGGAGGCGGGAGCCGGGGCGGGCTCTGAGGAGCACCTGGTGCTGCTGCCCCGCAGGGCTGTCCCGACCCACAAGGAGCCCCACGCAGGGCCCCACCACCACCGCCACCGCCGCCTCCACCTGGCACAGCGTTTCCCGCCCACTCAGTGCTGCAGAAGTGATGACCTGGGGGCTGCAGAGAGGGCACAGGCTGCCTGCTCCTGGTGCCACCACTCTCAGCCACAGCTGGGAAAGGCAAGGCTGGGATGGAAAAACAGAGGCGGCACAATGTCGGGAAGCATTTCCCAGATCTGCAGATGAAGCTCAAGGAACAAGATCTCAAAGTGTTCAATGGTTAGAAAAAAACCTCATGCGTAAGCCACTTCAAAACTTAACGTACCTGAAAAGGTGGGTTGTACTGAGTGACTTCTACGGTGATTGCATCTGACACTTGGTAGCCATTGTCTTCCACTGTTACCAGGGAGTAGTAGACCAGGCAGGGGCTGTCTGCAGGATGCCACGCAGCTGCCAAAATCAGGAGCCCATCACTAGCCAGGGAAAAAGAGAGTCTGCAGCCTCCGGAAGACAGTTTGGCAGGTTCTTACAAACACAGACACACTTGTCGAGTACCCTAGCATCCCCACTCCCAGATCCTGACCCAAGAGAAAAACCAAGCACACTCACATCAGAACCTGTGTGCAATGGAACACAACTCAGCAATGCAAGAAAGAAATCACAGAATCAATCCCACATGCATTACATTAAGTGAAAGCAGTCAAACTCAAAAGGCTGTGTGCTGAGTGAATTCATAGTGAATCCTAAAGAGGCAACGCTGAGGAGAAGGCAGATGGACGACTGCCAGGACAGAGTGACTTTTTGAGGGTGATGAAAAGTGTTCTCTCTCTCTCTTTTTCTGCAGTGCTGGGGATTAAACTCGGGGCCTCAGCCAGGCTCAGCAAGAGCTCTACCAGTGTGCAATGGCCCAGCCCTGTTCTGTCTTTTTTTTTTTTTTTTTCCGGTGCTGGGAATTAAACTCAGGGGCACTCAATCACTGAGCCACATCCCCAGTCCTATTTTGAATTTTATTTAGAGACGGGGTCTCTCAGTGAATTGCTTAGTGCCTTGCTGTTGCTGAGGCTGGTTATGAACTCGCCATCCTCCTGCCGCAGCCTCCCAAGCCACTGGGATCACAGGTGTGGGCCATGGCACCCAGCCCTGTTCTGTATCTTGACCAAGGTTGTGGCTGACTGCCACACTGCTCAAGACTCAGAATCACACATCAAAAATGGCAAATATCACCAAACAGGAATGAGGGCTCAACCAAGCTGCCTCAATAAAATAAGGATGGACACATAGCTAATGTAGGAATGGCACAGAATGGTCCTCGGGCACACCCCGCCCAGGCCCAGACCAGGACAGGAGTTGTTCCGGGAAGCAGATATCAGCACCACAGGCGACGTCATGCCATAAGGACTCACGGGCTCGAAGCCAAAACAGCTGTGCTCCAGCTGGCCACACGGAAAGCCCACCAACCCAAAATCCAGTCAGTTCTTCGCATAGCCTTTATTGAGAGGAATGACAGTGCTTTTTTATTTATTTATTTTTATTTTTCAGCTGTTGACAGACCTTTATTTTATTCTTTTGTTTATATGTGGTGCTGAGAATCGCACCCAGTGCCTCACACATGCTAGGCGAGCGAGCGCTCTACCACTGAGCCACAACTCCAGTCCCCAGTGCTTTTAATTTTAGGCACAAGTTGTCGAAATGCCAAGGCTGCTCTACATTTGAAGATCTTTTTTTAATTAAAGCTGTGTGCTGCTTTTACTCCTCCAAAGCCACTGACCCCGACAGACAATGCCAAGCTCTCTGATCCCAGCTTTTCCCAAACACCAAGTGGCAATGCCAACAACCTTCCTTCAAGCCTCCAGACACACCAACAGGGGGCCAGCTCCCTCCATGGACAGTCACACCCAAGAACACAGGCAAGTGCCCAGACGACGTGGCAGTTCATGTCCAGCTGCCGTCCTCGGTTCTCCCCCGTTCTCTGCGTCCACTAGGACTTCCCAAAGAAGTCAAGAATTCTGGTTTAAAATTGTGACATAGTGGTGTGTCCTAGAGGGCCTGGAAAACGATCCACACAGGAGGAGCGGGAGTGAGGTCTCAGGGCAGAGTCCTGGGAGCCCCCCCGGTCAGTCCTGCCGAGGGAGACTGCAGGACGGGTACTCCACAGGCCACAGTGCCAAGCCAGCTCACGTGCACCCAATGCACAGTTCGCTTGGCGGGTGTGGTCAGGACCCATCTTCCTTGACACCATTGTAAAAGAAGCTTCGTATCTGAAAAACCTACTTCCGGTAGTGAAGACAGACACTTTGTACATCAGTAAAAACTGAAACGTTATGTGGGAATATGTAAGGTAATAAATTTAAGATTAAAAAATCCAAACTTCATATATGAAATGAAGATATATGGACTTCATTACTGCAATAGCCTCACAAAAGAACTCATAAGCCTGCTCACTGCAAAAGCAAACCAGGCTGTCACTCTAAATCAAGAGTCAATAGCTCTGAGAAAGAAAGGCACTCTCTTGAACAGAAGCAGCCCACAGTGGCTGAAACTACCTGTGCATTCCGGTCACTACACCTTGAGGGCGTGAGTGAGAATTGGACTGTCTGGAGCTCAGGAAGGTCGGAAGGTCAAGGGGGTGAGCCCGGCTCCCAAGCCTCACAGGCTGTGTCAGAGGACCACACTGGGAGCAAGAGCCCTTGGGCGGCAGTTCCTAAACACACTCCATTCCCTGTTCCCTGCTCCACGCTGAGACCTATGGAGCCCAGGGTGAGCTATGTCCAAGTTGTAGTGCTAAATTTCCAAAAGTGATACTGGAAACAGGTGAGCTGTACTTAATTAAATGCTTGCAGAGGTAACAAACAACATCATCTTCACCTCCCAGTGGCTTTCCCAGGTTCTCAGAGACTGAGGAGGAGCACGGCAAGTCTCAATGCCCAGCTCACACGCAGGGCGACAACCACAGAACAGGAAGAAGTTGTTGCACTACACTAAGCGGGAGCAGGGGAATTACTCAGAACACAGCAGAGGCAGCTGGATGTGGACAGGCTGTGCTGGAGAGCTACTTGGGTGGACCCCCAGAGAAGGAAGGCTGTGCAGAACCCCACAGACTGGCATTAGAAGAGCTGCCAGCAAGATGCTCACTGTACACACCACCAACTTATTTCCCAAACCGTTCCTATGTTTCTTAGAACAATTTAATTGCTTACCAGTTTTGCTTCAAGTCCAAATACCGAATGTTGACCCCTTCTTTAATAGCTTCATAGTTACTTTCAGATCCCTAAGTTGGAAATATCAAAGACATAAGCTACCCAAGCACCAAAAGCAGTCCTTTTCCCTCTTTGCCCCCAGCTCCTAGGAAAGCAGCTTGCGGCTGCTGCATGAGTAGTGCATACACCTGGAAATGGACCATGCAGGCAACTGGCGTGCGCCCGCTATGGGGAGAAGGAATGCCCCAGCTATACTTCATTTCCAAAGGAGTTCAAAGAGCAAAGCAGGAGCCGGAACACCACAGGCGAAGAGCCGCCTACCCAGATAGCATCCGCCACGCTCTCCTTCAGGGCGCGGTGCACCTCCCAGCTGTGCGCCTGCTTCTCTGAGGACTCGTCCAGCTCCCACTTACTGATGCTTGAGCTGGTGAGGCTGTAGAAGCTGGACCGTGCTCTGTCCCAGAGAACACCTGCAAGCTGCAGAGAGAGTAAGTCACATTTCGGAAAGGACCAAGGAGAATCTCAGACACCATGGGCAGATGGCCGTGCAATCAGATCAGTGCTCACAATGACTCAGGAGGAAGGGGTCCTGAAACCCAGGGAAAGCAAGGTGGGGGCAGAAGGCCTGGAGAGCAGAGTGGGGTGTGAAAGTCACAGGGTTCTCGGGAAAGAATCATCCTGTTCAAAGGGAAAAAAAGCCTTCTTTAAAAAACAAGACTGAAAAACAGTGACTCCCAGCCAAGTCTGAAGCGGGGTCAGCAGCCCTGGTGAGCAGGGCAGGTGCCAACAGCTCCCGAACCCGTGCTCTGACGGGACGCACGGCAGGTAGAGCAAGGCTATGCGTGGCCATGCTGCTACAGACGCAGACGTGCTCATCAAGTGCATGTGCGGTTTACCTGGGTGTCCATGGTGGTTCTGACACCACCACAGTGCCTACAGGGAGTACCCAGGACTGGCCCGGCAGCTTGGTCAAAGTTTGCCAAGTGCAGGGGCTTAAAGCCAGAGCCAGGAAGAAGGTAACGGAAGGGGACCCAAGAGGGTCCCACTAATCAGCCCCGAAGCAGACAGAGGCTGGGGAAGCACCACGGTTCTGGGAGGTCATGAAGAACTGAGACTGCCTTGGCAGAAGAGGCGAGGGACAAGCTCTGTGTGTGTGTCCATGGCAGAGAAGGAACGTGGTAAATCTGCTTTCAGACACGTTCAGTTTTACAGCAGAACGTTCAAGGAGCTGGGCATGGTGGTGCACACGGGAGGCTGAGGAAGGAGATTCCCAAGTTCCAGGCAATCCAGCCTGAGCAATGCAGCAAGACTGTCTCAAAATAAAAAACAGAAAGGGCTGGAGAGGGAGCACAGTGCTACAGCACCCCAGGGTCAATTCGCAGTATTGGGGAAAAAAAAAAGAAAACCCAAGGAAGCAGGAGAGAACAGCAGGGGGCGAGCACTGCAGATTAAACAGCCGGGCACAGCCCCAGGCCTGCTGTTCAGCGGCACGCTGAGGAAGACCTGTGCTTCACAGGCCGTCCTCATGTGGCACAGCACGACACCGCTCTAGCCGAGAGTAGACCCTGCACACGTCAGCTCCCACCTCCCCCACGGGCGTACCCTTCCAACTGGCAGGGCGGGAGTTGTGCACCGAAGGCTGTGGTCATGGGAGAGAAGACCCCGTGGGGAAATGCTAAACCGTGAACTTGATCCTTAAGAAACAAGTTTTAAATTTACACACTAGTTTAAAATCATATGGCAGCAATACCAACTTCATAGGAAACATTCGACTTAACTGAGCATCCAATACAGACATTTTATAAACTTACCATGATATCACTACTAGGAGACAAAATCCCAAAAAGGGAAGAAACCTTCCGACCAATCCCTGAAAGCACACCTTGCCCCTGGGGCAGGATGTGCTGATGGATCTTCCCCGAGCTTTCAGGTACCAACCGAATCAGCTGGCTCCCTGCAGAGGACAAGATGAAACTTCCTCCCTGTGAGCAAACAGGGAGGTTAGGTACGTGTCACACCAAGAGGAAGCAAACGAACAAGACACTTGGAGCCAAGCAAGATGGCAGAGGCTGCAAGCCCAGCTACTTGGGAGGCTAAGGAAGGAGGATCGCAAGCTCCGGGCAGCCTCAGCAATTAGCGAGACCCTATCTCAAAACAAAAACTAAAAAGTGACTGGAGATGTTGCTCGGTGGTGGAGCAGTTGCCTTCCATGAATGAGGCCTGGGTTCAATCCCCTGGCCTGCCAAAACCAACAACAACCTCTTTTCAGCGGCACGCTGAGGAAGACCTGTGCTTCACAGGCTGTCCTAATGTGGCACAGCACGACCTCTTTGATGCAGAAAAAAATCATCCTCACCTCAAACAAATATAAAAGAATGAAAAAGGCACATTATTTTATTAACATGATTCACTTAAGGAGCCATCTGTTCAATAAGATGATCAACTCCTGGAGGTGCCGGGACTGAACCCGTGCTGAGCAAGCATCCTACCACCAGTTACCTCTCCAGCCCTTCTGACCAGTGCTACTGATTCTACACAGAAAAACGCTGGTAGCAGTGCTCATGCTCTTTTAAACCTATGACGCTAGCTGAGCAGATCAAGCATTGGACACGCGCATCATCCCCACAGCGCCTAGATCTGAAGCTGCTCTCGTAAAACGGTTCTAAGTGACAGGAACACTACTCACCACCACCCCACACAGCACCTCAGAGCCCCAGGGGGGGTCTCCGTGGCTGAGCCATTCAGTGGCAGACCCACGTTCTTCCCGATCCCTGCTGGTCCCTCCCCTGCGGTGCGGCTCAGGAGCCAGTCCCAGCTCAGCTCTCCCCAGAACTAAAGGCAATACTCGCCACGCACCTTGACTGCCGTGAGGAACCTGCATATCTTATCCCCTCCCAGGTCCACGCACGTCTCTGTGTAGGCGTCCTCCCCGGCGAGACTTGGCCAGTAGCGGATGGACCCTTCTCTAGTGGCAACCATGACAGCAACAGCCTGGAAACAAAGCCACAGCAGCCAGCGGTCAGCAAGAGGCCTCACCAGCAAGGACCCTTCATCTGGAAACGGTTTTCCAGGTGAGCGAGCACAGGACAGCCTTCCCTTTGTTGTGTGATACCACGGACTTTAACACTCGCGTGGACTTGTGCAGCTGCTCCAGTCTGGCTCCAGAGAGTTGCACCCCCCACTCCCAGTGCCAGCACCTTCCCACCCTGACACCTGGCAACCCGTTTCCGTCGCTGTACTGAGAACCTGACATGACTGCTGACCGCTCCGAGGCCTCCTGCCTCAGTTGCACTGGTCACTGCAGGCATCACCGGCTCGGCCTGCTGTGCTGAGAATACCCCATCAAGGAGGGCAACCTTTAGCCACCCTGCCACCAGCTAACAGACACTGGGCTCTTGCTGGTTTTGGCCATCACAGAGGAAGCCGCTATGACATCGTGTGGCATCTTCACATGACCTCCAGTGTGACAAGCCAGGAATGGAACCACTGGGTCCGCAGTGGGCGAGCCTCAACTCCATGAGAGGAAAGCCGCGTCCCGCCAGCAAGCACAGAGCCCCGGGAGGGCCGGCCTTCTGGGTTCCAGCCAGCGCTGGGCGAGAGGGCTTTCGGTTTCTCTGGAGGCGATGCTGTGAAATGCCTGCTCGTGCGCTGGTGCACCTCACGCCCGTCTGCAGTGTCCTTCCAGGCCCACACTGCCCATCTGGTTTTCCCCCGGTGCCCCCTTGTTGAACTGGACTGCCTCCTTATCAAGATTGGAGACCTCTTTGCATATTCTGGACATTTCTTTATTGGATACATGATCTACAAATATTGTCTGTCTTGTAGCTTGTCACTTCACTTTCTTGTCTTAGGCCAAGTTTTAACTTTGATCTTATTTTAATTTTTCTATTAATTTTCCCAATTTTTACTTTACAGGATCATGATTTGGAGATTTCTAGGAACTGTGCCTGACCTCAGGTCATGACAATTTCTCTACTCTTTTCCTAAAAGTTTTCTATTTTATTTATTTTAATTTTTTTCGTAGTTGTAGATGGACACAATACCTTTGTTTGATTTGCTTATTTGTATGTGGTGCTGAGGCTGGAACCCAGTGCCTCACACATGCTGGGGAAGTGCGCCACCACTGAGCCCCAGCCCCAGCACCCACGTTTTCTATTTTATATTCAGATCAATGATCCATTTCAAGTTAATCTTCATAGAATTCATTTTTGTTCCTTTTTAATCACAGATCACCAGTTCTTCCAACACTATGTATTGGACGTCCTTCACTGAAGGGCTTCCGCAACTGTCAAGGGACCATGTAGTCCTCCAGCAGGTCTGGAATGCGCTCCCATCCTGCTCTGCACACCACTACCTCTGTCAGTACCACGTTCTTATTCCTGTACTTTACAATAACGTCCCAAAATCAGGTTGGATGTTTCATCCAGCTTCAGAAGGCCCTCATTTCATTAAGAATTTGTCACCTACCTGAATAGAATGTGCTTCACCTGAGGGAGCAGAGCAGGAGAGGGCCACCAGGTCGGCACTCCAGTGGAAATCACTAGGTGGTAGCTGGAGTTCTTTGCAAACAGATAACTAGAAAACAAACACAACAGAAAGTCTTTTGCATCAAACCCACGTCTTCGAATGTACAAATGATTTCTCTATTTCCTTTCTCTGTATATTATAGATTCTGATTTGTTGCTAGGAAATAACATTCTGCACTATTCTGTCCTTTCATAGCCTTTTTTGATCAGGCTACAGGAATTTTGCAACACAGAGCTGGACTGGACCTTGATTACTAACACATCTCTAGATCAGACTTGTGGCCATGAGTCCTCAGGCTAAGAGAAGCACACTGGCTTCCTATGTGGCTTTCCCAGGTCCATGGGATCTGCTCAACACTTAAGATCAGCTTGACCAAAAGGTAACTACACCAAGTTGCCTCGACAATGTCTTTGACTCTGAGCCAGACATCGGGGCTCGGCTAGCTCGGCCAGCTCTGCCTGCCTCTAGGACTTCCCCGTGAGCTTGCCCTTCACAGTCACCGTCTTCGAGGCAGCAGCAGGCAGGCAGCACGCTCGTGGTAAGGAGAGGTGCCAGAGACCCTGCCCAGGAAGAGGCGATGTGGGCAGCATAACCTCACTCTTCATTAGGCAGATGGACTGGCATCGTGTTCAGTGAGAACTTCAATGTCTCTGACTTTATGAAGAAAATAATGTGACTCTGCTTAAAATCAGTGCACGGGCTTCCCATGCCGACAGTGCTCCTGGGGTGTGAACCTTTCTACAACCCACTGGTTTTCCTAAGAAGGGTGGCAAGCACCCACCTCATGGAGTGACATGCAAGAAGGGCAAGGACTCATGCACCCAGGGAAAGCATGCAAGATGGGAAGCCAAATGGCCAAGGGAACACACCAGAATGGATGGGCCCTCTTCCCAGAAAGAGGCTGAAACCACAGAAGACTGTGCTGAGGCCAGAGTGCCCTTGGCCAGCCTCAGATCCCAGAGAATACAGGCTCGGTGAGCATTCAGAACTGGGAGGAGCAGGGAGGAAAGGCCCACAGACCCTGTGCGGAGCAAGGACAGTGACACCTTGAGGTCATGGTCAGTTCGCTTGGTCATGGTGGGTCTTTTGAGAGGGAGTAAAATTACTGTCTTCAATAAAAACATTATTGAAAGAACACTTTGTTCCCAGAATACAAATGTGATGTGCACTCAGTGTTTTGGATCACAAATCCCTGATGCCCACGTAGGCACAGACGACCATCCTCCGCCAACTCTGAAGAACCAGGGTGGAAACGAAGAACCCACTGGTCCCCGCTTTTACCTTGGTGACAGGTGACAGAGTAATCTTCCAAACGAGCAGTTTCTCTTTGCTGACGAGGCAAGCCCATCCACCTTCATCTATGTGAACAGATAGCTGGTCGTCAACTGTGGGGAAACAGGATGCAGTCAACCTTAAATCCCCAACGAGGAAAGCTGCCGGCATTTCCTGTGCCACTACGGCCATCACCACGTTCCACCAAAACAGGACAGAAGCACACACAATCACCAACCTCCCAAACAAGAGACTTAACTTTGATATTCACCTTTAGAAATACAAAAAGGCAGTAACTGAATTTTGGGCCTAGGTTTATAATTTTTGTTATAAGCAAATATCCCTACTTTAGCTCTCAAATCTTTTTTTTTTTTTTTTTTTTTTGCGGTGCTGGGGATTTGAACCCAGGGCCTTGTGCATGCGAGGCAAGCACTCTACCAACTGAGCTATATCCCTAGCCCCCTACTTTAAATTAGAAATATTTAGCTGCATTCATAATTTAACTGAAAAGCAACACAAATAATAAACTCCCTAATTAACTATGAAAAGCACTTCAAGACAAATTGCATTCCTTCACAAGAACATGTTTTCAAATCAGAGCTGGAACAGAAGATGCAGGTTCCATCCCACGGAGACACGGGCTCCCCAAAGGGACAGAGCAGGCCAGCACCCTGCTGCACCTTCACACGGTGCCAGTCTCATTCCCACGGCCCTGGAAATGTCACTGGTTTGAGCTCTGCTCTTTGCGTTACGATGGGGGAACCTGAGGCACCCACAGCTCACAAGCTGACACGCTGAGGCAGGCCCAGGCTGCCCTGGGGCTCTCTGCTGAGCTGCGTCCTCTATCTGCTCGTGAAGCCCTTTTCCCGAGCACACTCTAAGCTCCAGGCCTGACCTCACACTGGCCTGCAGGTTCGCACCCTCTCAGTGCACACATGCTCGTTTCCAGGACTGGCTCTCCTGAATCCCAGGTTTGCAGTCAGTGTTGTTTGTTATCAACATGGACTGGTACCATGAACCAGGAGTGTGTTCAAAGATTTAAAAGCAATATAAGCTGCAATTTTTCCAGAGAAAGGAAAAACACACTTAAAGCAGAACACTACATAATGGAGGTTAGTAGTTTAGTTGTCTGAAAACCATCCCCAGGACTGCAAGCCAAGATGTGCGAGTTCAAATCCATGAGAAATATCCCTTTCTTTAGAATGGAGTAGCATATATAATTATATATTTTACATATTTTGGTACTGGGGTTTCAACCCAGTGGTGCTTAACCACTAAGCCCCATCCCAGTCCTTTTTATTTTCCATTTTAAGACAGAGTCTTGCTACATTGTTGAGTATCACTAAGTTGCTGAGGCTGGCTTCAGACAAGCGGTCCTCCTGCCTCAGACTCCCAAGCCACTGGGATTATAGATATATGCCACCATGCCTGGCAAGAACGGAATACTTCAAACTCTCTTTGAAATATTACTGTTCACAGTAAGTGATACACAAGTTACTTATGCTGAAATATACTCTAATACTGTGACTCTCTTCTACTTTTTTTTTAACGCTAGCTGTGAAGCACTAAACTGATTTTAGGAACAAGATGCAATATGAAAAACACTTTCAGAAAAGCCAGAGGAGCATGTTAAATGCTCCATACGCGACTTAAGGGGGCATGGAGGCAGTCTAAACTCTGTGCATCCCGCCCTGTGAGAGGCTGGACCCAGGACACTCAACCACTGAGCTACATCCCCAGCCCTATTTTCACCTCAAGACAGGGTTCCACTAAGGGGCCAGGCTGGCCTCGACCTTGCTGTCTTCTTGCCTCGGTCTACCCAGCTCCAGGTTCATAGGCGTGCACCACCATGCCCAGCCCAACACCTCACTCTGAAATATTGTTCTTCCAGTGCTGTGCAGACTGCACCCTCGGAACTTCTACACGGAACCTCTGACGTGGCTCTACGAGGGTAACACCACGCCACTGTTCGCTCAGCCTCTGGGACACCAAAGGACCCAGGAAGGGAGCACGACCTGAACTTACTGCACTATTAAACCCAATAACATCAGGGGCTGGTTCTGGAAGTCGTTTTTAAGGCTTAATTCCATGTACCTGGCAGGTGATGAAATGGGACTGAATTCTGCACAGACCTGAAACTACCAGACTTAACAGTGTCAGGACCCCCCCACCCCCCCCACCCCCCACCCCCCGGGCTTCTCCAACACATCGTGCGTCTCGACTGCAGCAAAGAACAAGTCAGACGCCCTGTCCTGCAGGTGAAGGCAAGCAGGTCCATCTCCACGCCAGGCTGCTTTGCTCCCACCTGTTGACAGGGTGAGTGGGGGTGTCACCTACCCTCTGCCAGGGTCAGGGCCTCCATGACCTTAATAGGGAGTGACGATCCAAACGTCTTCACATCGTAGTTCACAGACTCAGTTATGGAGTGATGCGGGAATACACACGTAGGTGTTCCTCTGAAGAAAAGGGACTGCGTTACTTCCCTCATCACTCACGACTGTCCACTCCCCTACTTTTTATGCATGTGATAAAAGGATCTGAATAAGGAGGTGAGTTAACAGTGAAACACTGGCATGTGTGTGCTGTGTAAGTAAATGTACTTTTCATCCAAAAAAAAAGGCTGACAGGATTTAGGGAACCCTGGCTCAACCAGTAATGCTCAGTAATTATTGTGAGAGCCACATGCCCCCAACCAGGGTCCATTAGGAGGTCACCGTAAGAGCAACACACCCCATCCCTGTGACATTCCATTTTGGCTTCTATTCACTCAATACCTAGAACTTTTCAAATAAGATGGAATACTGAAACATTAATTGCTGAACATCTATGTTTACTACTTTAGGCTTCTTATCACAAGAAATTAAAAATTGAGTCTGTTAGTAATGGTCCTATCACAATGAAAGAACGGTCCTGTAAGCATGTATCTCTAGAAACCATGAGATGTACATTCATAAAGTGTTGGTGTACAATGAACTTACTCCTGGGCTCTCACTAGCAATCAAAAAGTTATTAAGCACTAAAAATTCTACTTTCTATAAAATACTTGAAATAATAAAGGGAACAACTCTACATGCAAAGGACATATGAGCCTGTAAGCTGAGTGAAGGTGAGGTATGACCTGAGGAGTCCTTTCTAAGGGAGAGTGACCTGTTCTAACAGGGAGTGGCAGCTTGTGGAAGGAGAGAAGGGACAGGCAGGACAGAAATGGGTGGGAGGGAAGAGCCCAGGACACCTGCGGGCCTCCTCTCTGGTGTGCTCACTGCTGGCTGAAATGAGACATCCACCTGTCAGGTTTGTGAATATTAGCACTAGCACTAGCCCAGAGGCAAAGGCAGAATTTGGTCTTCTCTATTAAAAAATGAAATTTTCTTAGTATTGATCTGCGAATGGGAAGGGTTTTTCCTTTTAAGTAAAAGGTCTAGGAAGCAGACTTTGTTTCATCAAGATAATTTGTATTTCGTGTTGTCTTCTACTGGGTCTTTGCTTATTAACAAAGGGAGTCTTCTTAGTATTTTAAATGAGCTAAGTTTTTGCTCACAATTATGTAAACTTCTGTACTTACCTTTAAAATCATTTATTGTAAAAAAAAAAGGAAATAAATAAAAGTAAAAAATAAAAATTATTTATTATTTATTGTCACTGACTAAACAGATGACTGAGATATTTATTTTAAGCCTTTTGACTTTTTTGACAAACTTCACAAAATCAAACTCTAAGTTAAATCTTTTTCACCTTGAATTAATTTTGAGAATTTCCAGCAGGGCCTCAAGAAAGCCAAAAAGGTGTCTTTCTAATCCTCTAAGAGAGAAATGGGACTGGCATGAATGGCTTTCCTCTCTAATTCCAGCAATTTAGGAGGCTGAGGCAGGAGGATCACAAATTTGAGGTCAGCCTGTACAACTTAGCGAGCCCCTGTCTAAAAAAAAAAAAAATTTTAAAGGGTTGGAGATGTACTCTAATGGCAGAGCACCCAAGTGTTTTATCCCAAATACTTCAAAAAGAAATATTAGGCTGGGGGGACCAGGGATTGAACCCTGGGGTGCTTAACCATGGAGCCATCTCCCCAGCACCCCCCTTCTAAAAATATTTTATTTAGAGTTGCTTAGGGCCTCGCTAAGTTGCTGAGGCTGGCTTTGAACTTGTGATCCTTCTGCCACAGTCTCCAGAACTGCTGGGATTATAGGTGTGCGCCACTGCACCCAGCTAATTAGGCTTATTTGATGTTAAGTTATACAATAAGAGAAGCTCACCCTTCAAGATATCTTAAGGGATATCAGATGCTGACTCACGATGGCAGGGGAGGGGATTCACTGGATTGGACAGAGTGGAGTGGGAGGAAGGAAGGGATGGATTGGAAAAGAGTAGAATGAATGGAACATCACTGTCCTGTGTTCACATATGAATACACAACCAGTGTAACTCCACATCATGCACAACCACAAGAATGGGAAGTTATACTCCATGTATGTATGTCAAAATATACTCTTCTGTCGTTCATGCATAACTAAAAAGAATAAAAATAAAAAATACATACTTAAGGATAATTACTGATACTGACATGTGTTTCAAAATTGTATGAGACCTCAAAATCCAGCATGTTACCAGTCACAACTGGGTCATGTTAAAGTGTCTCGGGCCATGGAAGGACATTTCCTGGCTGGCTGCTGGCTCTTTGATTCTCACCAGATTTTAACCATGTCCATTCTAAGTCTCTGTTACTCACAGGCAGAGGTATTGATTCTTCTGTAACACACGAGGCATCAGCTACAGTCCAAAACTACTTTTTCTTCAAGCAGAGTCATAAAAAGGACTCTGATAACATTCAGTTCATATCACTGAACCGGGTAAGAATTTTCAGAGTCCTAGTGAAGAGAGAGATGATCCCAAGGTCAAGTAGAACAAGAATTACTTTTTCTGCCTACTTTCTTTCTACTTCTGCCAACTTGATCCCTTTGAAATTTGGAAACTATTCAAGAGTTTTCTTATTTTTATGGCCATAATAAGTTCAGTAAAAGTCTGCTATCTTTATGGTACGATACACTGGAAATATTGGCTCTATCACTAAGACCTTGGGATGTCCCATTTGAGGGTGTACATAGAAGTGGCACCTTGGTTTGGCTTCCTAACCCTGATGTTTGCCAAATCCAATCAGAGACTCCTCATCAAAAGTTCCAGCAGAGCAAACCTAAAGAGTGCCTATGTGGTCAATCACAAAAATCCTTACATAAACAATCTGATTAAGTCTGATGAGACTTAAACTGACTGTTCTAATATCTTCAGTGGGAATGTGGGTAACTGTAGAAAGAAAAATCACATATTTGGAGAAAAACTCCAGTACACTTGTTATCAGATCAGTCCTGCTCACTGTTTTCAAGTTTTTATTATCTATCTGTAGACTGAACCGGATCCTGAATTTTCTAGATTCCTCCAATCCAATATTCTTTCATGGAATCACTAAGAACAAAATTCCTCTGTTCTTGAAGTCCTGTAAACTAAAGATGGAAAACTTCAAGGGACAAGTCTCATGTCTGACATGAGTTCACCAAGCCACAAAACCATAACCAGGGACATTCAAAGGAAACCAGATAAGAAGTTGATGATTTCATGCTGTGGACAATTTTTCCTAAGGAACAGGAACAAGACCCCCCACCATAATGAGGTGTTGATCTCTCCTGACTTTTCCTTGCCCATGCCTACCTCTTTAATTTGGCAGGATAATCCTGTAACTAGAATTTCATTCAGTGGCTTCTGTGGTAAGGTTATCAAGTTCACCTCAAATCTTCACATGCCTTATGAAATGTTAGTTCAACTAGTGGGTAACTTTAACAGCACCTCTAAGTATCTGTGCAAATTGTGCAGGTAGTCCCTTTATAGTTAGACTTCTAGATCTACTTGTTCCCATTCTCTGTTTTAATTTAAGGCAATCATGGAATGCTAGATAAAAGAATTTTTGTTACCTACTTGCTAAACAAGGAGGAATCTGTGTAGTCACTAACACTTGTTGCACATGGATAAATACATCTGCTACAGCAGAGATTCAGTTACAAAAAAAGAAAAAGAAAAGAAAAAAGAAATTGAACAGTCTACTTAGTTAAAACAGACTCTTCTGTCTCATTCTTTGATGTATTTGATTTTAGTCGGTTTGGTTCATGGGAACCCTAGTAAAAAGCATATTCCACATTTTTGGTATTATCTTCCAGTCCTGACAGCAGTCTTCCTAGTACACTGCATTCCCTCCGTTTGCATGCAGCCATCCATCAAATGTCAAATGATCTCTCTTTAGACAGAATGACAAAAAAAAAAAAAAAAAACCTGAAGGAACTGGTAATCACAGGGGTATGGTAACCTATGAAGGATGTGTCAAAAGCTGGAACACCAGAATAACATAACAAAGTAGCACCACGCCCTTAGTGTTGGTCCCATTCTCATCTAAGTGAGACCCTGACCAAAAGGTCGGAACTGTTAAATAAAAATGATGGAAACGACCGTTTTGTACTGAGCTCCTGCACCAGGCCCCAAAGACCAGACCAAACCGAAATGGAGTCACTCCAGCCAAATCCCGCATCATCAAGTTGAATCTGAGGGTGGGCAGATCCCCAAACAAACGAGTTTTCCTGAGAACAAAGGTCGAGTCTGAGTCTTATAAATAAGTCCCCTTTGCTTTAGCGCTCAAAAGGGTGACCTGATGTTAACCCGTCAACATTTTCTACCGTGCCGCTCCCTCCTTTCCACCCGGGGAGACTCACTGCTGTGCTCCTGCCCTACGGGCTCGTATTCTACGTTGCAGACGGAGGCTGTGCGGACTCACGAATCGCAATTAGACGTCAGTCGATCTGCAACTAAACTTGTTGCACTTTCGTCTTCTGACCCACGAAAAGTGCAAACTGCGGACCAGAGCGACAAAGCGGAGCCGAAACAACGGCAAGAGCGAGGAGGGCCCACGGCCACACTCCGACTGCACGCCCGGCGCCTGCCGGCAGCCGCCCCCTCCCAGGCGCCGCCACTCACCGCGAGCTCAGCGAGCTCCGCCGGCCTGCCGGCGAGAAGAGCCCGGGGGAGCCGACCGCGGAGCCCAGGGACAGGCCCCTCCTGCTGGTCGCACGGGGCGTGGACGCCGGCCCGACCCCGGCCAGCGGGCCCCTTCGGGACCCAGGACCCGGGGTCCTCGGAGAAGGGACGGCCGGAAACATGACAGCAGGGCGCAGCGACAGGCAGGACACTACAGAAGACAAGCGCGGCTCTCCCGCGTCCGGAGCTTGAATGCCCGGGGTGGGGCGGGAAGTC
This sequence comes from Sciurus carolinensis, assembly GCF_902686445.1. Taxonomy (NCBI): domain Eukaryota; kingdom Metazoa; phylum Chordata; class Mammalia; order Rodentia; family Sciuridae; genus Sciurus; species Sciurus carolinensis. Next base: position 376,020 of record NC_062224.1, read on the forward strand.
ACGCGGTGATGAAGTCAAAGCGCCGCGCCGTGTTCGTGGTCTGAGGGGCCCTGAAGGCGCGTAGTAATTACGTCAAGCGCAGTGCGCAGCCGCGGGGCATGATGGGGCGGGGCCAGAAGGCGCGCAGTAGATTACGTATATCACTGCGCTGCGGAATGTAGTCGGAGCGGGGCCGGAAGACTTGTAGAAATTACGTCAAACCTAGCGCCGAGTCGCAGGGCCGGGTTCGAAGCGGGGCGGGCGCGTGGTAATGACAGCGAGAGCGCCTGCTGCCGCGGGACGAATCGTAGGCAGCGGCCCTGGCCTCTCGAACTCCTTCCCGCGCGCCGCAGGCTGGCAGGTGCAGAAGGGCAGGCCTGCGCTACTCTTTCTTGGGCGGGCTCTGGCTGACCACCGCCCGCAGGTTATTCGTTGAGCTCCTCTGATCTAACTGACCGGCTTTGCCACTCGCTTGGACCCCACATTCCGATAACTTACAAAACCGGATCCCCCACGTTTCTTTCCCGGGGCTTCCTGCCCTCCTGCCGTGGCCCAGCATCATCTTCCTCCAGTACCGCTTCCCAGGGAGACCTTGCCCGTGACCGGATGTCCCTTTATCCGTTGCCCTACCTGCTCCTGTACACAGACTGTGATGCTTTGTTCTGCACAATACTTTGGTGTTCATAGTTGCCTCTCAAGAGAGTTGACTGCTACCTTCGTGCACACCCTCATATTTAGTAGACTTTGATCATATCTTTTGGAATAAGGGAATGGGTTAACTGGTACTTGGGAGACAAGAGCGTCCCCGTTACCCCAAAACCATCTGTGCGCGTCTGGCACCTGGCCTCACCTTCCTCTACTTTCTTCTGCCTGAGTTTTTCCCGTGACTTTGTGGCTTACTTTCAAGGCTTAAAGCACTTCCTCCTCCTCTCGGTCTTACTAGGAAAGATTGAAATGTGTTAAAAAGGTTTTAGGTACTCTTACACCATAACTATGGAAGGTGACAGGGTGATTTGCTTGAACCTATTTCACCCATTTCACCACACATATGTATGTCAAAACGTGTGAGTACCATAAATATACACAATTAGTTCGCAGGCTGGGGTTGTGGCTCAGTGGTAGAGTGCTTGCCTGGTATGCATGAGGCACTGGGTTCCATCCTCAGCACCACATAAAAATGAATAAATGAGCCAGGCCCCATAGGACCCCCTAGCCAGACTGACTGAGCCCCATCTCCAGGATCCCTCAGCCCGACAGATCACTCCCTGCCTCTGGGGCCCTCACATCTGCTGACTGCTCCCTGCCACCAGGACCCCCAGACCAACTGACTGCACCCTATCACCCGGACCCCAGACCGACTGCACCCAGCCTCCAGGATCCCACAACCAAACACACCCGAACTCCAGGACCCCTGCCTGACCAACTGCACCCTGCCTCCAGGACCTCCAGCTGACCACGTCCACACCCTGAGCTGCAGCTTCCCATTTGTCAACACATTTGGAAGCCAGAGCAGCCATCTTGGGTAATCCTGGAAACCGGAGCTCCGATCTTTGGGTGGGGCAAAACCCACCCTGAGACGCCTGCTGGAGACTTGAAGCTCAATGTCAGGTACCTCTCCTGAATCAGGCTACTGAACACTGGGAGGTTTCATTACTATATGACTGTTATACTGTAGATTTTCTTTTTTCTCCTTATTGAAAAATTTTAAGTTTTTATTTTTTTACTTTTCTTGCTCTCGTTTCCTTTTGTTTACCTGTTCTCTCAGAGTCTCTCCCTTTTTTGCATGCTAACATCCCATTTCTTTTGATTACACTCTCACCCTTTCTATTATCTAGAACTTCTGTATATTCTTTTCTTATTCCATTAACAGCCACATTCTACATCCCTCTGCATCCTCTTTGTCCTTCATTAGAAACTGCAGACCTTATTGCAAATCTGTTTGTTTTACTGAAGATAATATTTGAACTCATTCTGTTTATTATGACAATTTTGTTATTGTCCTCATAGGGGCTATTTGGTCTAGGATTGCATAGTGTCTGAATTGGGAACTGCTAATATTGATCTCCCTTTAAAGAAAGGGTTTTGGAAACCTATAGGGCCACTATAAGCCTATAGGGGAAAATCTGCAATAGCCCAGATCTGCACTGCTAGAGGGGAAGATACATGAACAACATGAAAAAACAAGGGAAGAAAATGATCCAAACAAATCTAGATTCTATATTAATAAAATCCAATGACAGTATGGTAGAAGAAATGTCAGAAAAGGACTTCAGATTGTACATGATTAAGATGATTTGCGAAGCAAAGAATGAGATAAGAAAGCAAATGCAGGCAATGAATGATAATACCAATAAGCTGAAAGAGCAACTGCAGGAAGCAAAAGATCATTTCAACAAAGAGATAGAGATTCTCAAAAAAAAAAAAAAAAAAAAAAAAAAAAAAAAAAAAAAAAACCAAACAGAAATCCTTGAAATGAAGGAAACAATAAACCAAATAAAAAACTCAATGGAAAGCATCAGCAAAAGACTAGACCACTTGGAAGACAGAACCTCAGACAATGAAGACAAAATATTTAATCTTGAAAATAAAGTTGCCCAGAGAATATGGTAAGAAATCATGAACAGAATCTCCAAGAACTATGGGAACCATGAAAAGACCAAATTTAAGAATTATTGGGATTGAGGAAGGCACAGAGATACAAACCAAAGGAATGAACAACCTATTCAATGAAATAATATCAGAAAATTTCCCAAATCTGAAGAATGAAATGGAAAATCAAATGCAAGAGGCTTACAGAACACCAAATGCACAAAATCACAACAAGTCCACACCAAGGCACATTATAATGAATATGCCTAACATTCAAAATAAAGATAGGATTTTGAAGGCCGCGAGAGAAAAGCATCAGATTACATATAGGGGGAGAACAATACGGATAGCAGCCAACTTCTCAACCCAGACTCTAAAAGCTAGAAGTGCCTGGAACAACATATTTCAAACTCTGAAAGAACATGGTTGCCAACCAAGAATCCTATACCCAGCACAACTAACCTTCAGATTTGAAGATGAAATAAAATCCTTCCATGATAAACAAAAGTTAAAAGAATTTACAAATAGAAAGCCTGTGCTACAGAATGTACTCAACAAAATATTCCATGAGGAGGAAATGAAAAACAACAATGTAGGTCAGCAAAGGGAGGAACTACCTTAGAGAAAAACCACTCAAAGGAGAAACCAAGCCAAGTCAAAAACCAAAAATAAGCCCAAATGACTGGGAATATGAATCATATCTCAATAATAACCCTGAACGTTAATGGCCTAAACTCATCAATCAAAAGACATAGACTGGCAGAATGAATTAAAAAGAAAGACCCAACAATATGCTGCCTGCAAGAGACTCATCTCATAGAAAAAGACATCCACAGACTAAAGGTGAAAGGATGGGAAAAAACCTACCATGCACATGGACTCAGTAAAAAAGCAGGGGTTTCTATCCATATATCAGATAAAGTGGACTTCAAGCCAAAGTTAGTCAGAAGGGATAAAGAAGGACATTTCATACTGTTTAAGGGAACCATAAATCAGGAAGACATAACAATAGTAAATATTTATGCCCCAAACAATGGTGCATCCCTATACATCAAACAAATCCTTCTCAATTTCAGGAATCACATAGACCACAACACAATAATTCTGGGTGATTTTAACGCACCATTGTCACCACTAGATAGAGCTTCCGAACAAAAACCAACCAAAGAAACCATAGAACTCAATAACACAATCAATAACCTAGACTTAATAGACATATATAGAATATTCCATCCATCAATGAGCAGATTCACTTTCTTCTCAGCAGCACATGGCACCTTCTTGAAAATAGACCATATGTTATGCCACAAAGCAGCCCTTAGGAAATGCAAAAAAATAGAGATACTGCCTTGTGTTCTATCAGATCATAATGGACTGAGAGTAGAAATCAATGACAAAATAAAAAACAGAAATTACTCCAACACCTGGAGACTAAATAATATGCTATTGAATGAAGCATGGATAACAGAAAACATCAGGGAGTAGATAAAAAAATTCTTAGAGGTCAATGAGAACGACGATACAACATATCAAAATCTCTGGGACACTAGGAAAGTGGTACTAAGAGGAAAATTCATTGCATGGAGCACATTCCAGAAAAGAATGAAAAGTCAACAACTAAATGACCTACTATTACAGCTCAAAGCCCTAGAAAAAGAAGAACAGAATAACAGCAAAAGTAGTAGAAGACAGGAAATAATTAAAATCAGAGCTGAAATCAATGAAATTGAAACAAAAGAAACAATTCAAAAAATTGACAAAAACAAAATGTTGGATCTTTGAGAAAGTAAACAAAATAGACAAACCCTTAGCCACACTAACAAAGAGACAGAGAGAGAAAACTCAAATTACTAAAATTCATGATGAAAAAGGAAATATCACGACAGACACCACTGAGATACAGAACATAATGAGAAGCTACTTTGAAAATCTGTATTCCAACAAAATAGAAACTACTGAAGACATTGACAAATTTCTAGAGACATGTGCTCCTCCCAAACTGAACCAGGAGGACATACACAACTTAAACAGATCAATATCAAGCAATGAAATAGAAGAAGCCATTAAAAATGAATAAATAAAATAAAGGTATTATGTCCATCTACAACTAAGAATATATTTTAAAAATAGTACATGCAGTGATGGGATTCAGGACACTCTTCCCAAAAATGTGGCACCTTGGCATTTAAGAAGACAGCAAGCACTAGGCGCAGTGGCACATGCCTGTAATCCCTACAACTCAGGAGGCGGAGGCAGGAGGATTGCAAGTTGAAGGTCAGCCTCAGCAACTAATCAAGGCCCTAATCAACTAAGTGAGACTCTATCTCAAAAATAAAAAAGGACTGAGGATGTGGCACAGTGCTTAAGCACCTTAGAGTTCAAAGCACCGTACCAGAAAAGAGAGAGAGAACACACGAAGCAAGAAGAGAAGAAGCGGACAGTCACTCTGATCCCTGAGGCGGGTTGGATCCTCTTGTGAGAGGTGCCCTTATGTACCTGAAGAAGAGGATCACCCATATCCCTGAAGACGGGGCACAGGGAAGACTCTGGACCAAGAGGGCTTGTCGAGCATTCCTGGTTCCCCACTTTATTGTGTCCCTTTGCCCAGCATGCTCATCAAACCCAAGCATAAGAACACACAAGTTCCCATGTCTTTGGGTATTTCCTGAGGCTCCCAGGTCATGAAAGTTTGAATTAAATAAACACATATGCTTTTCTCTTGTAAATCTGTCTTTTGTTATAAGGGCCTCAGCCATGAGCCTAGGATGGGAAGAAAACATGTGTAGTCTACGCCACTTTGATTCTGTTAAGAGAAATGTGCCTCATCCATTCAGACAGTCCTGTGTGTGGGCCCAACCTCCGCTCCCATGCAGATGTCCCTCCCCTTTGTGCCTTTGCAATTAAGACCAAACATTGATTTATGTGGCACTGGTCACTGCATCGACAACAAGGAAGCAGCCAGAACTGTTTTCTGTAGGCAGGTAGAACTGTCAGGTCCCAGCCTCAGCAGGCTGGTAACAGATGCTGGAATGGAAAGGCAGGAGATCGTCCACATCCAGATGCTTGCAGGCATTCACCTGACCCTCACTGACTGCAGTAAAACCCAATGGCTGGATTTCCGTGTGGAAGTCCTTCCAGTAGTGCAGAACACATATTCTCCACTAGGTCTGGGGGCAGCATCTCCACCTGCAGGCCCAAGAGTCTCATGACCACTCCCTTCTGCAGTTGCAGGGCAAAAGAGCTGTGGATGACTCCTACATGGACAGGTACAGCTGTGCTCCAGTAAGACTTTACTTATGGGCACTAAAATTTGAATTTCTTATATGTTTAATGTATTGTGAAATATTATTCTTTTGATTTTTTTCAACCATTCGAAACTAAGATCCACCTTAACTTGCAGGTCATAAAAACACAGGTGGCAGGGCAGCTTGCTGACCCCTACACTGGCTCTGAGAGGTGGGTGCAGGCAGCATGGGGCACAGGCCCAACCAAGGGGCACTCAGGGTTTGTCAAATGGACTCTCAGTACCTCAGATGTAGATGCACACCCCAAAGGAACATAGATATTGTCGTTCTCATAATCCTTCGTTTATATACTTAACTGCTTTGTAACATTTACTTTTTTTTTTTTTTTAATCAGCTTGTCATTTTTTGGGAACAAAATAGATTTTCCCAGATGGAGCCCTGCTCTATAAAAAGTCTACCTCCAGGGGTTTGGCCGACTGTATGATGGTCTAACTTGTGATTATTTCCTGGGAACTTGAGGGTCCAAGGTCAGGGGAGAGCCTGCCCAAAGAGATGAGCCCTGGAGGTCGTGCAAGACGCAAGCTCAGCAGGGTGAAATTCTCACTGTGCCTGTCAGAGCTCAGGTGACGTTTGCTTTCTTTTCTGCTTTTCTAAACTGGTTCCACGTCTTCCAAGGACTCTGCAAGCATGTGGGATGAAAGGTAAGGCGTCCAGCAGGCTTGGACGCACACGTGGCCAGCTGCTGCTGCTTGGGCACTGTGCATCCCCACGCTGCCCGAGACTGTGCACTCCTGCAACGCTGCATCGATTCACAGCCTGCATGCTCCTCTCCCGCTCTGGGGGCGGGGGCGACAGGCGACCGTCTCACCTGCAGGACTGCCAGAGCATTGCCTCTGGTGCTGTGTGAACACCCCGGGGGAAACGTGGTACTCAGGCACCAGTACCTCAGCGTGCCCACAGGTCCTGACGGGGCAGAGGACTCTCCCTGAACTGAAGCAAGTAGATTATTTATAAGTAGCACAGAAGCGACGACATTACCAGTCTTCAGTAAGGAAGGAAGGAAAGGGATTGTGTGTGCTTTCAATTCACATTATGACTTGCCTTTCTACATTTGTTAAATTTGTATTTATTCCTGAATCTCCATAGCAAGTTCTAGTAAGAAACTTCATATGGTACAAAGTTATACAATTGACAGACACAGATGAAGTTCACTACATATTGTAATATGATATTAATCATATTAAATGTTACTGAGAGACATGAACAAGGGCTGGGGCTGGGGCTCAGAGGCAGACACTCGCCTAGCATGTGTGAGGCACTGGGTTTGATCCTCAGCACCACATAAAAATAAATAAATAAAACAAAGGTATTGTGTCCGTCTACAACTGAGAAAAAAGAGACATGAGCTAGCCAGGTGCAGCAGTGCACCCCTGTATCCACAGGACTTGGAGACAGAGGCAGGACGATGGCAAGTTTGAAGCCAGCTTCAGCAACTCAGCAAGACTCTGTCTCAAAATAAAAAATAAAAAGGGCTGGTGGTGCACCCTGGGTTCAATACAAAAAAAAAAAAGGTTAAAAAACCCCCAAACTTTCTATATTAGAAAGCAAAAATAATCATCAAACTCAGTCTTGTAAATACCTATGTGGAACAGAGTCCCCCGCACCTGACCTAGGCTCGTGTTCCGTCTGTCTTCTGGGAACAACACTGAAAAAGCAAACTGTAGAGAATACACACAAAGCTTACTAAAATGATTGTCACAGAGGTACTGTTTATTAACTCAAAAACACCACATTCACTCATCCTTTGAATCCACTGTATTCATTATTAAATTCCCTTTTGTCAAAAGAAACACAATACTCCATGCCTCTGCTGAAACAGGGGCAGCTTCTTCCAGGAGGACAGGGACTGAGGCACGTCGGGGCACAGGGAGCTTCCAATTCATGCCAGCTCAGCGATTCAGCCTCCACATCACTGATGCAGAAAAGCATTTTTTCTTGAGGCAACCACAAGTACCAGGGCAAATCAGAACATGGCAAACTTGGTGTCTGTTGCTTTGTTTCAGGAACTGAGACATTCCGGTGAACAAAACTATGCCCATAAATATGGGAAGCGGACCCGTGGTGTCCTCCCAGGACAGTGCCACCACAGAAGGTTCCTGGTTCTGCAGAGCAGCAGGGCTTTTGAACTTTCTTCAAACATCTTACAGCTGAAAATTACAGCCATGTTATTCAGATTTTAGCTGTATTCATGACGTTTCAAAAGTATTATAAAACCTATAAATTTTAGTTTGGGGATCATAAGCTTTTGCCAATTTTTTTTTTTTTTTTTTTTTTTTTTTTTGCAGTGCTGGGGAGCGAACCCAGGGTCCTGTACTTGCAAGGCAAGCACTTTACCAATTGAGCTATCTCCCCAGCCCCGGGATCATAAGCTTTTGACAGATAATTTTCAAATCATGTCTCATCCAACTGAAGTGTGAAGCTCGCCTTCATCCCTCTTCCTTGGTGGTACCCAGCAGGTCATGCCTTGCCCAAGAGTACTCAGAGAAACACGTGAACAAAGAACTCGAAGCTTTCCCATTCAAGGAAGAGCTTCCTTCCCTTTTTAAAACTAGCCAGGCCTCCAGGTGCCAAGATGTTGGAAACCACACACGTGCAGACGTTCACCCCAGGATCACACGTGCGGGAACTCCCGCCTCTGAAGTGGGGTGGGCCGGGGAGCCTTCCTCTCCTCTACCCAACGCTCACTGCCGCTGTCTGCCAGGAGCTCTGCTTCTCTGTTCCAGGCACAGTGAAGGCCCAGAGTTTCGCTACCCCGCCCAGTGAGAGGAGGCCTGGGTCACAGTGTGTGCTAAACTGGTCCGCAGTCATGGCTCTTCATTCATAATCCCCTTCAGAAGCTGTCTTTCCCAACAGCATGACTCTAGAAAGCAGGCAAAGGAGCATGAGGCGCTGGGTGACCCTGAGCCCAGCACCGCGACAGGAAGGAGAGTCAGAGCCGGGAGAAGGCCCGGCGCGGTGGACACTGAGAAGGTCACTCACTAAGACGCTGACAAGAGCAGTCTTGAGGACAGGGACATTTCAAAACAACATTCTACGAACTTTGGGGAACAGACACACTTCAAGTATCCTGCAGTGCAGATTGCAGATTTCATCAGTCTCTCGTTCCCTCTGCACAGAGTCCCTGGGCTTGGTGCCCCGGGCGCTGCGTCTCAGGCTGCAGAGAAGTTCTGTCTGTCCATTAGTCTTCTGTACATCCCATTTGGCCTCGAAAGCAGTTCTTCGTGCTTCCCGTGCTCGGCGATTTTTCCATGGTCAAGAACAGCAACAACGTCAGCATTCTTGATGGTAGACAGGCGGTGGGCAATGACTAACACCGTCCTGCCCTCCATCAGTCGATCCAGAGCCTCCTGCACAAGGTGCTCATTCTCTGCGTCCAGCGCGCTGGTTCAGGGCAGTGGGAGCAAGTAGAGACGTTAGCGCCATGGGCGCACGCAGCCCCGGGGCCCCGGACAGGGAACTTCTGCTCTGAGGAGGTGGGCAGGACCCCCCCTCGGGAACCATACCGCATCCAAGCAGAACGGTGGCCCCAGGAGCCGACCACGGGGGCCAGGGCCCAACCCGGGCTGTCTGAGCAGAGCGGGGCGCCCACTCCCGCCTCTCTGCCCTGGCCTCTCGACTGGCACTGCTGGCCCAGACTGCGTCACTTCACGGTGCAGGGTCCCCTCCTGCGGTGGGACAGCCTGGGGTACAGGAATGTGCAGGACACAGCCCCACACATGCATTCATCCTCACCTGGTCGCTTCATCCAGGAGAAGAATTTTGGGGTTCTGAAGGAAAAATATTTAAAAGAAAAGAAAAAATGGTTTTAGTAGAAACTACAAGCTCTCAGTAACAAAACAGAGCCACACGTGACAAGTGCCACAATGTGGGTGGACCTTGGAGCATCCCTCAGGAAGGGACCACACTGGCATGGTTCCACCCATGGGCAACGTCCAGGACAGATGCACAGAGGACAGAAGCAGATCAGTGGCCAGCTGGGTCCGTGGAGGGAGAGAGGAGGGGTGTGCACAGTGGAGGTGGTGGGGAGCACCATCCAGGACAATGAGAGGCTCTAAAATCGACTGTGGTGACAGATGCACAGCTCTGGAAACCACCAAGTCAAGTGTAAGTGCATAAACTGGGCAGCATGTGGGCCCAGACTCGAGTGTCTGGGTAGCTGGTGACAAGGGAGTTGTAGATCAGCTCAAGCCAGGGCCATGGTCATCACCAGATTGAACTGCCCACACCAGATTTACCCTGCCGGAAACAGAGTGAGGGGGGGACCCGACATGAGTGAGGTGTGGTCTGTGCTCTCCAGATCTGCCAGCAGCAGCGAGGAATGCCAGCTCACACAGAACAGGTGCGTGAGCAGACGAGGCACAGCACACCGGGTCTAGCTTTGCCAAGAGCCTGCCCGCAGGACGGGAAAAGGCAGTGCCACTTGCTACACGGCCCAAACTTGCCCGAAGGGGAAAAGACCCCAAGTCAGATAAGGCAACAGACCAAGCGGGAAAAGACCCCAAATCAGATAGGACAAATCAGAGTTAGCAACAGAGGGGACCGGCTCTGAACGGGCAGCACTGGGAGGGACCTCATAGTCACTGCGGGTCAAAGCAGCCATGCTGAAGCTACGAGCTCTCTGATGTCATGGTCCTGAATGTCCAGAAGATCAAATCCAGGCACACGGAAGTGGATCCGGGTGTCCGGGGGCTGGGGGTGGGCAGGGACACAGCAGCTGTGCAGCAGGGACTCCCAGTGACAGAAACTGGGCTGAAGTGGGCTTGGGTGTTGAACCAACTAAATTTACCAAGTCCCTGAGAAGTACCGTCGGATGGAGCTAGTGCTTCAGTGAAGCTGCCTTTAAAACTCGCCATAAGGCTGAGGAGAATCTGAGCTCCAGCAGCTAGCTGAGCTGCAGCCAGCATGGCCCTTCCCGTCTGGGGTCACCTGCACCTCAGCTCTGCACTTCTGGACATGGACTCAGCGTGTGCCGAGTGCCCTGAGTTAGGCTCGCTGTACAGATGCGTCTTGAGGAAGCCACGTGCTGCTCTGCTCTCCCCGACAGCCCCGCATCCAGGCCGGCTCCCAGCAGCCAGGAAGCCCATGTCGAGCCTGGACACGGCCTGCTTGCCCTCCACAAGAATGTTCAGCCACGTACCCACCCTCCCCATAAGCATAAAAGTAAGGAAGAAAAATGGTGAACCACAAACTGCAAGGTGTCCAGTTAAAACCAGCACCAAAACCCAGTCAGGTGGCCTCAAGCTTACCTTAAGCAGGGCCCGGGCAATAGCAATCCGCTGTTTCTGTCCACCTGGCCAAAAACAAAACAGAACAGAACAAAAAAAGCCTTAACAAAAACTGTAAGACTACGCTTTCCTGATGAGGCTGGTGGCTGTGTGGAGGTGACTTCTCCAGCCAGCCGCACTGGGGTAGAGGGAGAAGAGAGACCTGTCTTTAGAATCGCTTGTCTTCCCATCAGTCTCGGGATCACTAGCAATGACTTTTACCACAGCCGTCCCTGAGGACGGTTTAGGCATCTTCTAAACGCGTCACCTTACAAGGTGGACCCCAAGTCACTCCCACTTTACAGAGGAGAGGCTGAGGCGCAGGCAGGACCAGGTCTCAGGGTCAGTAGGCAGCAGGCCCAGGCCTGACCAGCATGGTGGGGACGGCTCTGCTCCCAGCCACCCACCCTCCCTAGCAGGACAGGCCTCCAATGGGTGAGGCTTCTGGACGGCACTGGAGGTGTCCGCAGTGAAGGGCAGCTGCGCCCCACGGCTCCAGCCGTCACTGGCCCTCATTCTCCCCTGTGTCTGGTCCCTTGGCCTCCCTGCCCTCGCACACGTGGGCAGGAGTGGGAGAGGCTGGAGGCTACGTGCCCCTCGAAGTTCAAACTGCACTCAGAGCAGGGTGCACATGGGTGGACGTGGGAGGGGTGGGCTGGAGGTCTGGCCATCCCCTGCCTGTCTGCCTCCCTCCCTCCCTTCCTTCAGGACTCCTTCCCACCTGGTGCTCACAAACCCCAGGACTCTCCTCCCGACGTGGGTACTGGCTTTTGGTGACAAGAACACTCCTTTCTGGCTGACTCTGAGGAGCAGACCACCTCATCCAGAATTTCACCACCAGCAACCGACACCATGGTGGCCCTGGACCCGGCCCCTCATTGAGGCCAGCACTCAAGGACACCAGGATGGCCCTCCCTTGACCAGGGCCAGTCCCTGGAGCAGCTGGCTGTGGGCTACCTGTGCTTGGAGGTGTCCTGGGTACAGTCAGTGTGCAGGTGCCCACTGCTGGGCATCCCTGTCCTCCCAGGACACAGGGTGGGCTGGAGTCAGGGCTTACTGTGTTATAAAGTAGAGCTTAGAACCTGCTGGAGGGATGGTCATGCAGAAGCTGGTCCACAGGAGCAGGTGACTGGTGTGTGGGTCGAGCTTCACATACCCCTGCTGGGCCACGCCTCCCTGTGCAGCTTAAACCGTTTTAAACCAGCCCAGGGCAGGTTTCAGAGCCCTGGATGGCAGCTGGTCATTGTCACAAGGCAAGGTGTGATTTTACCCTGGAATGTCCAAAACCCACCAAGAACACCTGCTCACTCGTGCCTTTGGTTACAGGAGTCACGCACGGTACACTGACTTTCATTTTTGGTGCTCTGTGGCCCCTCTCCCGGCCAATGTTTAGAGAAGGACAGGACCACTGCCCTGGCCTAGCCTGAGGCTGCACACCCGGGGGCCTGGGTGGTCCCAGCAGGGAGCTCAGCACTTCTGGAGAAGACTTGCTTGGATATTTGTGATGAGGGGGGAAAAAACTTTGTTTATCCAAAAACTTTATTGCCCTTTCAGTTGTACTCACGGGTCCTACTTCTGCATTCTAAAGCAACACAGAACAAGTGATCTTTCTCTCCTGGAATGTGGCACCGACATATCTCGGGTTGCTGGATAGTTCTGGGCCCACAGGGATGGGCCAGCGCTGCCTGCAGGCTGGGGGCTGTCAGGAGGCCCACAGGCCAGTCTGCACTGGGCCTGTGTTTACACAGCCCTCAGTTGAGTGCTTTTCCAGTTTGAAAAGGGTTATTCAAAAAAGCCAAAGCAGAAAAACATGAACAGGACGATGTGCAGCCCATGAAACCTGAATCGCTTGCTCTGAGGTCGATTGTGGAAGGTTCCTCAGCCCCTGGTCTCATCTACAGGGCACAAGTTGGGGAGTAAGAGTGCTTCCCATGCCAGCTTTGCATCTCTACCTCTGTGGGCAGACCATCTGCCCACCTCACAGCTGCCCTGCTTCCTGCAGTTCCGAGTCTCCAGCTGCAAACATCTTTTCTCAGATGAGAAGAAAGCTTGTGGGGCTGAGCACCGTCCAACTGCTGATGGGACAACTCTGGGGCACAAGGAGAGGGAGACCGTGAAGCGAGAGGCTACGAGGTTCTGCCCGTGGCTCTGAAGAGGCCACCTGGCCCATGACAGTGACGCAGTCTGAGGCCAGGGAGCAGGGCACCTGTGAGGCCAACGCGCCTGGGGAGGCTGGCGAGCACCAAACAGCAGCCCACCTGACAGCAGCACGCCCTTCTCCCCCACCACAGTGTGGAAGGCTTGAGGGAAGTTCCGAATGAAGGACGCCGCGTTGGCGGCCTCCGCAGCCCTCTCCACCTGCTCCGGCGTCACCAAGGAAGGGCAGTCGGCGCCGTAAGCGATGTTCTCAGCGATAGAGCAAGAAAACAAAACTGGCTCCTACAAATGGGAACAAAGTGTTTGTCACAAATCCCAAGGCAGACTTCAAACACGCCCAAGTGCCGTGGACTCTGCACAGCACTGAGAGCCAAGGCGTGGCTCTCGGGCACAGAGGACAGGGCTCTGCTCTTGCCCACGTCCTCTTTCTGCTCGAGCTCCCCAGCACTCTGCAAGCTCCCTGAACCAGCCTGACCTGAGCACCTGCAGTCCTCACCGTGCTGCAGATGAGACCCCACGGCAAGAGCCCGCAGCCGCCATCCCTGGTACACCCAACCCTGGAGGATCCAGTCCACGCACCTCCCAGCTGCTCCCACTGAGGGCAGAGGGCGCCTCCTCCTCCCAGGAGCACATCCTGGCAGTGAGTGGAGGGGTCCGAAAGAGAGGCTGCCTGCAGCTTCTCTCCAGTGCCCACCACCCGGGCTGGCACCCATCACTGGGCCACCTGCCCCAGCCCAGAGCAGGCAGAAACAGGCACAGGTGCGTCTGTGGAGCCCACAACATGGCACACACCCCCTTGGCCAAATGTCCCTGTCCCAAACAGCCACGGGAGAAACTCATCCAAGGGGCAACACCACAGCCATGTCTGCTGTGGAACCTGAACTTCTCACCAGGGGCCTTTGCCTGCTTATCCCGGAAACCCGTCACGCAGAGCAGGGGACTAGTTGGCGATGACGTGGGGCTGAGGCCACTGCTTCAACAGGCTGCGCCTGGGAGGCAGCAGCGACTGCCACAGGTCGAGCCCCACGGCCTGGAAGCTCGTCCTCTCTCTAGAGGTGAGATCCAGAAAAAGCAAGGGGCAGAAGCAGCTTCAAAGGCGAGGGATGGACAGAAGCCTCTTCTCACCTGACTGACTGTCCCAATCTTGGATCTCAGCCAGGCTGGGTTTAGCTGGCGGATGTCATGGCCATCGAGAAGGACAGCTCCTTGTAGGGGGAGAACAAAGTCACTCAGCAACGGGCAGCCGACAGCTAACAGGAGCACAGATGGTGCCCGGTGGGAGTTCCAGGTGCAGCTTTGCAAAGCTTAACAACAGTCCTAAGTGGAGCCCAAGCCAGCACGCAAATTTCAGATCTAAGAGGGGCCTTTTGGGTGGCCGAGTCTAGGGCTCCCTCGGCAGTGGGCAAAGAGCCAGGCCAGCTCACCCGACTGGGCCCACCTCGCCGGGAGCTCCTCCGGGCCTGGTGACTTGAGGCCCCACAATCAGGCACCCAAGGAGGGGCCTTGAGTCAAAAGAGATCTGCAGGGCAGAGGGCAAGCTCATCCACTGCTGGCCCACAGCTGAGTAGGGACGCAGTGCTGACAGTAGCGCCTGGTCCCAGAGCCTCCTGACCTGCCAGCACCTGCAGAAGCCTTGAGCCTCACCTGGTTCTGAGGCAAAGATATCAGAGTCCTGGAAATGCAGCCCAGAATCTGTTCTGTCAGCCTTGCCAGTGACTTTTGAGCTCTTATTGCTTCTTAAAATGTCCCCTCTGCATAAACCTGGTGGAGGGGAATCTGCTGCCACTAAGAGCCTGACCCACACCACAGCAGAGGCCAACCACAGACCTCACTAGCAGTAGTAATTCCGTGCACTGAGGGTACTCAGTGCTGAGTCCTAATGACACAGGAACACAGTTCCTCCTCAGCAGAGCTGTGGAGCTTGGGCCAGCTGGAAACCCAGGGGTGCTTGTGTGCACGCAGGACAAGGGCAGGGAGAGGCTCAGGCACAGTTCCCTCAACCGTGGTCTATTCACTCCGGCAAGAAACCAGAGCCTCAACCAATTTTGATTTGATTTGCATCTACTTGGCCAGGACTGCTTAAACTCAGAACTTTCCAGCAAGTCAAGAGGGAACCCCAACAGCGGCTCTGGAGGCAAACAGTGCGATTCCCCTGTTCCAGGGCAGGAGGTGCTTCTCCAGCCAGGATCTGCAAGCCAAGTGTGCACCCAGTACCTCACTGGCTGCACGCAGCTTAAACAAAAGCGCTAGACAAGAAACTCTTGGTGAAATCGAGAAACTCTTGGTGAGGTCCTGACTCTGCTCACTGACACTCGTTTACTTGTAGACAAACATTTTTTTCAATACAAATCCAAAGAGAAACACACTGATTATTGAATCTGGGCAGGATGTAAAAAAGTAGAATCATGTGCTTTTGCTCTTAAAGATGTTCTAATTCAGTCAAAAGTAAAATTAAACCAGAATGACAAGCCAGGTATGGTGGCGCGTGCCTGTAAGCCCAGTGGCTCAGGAGGCTGAGGCAGGAGGATCTCGAGTTCAAAGCCAGTCTCAGCAACTTAGTGAGGCCCTAAGAAACTCAGTGAGAACCTGTCTCTAAATAAAAATACAAAAAGGGATGGGGGTGTGGCTCAGTGGTTAAGTGCCACTAAGTGCAATCCCTAGTACCAAAAACAAAAAAACAAAAAATCCAATAAGAAAATCCCTCCTAGTTCAAAACATTTCAACAGGGCTGTCAGATGGGTGTGAATCATCGATCGCCAAACCAAGCCTTTTCCGGTGACCAATGCACACCCACAGGCAGGAGCATCCCGAGGCCTCTAGGGCTCCCTGGGTTCCTGTGCCCAGCGCGCTGTGGAAGAGAGGTGCAGTCGTGAGGGGCACCTGCAGCCCCCAGGGGTCTTCCCTGGCTTGGGCACCGCCTCTCCTGCCTCCCCATTTGCTCCCAGGCGAGGGCACACGGGGAGCTGGTGGAGTTCAGGGCTTGAAAAGGGGAACATGAAACCTGGACAACCATGAATGCCTCCCACTTAAGGGAGCTCTTGCCTGGAAGGAGCTGCTGGCATGGAGCACCTGGGCCTCTGCATGGTCAGGAGGGTGCCCTTGCCCACTGCACAGTGGCCACTTACCAGAAAGGGGGTCATACAGTCGAAGGAGGAGCGAGACCACAGTCGATTTGCCGGAACCACTTGGGCCAACCAGAGCTGTGACAGAGCCTGCTGGGATGGAAAGGCTGAAGTCCTGAAATATGGGCACCTCTGGGCGAGCCGGATAGGCAAAGTGCACATTCTTAAACTGCAAGGCACCTTGGAAGCTCTTCTCATGTAAGGTGACCCCCTCTGAAACACAGGAGGGACCCAGGTACTTCAGCAAAACCAAACCTGTCTGAAGATGGACAGGGGAGGAGGACCTTCCGCAGCCACCTGGGGGACACGCCTGGGGCACAGAGGTGCAGGCCTGCCTCCAAGGTTGGCCTCCTGAACCAGCTATGAATGTGACCCCGTGTGTAATAGACTCGTTTGATCTACGGCCGAGAGTTCAGCTTTCTGAGGTCTCAGGGCCTCACAGGGCAGCCTGCCGGGGCCGGCAGCGTGAGCTGAGGTCCAGCATCTCAGCAGTCTGCTTTAGACCCACTGGCCTTGCCCAGCCTGCTGCTCCTGCTGCACAGCGGCACAGCCACCCTGAATCAACACCCTGCACAACATGGGTCGGGGTCTGCTCTGCTGGCAACACTAGCCCTGGCCGGGAGACTGGGCTCAGCCTCTCGTGGGGCGTGTGTCTGGCTCTTACACTGGAGAGAACCCGACTTGCTAGACCTGCCCACCCCACAGTGCCCAGGAGCCCACAAGAGTGGAGAGTGATCCTCTGACAAGTCTGCTGGGTCTGTGAGCTGGCCCAGGCCCAAGGCCACAGGAACTGCCCACAAGGAAGGAGGAGGCTCCAGCTGCTCAGAGGCAGGTCCCCAACCACCCCAAGAGCCAAGAAGTGCGGTCTTTTAAATGTTAGGTCTGGCCTGTTCCTCCAACCCCAGCACTCATGTCCACCTGGTGACCTGTCTGGGGCCCTTCTACTGAGGTCAGCGGCCACACATCCAGGGATGGTGCCCTGCAGTGGCCATCTTTCCTTGTCCCCTGCATATGAAGCCTGACCCTTCCCCTGCTGTGCATAGGGACCGTGTCCTAGTGGTGGTGCTGGACTGTCTAAAGCCAGACTGGCTCAACCCCAGAGAGCAGGCTGGTTCCACACCCACCGTCAACAGGGAGCTGGGGCTGCCTCTCCAGGAGCTCCCAGAGCCGGCTGCCGGCACCCAGGCCCTTCATCAGCTCCGAGTAGAAAGAGCTCAGACCTGCAGGAGAGAAGCGCCCATCAGCACGGGAGGGCCACCGCTGCTCCGTCCAGTGAAGCCGGCCACGCCTCCTGCAGGGGTGCAGGCGTCCTCACCGTCCCCTCCACACCAGCTCTCCGGCCTCTCCTCCAGTTTGCTGGTTTCTTTTTCTTTCTTTTTTCTTTTTTCAGTTCTTTTATTTCTTATGTGGTGCTGAGGATGGAACCCAGGGCCTCGGGCGTGCCAGGGCGCGCTCTCCACTGAGCCCAGCCCAGCCCTGGCTTCACTGATTTCTAAGACGGATTTAAAGTTTGGTCGGGGATTCACAGATACACCCAGTCACACTGATCACCCCAAGTGGCAGCCCTTGTAGGCAGGGGAACTGCCCCGTCGGACAAGGCTCCAGAGGAACACGAGTTCACCCCACCAGGGGGACGCGAAGCAGGCAGCTCCAAGACAGCCCACAGCCTCGCCTCAGGCCTGACAGCTGGAAGGAGTCTCCGCGTGCCCACTATCCTGCCAGTCCCACTTCTAGTCATCTCTGAATCACAACCTAGCTAATGGCTTCAACTCCAAGTTCAGCAGTCTGTGTCGAATATGAGAACGTGTCTTTACAGCCTTTTTCCTCAGTAAGGGTGCTGAAAAAATGCAATGTGAATATTCTGCCTGCGGTGTTTGGACGTTTGTGTAAGACACCGGAGGCTGTAACCTTTGGGGTGCATTAAAAGTGCACCAGGCAAAAGCAGACCCCACAAGCACAGTTAACCTGTTTGTGAGAAAGAAACTCGGGTCACATGATGCAGACCCAGTGGCTGCATGTCACGCAGCCTCTTCAGGCAGAAGCCAGGGCAGGGACAGGCCTCGCACCCTTCTTGAGATCAGAATGAACCACAGACCTAAGTGTGGAATGCAGAATCGGACTCCTGGAAGTATGGGTCCTACGTGGGGGCTCTGAGGGAGCAGCAAAGGCGCAGGCCGCTTCTGCTCTGCCAGGTCACTGCCAGCAGAGTAGGACAAGCTGCAGACTTGGGAGGAAACCCTGTGAAGACTCATGGGACAAAGTATTGTCCAAAACACAGCCTGCCCAACTGACGACTCCACTCAGGGTGCTTTTACGCTGGTGCCAAAGTGACACACGTTCACAAACATGCAGGACAGACACACCGATCTTTTCCTAGGCTAGCAATTTGTGGGATGGTGCTCTCTCCCAAGGCTGGGCAGCAGCAGCCCCCATGGGTAGGCATATAGAGGGGCAATGACCCCACACCGCCAGGTAGTGCCCTAAGGCTAGTGTGACTTGTATCTTAGGGTATTTTCCAGTTTTGGTGAAAGTCTGATTTTCAATTCGTAAATCCCCAATCATTTAACTTATGTACCTCCAATGCTCAGTCCAACCCAGAAGGCATACATGAGGAAGGAAGAGAGCTCCCCCACCGTCATGTGGGCAGCCCCCATCAGCAGTCCTCCCTTGTACAGGACAGACAGCACGATCAGGTTCCCGGACAGCCCTGTCTGTGGGAAGAGGAAACAGAGTCAGGGACAACCAAGGGCTTCTCTGGGAGCCAAAGGCAGGGACCAGGTCTCTGATTTCCCTTTCCAAACTTTAAATTTCAGCTGGGTTTCAAACAAAACAATGTTTCAAATATGGAAACAATATTGACAAAACCTCATCACCACAAAAACCCAGGTGCTAAGTCAGTCACCTGGCTCCTGTTCCACTCAATCTGCTCAGCTTGCCAGGGAAGGCTAAGGACCCCTCCCTCACCTACGCATCTGATGCAGGGTCTCTGCACAGCGGCTGGCCCCGGGTGCTCTGCTTGACCTTCATGTGGTGCGGGCCGTCTGGTAAGGGTGGCCTTCTCTGGGCCCTGTTTCCATGTTAACTGTGGCAATCCCCAAATCACCCCTGAAGTTCTTTCCAGTTTGGACATATGACTGGAAAGTGTTCATGGCAACTGAGTTCTTATGCTTCCTGCTGGAATGGCACTGAGGTTTTCTGGGTTAATCCTTAGTAGATCTCAAATTCATCTGCATCAGAATGACCCGGAGCCTGTTCAAACAGACTGCTGGCCCAGCCCAGGCCCAGGTCTGGAGAATGAGGAGCCACAGAGCAGGGGTGCCTGGGTGGGGCTCACCCTGAGAACCAGCTGGACCTGCCCAGGCCACCTCCTCCTAACAGTATTTACCCGTTTTCCTGATAGTGACTAAATATGTTCTACTGTGTCAAGAGCCACAGAATAAACATCTCTCACAATCCTACCACCTGCCTTCCCACTCCTTCCAGAATGATCCACTTACTGCTCCAAAGAAGCCAGCCCGAGCAAAGGCCTCCTTCCTTGCCAACTGCATGACGCGGTCCACCCTGTGGGAGTATTTCTCCACCTCAGTAAGCTCTTTCCCAAAGGCTCGCACGGTTCTGATGTTTCCAATGCGCTCCTCGGCCAGCTGCAAGGACACAGGCACGTTACAGAGAGAGGGGGCACACTGCAGTCTGGAAGCAAAGCAAAATGTGATTCTCATTTAAACACTATCAACAGAATTCTTATTTAAAACACCATCACTCATGAAACCCAGCTGGGCCAGGAGAAGGCTACAGGACCAAGCACAGAAACCACCCCAGACAGACAGACAGACAGAGCCAGATGACTGACAGAGGACAGGCAGATGACAGACAGGACAGCAGGGCAGCACAGACAGGAAGGCTCACGCAGGAAAAAAGACAGACTTTAAAACACTGATGGCATCAACCCTGAAGCAGGGTTACCCAGGCTTTTCTCTTTTCTCAGTATATTTTCACATTTTTCCAATGATAAGAAAGCATGGCTTCGTAACATGAAAACTTAGGCTATTTTTATTTTTTACAAACATGGTTGTGCACGGCACTGCAGAGCTAGCTTATTGACTTAATGAAGGGAATGGTGTCATCTAGAAACTATTTCCAGGACACGACTAGCAATGGCAAGACGTGAGAGGCTCAACAGCGTCAGGTCAAGCCGGACACTGCAACGTGGTGGGGTGACCACAGAGGCCGATGGCTGTATCTGGGACAGGGTCTGACGTGAGGAAAGGAAGAGCTCTGCCCTCTGGCTCCTTGCTGGATGCCACAGCACGGGCAGGCCATTACCTGTGTGGCTTGCGCCAGAGAGTCCTGTGTGGCTTTGGACAGGTTCCTCAGGTATCGCCCGTAAGCCACCGCGAGGATGGACATCGGAGGCACCACGCTCAGGACAAAGGTGGCCAGGGCAGGCGAGACGAAAAACTGGGGAAATGCAGGAGGTGCCCATTAGGCGCAGCCATAGTCCTCTCCCCGACCCTGTGCCCAGGGAAGTCGCTTGACTGCTGTCCCCAGGCCGGCCACCTGTTTGGGGAGAGCTTTGCAGACATCTTTAACCTTCATGAAGCCCCACGAAAGTCACACAGAAGTGATGTGGCAGAGAGCTGATGGAGAAAGACAGGAAGCTCATCCTCAGGCCAATCCCAAGCACGTGGGCCCAGCAGTGGGGACACGACGGTTGGATCTGCCGCGCACAGCTGTTTTTGCACCCGGAACTCCTAACTCCACCCTCCAACGCCAACTCCTGCTGGGCGCCCACACAGCGAGCACCATCCAGCACTGGGCAGACGCCTGGCCCGCAAGGTGGAGCTGGGCGAGGAGGAGGTGGAGGGGCACACGCAGAGGCCACCTGGGCTCAGGAGCCCCACCCACCCAGAGGCGAGCAGGACGCAGGCCCTGAGGAGGAGCAGCACGCTCAAGGTCCCTCAGACACCCACAGGCTCGGGAGCAGCTCACATCCCGTGTGTCCTCCAGGGGGCAGGCACAGGCCACAGGAGTCCCCAGGACTGGGGTGAGCTGGGGCCACCCTTGGGCCTTGCTCTGCGTCCAGGCTTAATAAATGTCCTGATGACTAATCAGGGTCCCAGCACTGCAAAGGGGCATTTGCCAAGGCAGAGCAGGGAGGAAACGGCAGGGTGGTGTGGGCAATATCTGCTCCCATGGGGTGACCTCCCTAGGGGACCCCAGCCCCATTCGGGGGAACAAAGCCCACTGCTCCTCCAGACCTGAGGACAGATCCGGACAATGCCCTGCGGGAGGCCCACTGAGGTTGGAAGTTTGCATCCACCCCAAACTGGGTGGGAGCCCTAGCCCCCAGGTGGCTGGGTGGGGATGGGGCTTAGGGAAGTAACCAGGCCGGAAGAGGCCTGGGGCAGCGCCCGGGCTGGGGCAGCATGCTTGCCGGGAGGGGCAGCTCTCTCCTGTGAACACACAGCAAGATGCTGGCCACCGAAGGCCCAGGGAAGAAGCCTCAGAATGACTCCGGAATCACAGCTTCCAGACCCTGAGGAACACACGTCTGCTCTCCAAGCCTGTGGAGCTCAGCTGTGGGACTGGTCAGGCCCTTCACGCAGGCCACCTGCTGCACGGACTTGCCCTCGAGGTTCAGAGCCTCCCAGGCTGCCCTCCCCCAGCCCCAGGACTACCCGAGGCACCTGGGAAGGGGTGTCCTCCCAGGTCTGTCTCTCTTTAGCTGTAAAACCATGGCATTTCAAAGCCGTTTTCCACCCCACACGTCTGACCTAGCACGTCGGCTCCAGCAATAGCTCCGACGGCTCCCTGATGCCACGTGGGATACAGAAGACCAAAACCGTTCTTTCTGTGACACAGTGTCACAGGGTGTGGCCCTCAGACCCCACTGGGGAACTGCCATCAAAGCGAGCGCCTCAGGCGGCACTCGGCATGTGACCTGCGGCGGGTGTGACGAGGAAACCCAACTGCTGGTTCCACTGGGGTGACTTGATTTAAGTTCTCGGCAAGCTTTCAAGTACGCGTGCAGACCTGGGGCCTGCGAAACTATTCCCGTGGCAGATTTTAGGAAATCTAAAGCTGGATCAGGCATCACCAAGGGAAATTTTGCATCCACATGGAATTGTTCCTTAGGTGTAAAATACACATGGATTTTGGAGTCATAATATGAAAAAAGCAAAATAAAGTTAGTGATTGTGATCTGAACTACATACTGAAGTGATAAGACTCATTCACACTGGGTTAAACAACAAGGTCATAATCCGCCCTATTTCCTTCGGCTTTCTGAGCGAGGCCAGAACACTAAGATCACAGGCGAGGCTTATGCTCGGCCCTCAGGCCAGCAGCACTGGTCTGAGCACAAACACTGCCTGGCAGCGAGGGGAGCCAGTCACCCAGGGCAGGAAGGCCAGGGTGCAGCGGCCCCTGGCAAGAGCACAGAGGCTCACGTGCAGAAGCCGGGATCTCCTCGTGCCAGTCCCGGCTCCCCTGCCTCCCGCTGCTGGGCTGCCAGGGCTCCCGAGTTCTCAGACAATCCAGCAACATCAAGAGAGGCTGTTCTGCAGATGCTTCTGGAAAGATGCAGGCAGAGCCCAGCAGGGAGAGGCAGCCCTGCCTCTGCAGCCTCCAGGACAGCTGGCCTCCACCTCCTCGTGCTGGAGAGGCCTGGCCCAGACGAGCCCAACCAGCCAGCAGGTCCAGGAGGAGCCACGTACCATCATGCCAACGCCCACCGAGGCCTGGGCTCCAGCCCTGAGCCCGTCCGAGAGGTTTTCAGTCACTGAGCGCCCCAGGAGTGCAGTGTCTGAGGAGAGGCGGTTGATCAATTCTCCTGTTCGAGTCTTGTCAAAGAAAGCAATCTCCTGCCTCAGAACAGAGGAGAACAGCGAGGTGCGCAGCCTGTTCACAATACGCTGACCTGCAAAACAAGTGAAGGGCTCTCAGCGGTACTGCTGTCGCCAGGAGGGCTACAGGGGTGCTGGCGTCACCAGGAGGGCACTAGCTACGGCGGTGTGCAGGCCTTCACTAACTTCCTCCCAGGACGGGCCGCCGGTGCTGACGAGGGGGCAGGGATACGAAGAACACCACAATCAGGAGGCACATGGTGGGTCTCATGAGGAAGCTCAAGGACGTTGAATTTCTCGCTTTCTCTTATTTATTTTTTGGTACCAATGGTTGAACCCAGGGGCACTTTACCACTGAGCTACGTCCCCGTCATTTGAATTTTTTTCATTTTGAGTCAGGGTCTCATTAAGTTGCTGAGGCTGGCCTTGAACTCTTGAGGCTCCTACCTCGGTCTCCCCAGGTGCTGGGTTTACAGGTGTGCACCACCAGCCCCAGTAATTACACTGATTTCTAAAAGCTAATTTTGCTCCTTCCTGGCAACCCTTTCCATATTGAGTTTCCCAGTGTGAGAACTAGTTAACTATCCACGCGGTGTTCTATTAACTGAGCGGGAGCAACAGCCCTGGAGGGGGTGCCCTGGCGTCAGTGCTGGGGTGCTTTCCTGCCTGCTAACAACTTGACTTCTCAGAAGAAATGCAGTGAAGTTGCCACCCCAGCTGATACACAGCACAGAGCAGAAGGCGGGGTGCCTGCCGCCGAGGGCCTTGTCCTCCAGCCTTCTGTAAGACCCCCGTGGCGTTTCCCTCAGTGCTGAGCCCAACTAGGCAGAGAGAAGGAGGAGAGCCCTGGGGCTCTGGCTGACGCTGGGATCTGCTGCCTGGTGGGGGGGACGCTGGCAGAGGGAAGAGCCGGGCTGGCCCAGTGGGTGCCTGGCCTCCTCCGGAAGACGGCTGCCTGCGACCTACCTGAAGACTGCATGAGGTAGACGCGGACGGCGTTGGCAGCAGCACCACACAGAAACACGCAGGTCAGCCCGAGGCAGAGGTCGGTCAGGCTGGCGCTGTGGTCCACGGTGGGGCCGGCATAGATGACGTCAATGACCTTCCCCAGGAAGAAAGGGGCAGACATGGTGACCACGCTGGACACGGCCAGGAACCCAACGGCGGCTGGAAGACAGAAGCTCGGCTCAGCAGGCAGGCTGGCTGCTGGGGCTCCTTCCCAATGTCCAGACTGAGGGCGAGCCCAGGAGCCAGGCTTCTCCCTTTTACCACTTGGCCCCGCCCCACAGGAAGGACCAAAAGACTCCAGGCTGAGGACCAGCAAGGCAGCCACGGGGAGCCAGCCATGGGGAGCCAGTCACAGGGGCCAGCCACGGGAGCCAGTCATGGGGAGCCAGCCACGGAGGCCAGCCACGGGGGCCAGCCATGGAAGCCAGCCATGGGAGCCAGCCATGGAAGCCAGCCATGGGGAGCCAGCCATGGGGAGCCAGTCACAGGGGCCAGCCACGGGAGCCAGTCACAGGGGCCAGCCATGGGAGCCAGTCACAGGGGCCAGCCACGGGGAGCCAGCCATGGAGGCCAGCCACGGTGAGCCAGCCACGGGAGCCAGTCATGGGGAGCCAGCCACGGGGGCCAGCCATGGAAGCCAGCCATGGGAGCCAGCCATGGGGAGCCAGCCATGGGGAGCCAGTCACAGGGGCCAGCCACGGGAGCCAGTCACAGGGGCCAGCCACGGGGAGCCAGCCATGGAGGCCAGCCACGGTGAGCCAGCCACGGGAGCCAGCCATGGGGAGCCAGTCACAGAGAGTCAGTCATGGGAGGTGGCCATGGGGAGCTGGCCATGGGGAGTTGGCCATGGGGAGCTGGCCATGGGGAGTTGGCCATGGGGAGCCAGCCATGGGAGGCAGCCACAGAGAGTCAGTCATGGGAGGTGGCCATGGGGAGCTGGCCATGGGGAGCTGGCCATGGGAGGCAGCCACAGAGAGTCAGTCATGGGAGGTGGCCATGGGGAGCTGGCCATGGGGAGCTGGCCATGGGGAGCCGGCCACAGGAGGCAGCACTGTTCACAGACAAGAGTTTCTGGTCTGCTCCTTCCTTCCTCACCAGGACGGCTGAGAGCCAACGGGACACCCAGGACACTGTCCTGGCCTTCCCCACCCTGGCCTTGGAGCTCGTCTCAGGCGGTGGTTCTGCTGCAGCTGTGGGACGCCTGTTTCTTCCTGGGTATCCTCTGTACCTCAGCTAGGGTTAGGGTCTCTCAGGAAGGGCAGTGAAGCCTGGACCAGAGACCTGCCACCGCGGCCAAGGCCAGAGGGCGTGCCAGCCAAGCTGGGAGGGGCAGGAGCGAGGCCCTCCCACTGCTGGGAATGCAGTTGGCACTCTCGATGGAGAGGAGCCTGACCCACAGTCCCTCAGACCTCAAATGCACCATGCCTTTGATCCACAATGCCAGCTCTGGGAACCTCCTGCAGACACACTTCCACACTAGGCAAAAAGATGAAGACTCAGCTGGTGCAGTGGTGCCTGCCTGAAATCACAGACACTCGGGAGGCCGAGGCAGGAGGATGGCAAGCTGGAGGCCAGCCTCAGCAACTTAGTGAGGCCCTAGGTAACTTAGCAAGGTTCTGTCTCAAAATAAAAAATAAAAAGGGTCGGGGATGTGGCTCAGTGGTGAAACACCCCTGGGTTCAATCCCCAGGCCCAAAATTTAAAAAAAAAAAAAAAAAAAAAAGAAGATTCAAAAGTGTTCACTAAGGCACTGCTCACACCAGCAAAAGAATAAAAACATCCTAATCCTCAGTCAGCGGGGAGCAAATGAGATCTACTTCAGAGCAGTTATTTCGTGAATGCAGTGCAGTGGTCAGAGGACGAGGTCACTTGGCAGGGATGGAGAGGGACCTCCACCAGGATCACTGCTGGCCGAGCAGGTCCAGGACACAGATGCCCGAGGTGCGCAGCTCCACCCACGTTCCTCGCTGGTCCTGTAGTTGTGCGTAACGGCGGATCTGTCGTGACACAGTCACACACATGTACAGCTTTTTCACTTCTCCACCTTTCAAGTTCACACGCAGGTCCGCAGAAGGGTAGTACGGAACAGCCTCTCAGGTTCCATCCAAGAGCAGCCCTTGGCAGGTGGGTGCAGGGGGGCTTCCTGTCCGCCGGTGCCTCAGGCTTGGCGCTCCGCGTGCACGTCACCCTTAAGGAACCTCCTAGGGCCCGCGGGTCCCTGGCAAGACTGCTGGTGGACACAGAGCCACAGGGCCCTGAGAAGAGGAGCCCCAGCACCCAGCTGACGTTGCTGGCTGGCAGCTAGTGCTCACGGGTCACAGGGCTCATGGAGAGTGGTGGGCAGACCCCAGGCAGCTGGTGTGCAGGAGAAATGCGTGCCTCTGAAGCAGGGTGCCCTGGCCCAGGGACGTCACCTAAGGTCCCCTCCGCGGGCCTGCTCTGCTGCCCCACTGCTGCCTCCTCCTGCCTCTGGTCCCCACGTCTGCCCCCTGCTGGTTCTGAGTGTGCCCTGGCTTGCTGTCCGTCCACCAGGACATAACGACTTTGGCCTGTCCTGCACCCGCTATCCCTGCCCCCACTGCAGGGACGGGCACAAAGCAAAAGCTCACCAACACCTGTTGAGTGAATGAGCCAACTGACCTTTGGCAAAGGAGGTAGCAACTCTCATCAGACCGAAGCCATCCTGCGCTCGCCAAGAACGTGAGGGCTGGTTTAAAAACCAGCCGCAGTCTAGCTGGTGCCGTGATGCTGGCCAAGGCCGGTTCACCTTGACATAAGGCCAGGTGTCCTTTCAAAGCACCATGCACATGACCACAGTGCCCAGCAGGGCTACAAGTGCAAAGAGCAGGCCTACCTTGGCTCCCAGCCTGGGAAGAGCCGTCCTGGAGCCCAGGGCCAGTGCACAACCCCAGAACTACCGCACGGTGCACCAAGGTCAGTCTCCCCCACCGCTCTGGCTTCTCACTTGCAGTGAGCATCTGCACTTCCTGAACGGAGCACCCGGGGCCGGACTGAGCTCTCCCCGGCGTGGGTCAACGCAGAGGAAGGAGAGAGGCTGAAGTCAAGCCCACCGGAGGGTCGCACACCCTCAGGTTTGCTTTTGATTCATTTGAGAAGATCTCTTTGGTGTGTGTGATCAGCTTGAGACCAGGCCTCACCGTGCCACCCGGGCTGGGCCTGCACTCCTGGGCTCCGGCCATCCCCCGCCTCAGCCCTCCGAGCGGCCAGGACCACAGGAGCATGCCACGCACCGGCCTGGATGCACAGCAGCACCCGTCACTGCTGCCTGCCTGGGTCTATCACAAGTCAGACGTAAGGAAGAGAAAGACTTCTCCAGCTTTGGGTTGGCGGGATCCCTGTGATGGTGGCCGCGTGTCACTCTCTGACGCTGACAATCTAACTGGCATCCCAGGCCCTTGTGAAACTCCTCCATTGGCCTCTCCTTCCCCACCCTGCCTGAGAGGGCTCCAGCCTCTCCCAGGTGCCCCTGGGGTCCTTTTCTGTTCCCTCTGCAGCACGGCATTCGAAGACAAAAGGAAAGCCTTCGGGACAGAGGGGGAAGAAGCGCGGACGCAGGCGGACCCGGCTCTCAGGAGAACAGGGTTTGGGGCCAGGGAGGGCCAGCAGGATCCCGGACCTGGCTCTCCCCTGAGTCATCCGACTCTGCTCCACTCCTCTGTGCCTCAGTTTCTCTTTCTGTAAACGGCAATACAAATAACGCCTTCCCAGAACTGCTGAGAGGAACAGTCTAGACAGATTTGGGAAGCCTCTGGCCCAGGGCTCGGCCTCCAGCAAACAAACTGGGCTGTTACCTGTAGCAGTGTCAGAGCAAGAATGGCCCCACCAGGCCTGGGCCTGGCACATGGCAGTGCCCGGCTGAGACGGGCTGGTGGGGAGGGCAGCTGGGGAGGGAGCCGCTCTGGTTTTCAGGCTGTTGGGAGACTGCGTGGACGGGGTGGGTATGGAGGAGCACAGGGTGGAAGCCAGGGTCCTGCCGCGGGAGGGAAGGGAAGGCACGAGGGGCCACAGGACAGACGGCAGGCGAGCGGAGGCCTCAGCAGACTCCGCAGGTTCCTGGAGGGATCTGCAGATGAGCCCCGGTGCGCTTGCTGCCTGTGCCCATGCTGATGTCCTGCTCACAGAGGACAGACCTGCCCCAAGAACAGCAAGGGGCCACCAGGCAGACCATGGGAGCATCCACATAACACAGTTTCCTAGTTGCCACATTAAAAAAAGGAATGGGATGTGCCCCTGTAATTCTGGTGGCTCCGGAGGCTGAGGCAGGAGGATCATGAGTTCAAAGCCAGACTCAGCAACCTAGGGAGACCCTAAACAAGTTACTGAAACCCTGTCTCAAAAGAAAAAATAAAAAGGGCTGGGGATGTGGCTCAGTGGTAAAGCACTCCGTGGTTCAACTCCCAGCACCCCACCCCTCCAAAAAGAGAAACAGGGCCGGGGCCACAGCTCTGGGCTCCATCCCCAACACCATCAAATAATAATGATATCTAAAAATAGATAAAATCAAATAGCACTTTAGTCAACCCAATATATGAAAAACATTATTTGCATGTAATTGAGGTAAACAATTAGTGAGATGGTTTACGATCTTCTCTGTCCTTTCAGAACCTGACGGGTATTTTACACTTTGCTCAACGCCAGTCACAAAGCTCACAGCTCTGCTATGGAAGGCCAGCATTTTCTCTGAAATGGGTTTCTGTGACCCTGGAAGGTGCCCCATGTGGATGGCTCGCCCTCCCTGTCCTCGAGCCCTGTCCTGGGTAGAACCTGCCCTGTCTGGACTCCAGGAAGCAGTGCCCTGAGCACTCCCTGTCCTCCTCTGGCTCCATGCCCAGCGGCGTGGTCACTGCGTTCACTGTGCTCGCTGCAGCGGTGGCTCACCAGTGGCCCCCTCTCCCACCTCACAGCCCCTTAGGAATTCAGGGAGAAGTGGCCCTGAGCTCTCCAGACAGGCACCACCTGAACACACAGGGGCCACCAGGAACGTGTGCCCGAGAGGGAGGCAGGTGGTCTCCAAGGGCAGAGGCTGCACAGGAAGCCCTCCAGGCCAGAAGTGCCTCTGGCAGCACGGCACCCTGAGGCCCACACGCACCGCAGGACTGAGCCAGGGCTCCCTATCTGCCAGTCATGCAGGAGGCCTCCTATCTGGTAGCACACAGCCTCTCCTCCTGGGCTCCACGCCCCCTGAAGCTCCTTGTGGCCAAGGCGATAAGAGGAAGAGTTATCAGTGCAGAAGGCTCTGGCACCTCTCTGCCAAGTGACAGAGATGGCAGCATGCAGAGCAAGTCAGGGGCCAGCAGTTCCCCTGGAGGAGTGGAGACAGCTAACCCTGCCCAGCAAGCACCTGCAACCATCTCGGAGGGCAGACCCTGGTGTTCCAGCTCCTGACACAAACGGCTGGCATCAAAGCCTCCTTACCACACAGCAGAAGCAAGCTGAGCAAGCTGCTGAAGGTGCCTGGCAGGGTTTCTACTCAAATATGAACCTACTTCTTTTGGTGTGCGTGGTGCTGGGATGGAACCCAGGGCTTGAACATGCGAGGCAGGCACTCTGCCACTGAGCTTCAGTCCCAGTCAAACCTACACTTTTGAATAGGGATTTTTAATTTTTTCCCCTAAAATTAAGAAATTCACATCGGAATTCCTTCTTTTCACCTTGGCTTGCTTGTTCTCTCGACTTGAAGACCATAACTGCTCCACACCCAAGATACTCAGATGGCCTACATCCCAGGGTGTGCTTAGGGAAATCAGCAAGCCCCACTGACCCCAAACACCAACCCCAGATGGGCCCAGACACGTTAGGGCTGGCACTGTCTGAGGAAACCCTGTGGTCTAACGAGGGCTTCCCATGATTCCTCATGACGTAAAACAGGCTCTGTTTGAAACACTGGTGGGCAGACCACAGGGTTGTTTCTGAGATCACCCATTCAGCATCAGCAAGGCCAACCACAAGGCTCCTACAGGAAGGAGGCGGCCCTTGCTTCTCCACAGCACTCTTCACAACTTGCCAGCAGACAGGTGGGGACCGTGGGAGTGACAGGGCGGTCACAGGACAGACAGGGCTGGCCCAGGGGCACCAGCACACTCCATACTTGAAAACCCCAACAACTGATGTTTTGGAAATAGAGCAAAACTGGATTTCCCTACTTACCCTCAGCTGCTTACAGGAGCTCTGGGCAGACCCAGGGACCCTCGTGTTTCTGATGCCCCAAGGGGCCTGGGTCATTTGGTCCTCCACTTAAGGTGCTGCTTCTTGGTCCAACATGATAAGAGCTGAACACAGCTGCCTGTGGGACAGCTCAGCCCAGAGAGACCTCCTGTCTCAAAACTCATTTAAAACTGGGCATGGTGGCCCATGCCTATAATCCCAGAGGCTGCGAAGGCTGAGGTAGGAGGATGGTGAGTTCAAAGCCAGTCTCACAAAAATGAGGTGCTAAGCAACTCAGTGAGACCCAGTCTCTAAATAAAATACAAAACAGGGCTGGGGATGTGGCTAAGAGGTCAAGTGCCCCTGCATTTAATCCTCAGTACCAAAAAAAAAAAAAAAAAAAAAAAAAAAAATCTTCTAAAAGAGGAAAAGAAGGATCTTTTCCATCAAATTCTACAACAATCAACTGAACTCTGAAATAACTGTTCATACTTAAGCACGCCAAGAACCCTCTAGACGTTCAAGGGGGTGGCAGATGAGAAGTGGCACCTGCCTGCTCCCTTCTGGTGCAAGTCTGACCTGAACCCCAACTCTGCCCCCAGGAGGGCACTTTTCACAGCAAGGAACTGCCAGAAAGGAATTTTGTGGCAGGGACAACCTCACAGGCCCTTCTCTCCAATCATGAAGATGTCCTCCCCTGACTCTTCCCACTAAGCTGAAGTCCCAGCAGGGGCAGGGCCCTCCATCTCTGCCTGCCAGTTGTGTCTAGACATCCCTCTAACCATGGCTATAAAAGAGCCACAGAGAACTGTTAACAGAAGCGGAGGCTGATCAGTAATCCCAGCCACTCCAGAGGCTGAGGAAAGAGGGAGGCTGAGGCAGGAGGACAGAAGTTTAATGCCAGCCTGGCAACTTGGTGAGACCCTGTCTCAAAATTAAAATAAAAAGGGCTGGTGATGTACTTCAGCAAAAGAGCACCTCAATCCTCAATCCTCACCTACACAAAAATAAATGATAAATTAAATGTCAATTTGCATGTTGTTTCTAAAACCATTCATTTTTTAATTTCTTTTTTTTTTAAACCGCTGGATCTCAGTTCAGTGGAATAAGGTCCAGTTTCTCGGCCAGAGTCACCTGGGAATCCTGGCCAGGTGGTCACCACTCACCACTCAGGGCAACCCCGAGGTGTGTGGGGTTCCCTGGGCTGAGTGCGTGCTCAGCAAGTCCAGTCCGGGTCACGTTTTCAAAATGGTAAAAATGCTGCTAGTACAAAGCAGGTATATTTTTGACAGAATTGTTTTATTAAATTCTTTCTTCTAATACTTTTTAGTTGTAAACGGATACAAGACCTGTGTTATTTTTATGCGGTGCTGGGATCAAACCCAGTGCCTCACACGTGCTAGGAAAGCGCTCTACCACTGAGCCACAGCTCCAGCTCCAGAATTAACTTTTTAAAAAGAGGGAAACCCCAGCTCATTTGGAGAAGGTACCAAAGAAGAAGCTTCCATGAAGCCGGTGGCGGAGAGGGCGCGCCAGGCCGCGGAGAGCCCAGAGCAAGCCCTCCAACAGGCGCCGCCACCTGCGAGGCTCCGCCGCCCCGACGGAGTCCGGCCGAGCCGGCGGGTCCCCGAACGAGCGCAGCGGCCCCTCCTGGCGCGGCTCCCTACCTGCCAGCCTCCCGCGCTCCGGGCGCACCAGCCCCACCAGCTTCCGGATCTCCGAGCGCCCGGTCACAGCGGGACGCGTCCGCCAGTCGTCCCCGGGGCTCTCCACCGGTCGGTGCCGCCCTGCTTCGGCCCTTGCTCGTGCCACCGCTGCAGGGCCGCCCTGGAGTCCGGCGCCCTGGGACCCGGCCCAGCGCCCCGGGACCCGAGTAAGGCCCGCTCCGCTCAGCAGCCCCGGCCGCACCGACAGGAGGCCAGGGGCGCGGGCGGCCTGGGTCCGCTCGTGGGCCGACGACGTCCATGCGCGCGCGGCCGGGGTCCACATGCGGGCAGCCCGGGTCCACTCATGGGCCGACTCTGTCCAGGTGCCTGTGGCCGGGGTCCACGCCCGGGCGGCCCGGGTCCACTGGTGGGCCGATGACGTCCCCGCGCGGGCGACCGGGCCCCGCCGCGTGAGCAGCAGCAGCGGCCAGGCAAGAGGGCCACGCATGGCGCCGCGTCCGACCCGAGCGCCTCACCCGCCCGCCCCGCCGCGCGCCCGAGGACCCCTCCGGTCGGAGTGAAGGGCGTGGACGCCGCGCCGCCCGCCCCTCCCCGGCCGCTGTCACCCGCCCCATCGGGCCGGCGCCCCCAGGCCGCGCCTGCCTCCGCCTCCGCTGCCGCAGCACGGCCCACCCCCGGGCGGCCCCGGCCCGCGCCACCCCGAGCGCCCCCGCTAGGCAGCCAGCGCCGCACACCGGCCGCTGGACTGGGCGCCTGCGCCTGCGCACTACAAGGAGCCCCGTCGCGCCCCCGCGTCCTTCGCGTGTGGC
Source organism: Sciurus carolinensis (assembly GCF_902686445.1). Lineage (NCBI taxonomy): Eukaryota > Metazoa > Chordata > Mammalia > Rodentia > Sciuridae > Sciurus > Sciurus carolinensis. Next base: position 408,930 of record NC_062224.1, read on the forward strand.
CCTGGGGCGGCGCGGGCACGTTTTTAGGCCAGCGACCTGGGGAGCGCACAGGCGAGGCGCACGCTGCCCTGGGTTGGGGTCTGGCGGAGCGGCACAGGGGACGTGGCGGGGAACCGAGGCGTGAGCAGGCGGTTCACCCTGAGTGGTGCAGAGCCCTGACAGAGGCGCAGAAGCCGCGGGTAGGACGCGGCTTGGGCGGCGTGGAGGAGAGGCTGACGGAGCGAAACTGGGATGACCTGGCCGAGGGTCACTGAGCCGCGTGAAAACCATCGGTAGGTCCCACGCGCTCAGAGAGGAGGCGCCCTGGAGACTTTGCGGGCTTCTGCCCCAGCACCGCCGGGGACCTTCTGGCCCTGTCGTGGGAGCGGACGGAGTGGGGGCAGTGCAGAGTTCTGTGGACTCCTCGGTATTTTCACTGGACGAATGAAGTACAGGTGAAAGAGGACTCTCCTCAGTTGGCTCACAAACCAAAAGCACGCAAAAACTTCAATAATCAAGGTAAATATTTTAGTGCAATATTTTAAGAAATCAAAAGAAATGCAAAAAATGTCCATAATGAACAAAAGTTCGAAATAGGATCCAACCCCATTCACTTTACCATCTCTTGCTACCCTAATCCCAGCCCTGGAAGCTTCACTTACAAAAACAGGTAATTAGCAGCTGACCTGTAATCTGCCATCTGATATTTTAAAACTTTGCATTAAAATAATTTTTGCATTGCTTGATTACTGAGATACAAGGGGTGGAAGAGGGAAGGGGCAGTAATAGGAAGGCAGTGTGGGCTTAGGGATTAAGTCTTGGCTTGAACTTCCCGTCAAGGGGGAAGTAAAGTCCTCTGAAATCCAGTCCCTCAGACCCAGGGGGCTGCAGAGTCCTCCCCTGTGGTTACAACTTAGGCTAGGCTCTCAGGGGTGCAGAAATCCTAGAATCCAGGACTTGAAGTGAAGTTGACTCCTCTGATCTGTGAGGAGGCAGTTCCTGCTGAGGTAGATTTTACGAAGAGACCAAGAGACCGCATGGTGCATCCTGCCTCCTTCAGCCCTCCCAGAGGGAGAGAAAGTGGCCATCTCAGCCCAAGTCCAAGTTTCCTCTTTCTCTTTCCCACTTTTCAGAAAACACCTGCTGCAGAGGGCCAGGGAATGAGGGCCTGGCCTCAGACTCCTGCCTTCCCCAACCTGGAGTCTGCCCTGCCTTCTCAGCTGGCACCTGGACTGCAAGGAAAGTAAACCAGTATAGCTGATTAACAACACAAAGCGCTCCGTGTTGTTCACATTTCTAAAACTTAGTTGGGGAAGTAATCTGAACACAGTTATCCCCAACGAAAACGTCAGGCTTAAAAAAAAATCCCAGCCAGCTAGCCATATGAACATACAAAGCCGGCATTCCTTAGGAGCACAGGATACCGGAAATGTCCCTGGTTTTTTAGAAAGTAGTGGGAGTGCAGCAGAGAATGCGTGCAGCGGAAGGGGGCCCTGACCTGTCCTCAGCACTCCCAGGGGCAGGCACACCCTACCTACACACTGGTCAGAGCGCATGGGCCTCTGCAAAGGCAAGAATGCCCGGGTGCATGGGGAAGACCACACTGCTTAGAGGTGGGTTCCTGATAGCACTCAACACAGCCACTGGAGCTAAAGTCCAGATCCTGACCTCAGGACAAGGGCACGTGGTGGAGGTGTGGCTGACCTGGGACAAAATCTGACCTCAGTGAACAGGTTCAGGAGGCGTAGTGGCTGACAGGTATGAATTCAGAAGGGAGCTCTTCTGAGGAAACCCAACAGGATTACTTCAAGGGCAGACCTCCAGGGTGCCTGCCACCTCAGAGGGCAGCAAAGTGGAAGCCCAAGTGGACAGCAGGAGCTGACCCTCGGGCGCTGGAAGCCCAAAGCTGCTCCCTAGCTTGCAGACTGACCCTGGGTCATGTGATCCTGCCCAGTGCATTTCTTTGCCCATAACTCAAGCTCTCTGTGTGTGACAGGCAGGGTGGCAGGGTGATGCCTGGCAGAGGACTCAGCGTGGTACACCCCAGCAATGGTGTGGACCCACTCTGCCTGGTGTCCGTGGCTGCGGGCTCGCCCCTCGGTGCTGCTGCAGGAGGCCGGCGCAGTTTGTGGGAGGGCTCAGCATCACTAGCTTTCAGTATCCCCCGCCTCCGCTGGGTCCTGGAAGTTAAACCCAGGGGCTCCACCACTGAGCTGCATCCCCTGCCCTTCTTTTGTTTTTGCAAAGCTGGGGATCAAACCCAGACCCTCACGCACACTAGACAAGCACTCTACCGCTGAGCGACATCCCCGGTCCTTCTCATTTTTTGTTTTGAGAACAAGTCTCACTAAGTAGCCGAGGCTGGTCTCAAACTTGGCATACTCCCGCGTCAGCCTCCTTAGCCGCCAGGATTACAGGCGTGCACCATGGTGCCCAGTGCTTTTACATTCTTTTTCTCACTTCCCCAAAGAAATGTTATGGATTGACATACATATTTGTATCCCTCAGATATGTATGTTGAAGTTCTGACCCCCAGCGCCTCTGAATGTGACCATCCTTGGGCCACTGCAGGCGTCATTGGTTAACTTAAGATGAAGTCACATTAGTGTCCTTGTAAGAAGACAGCTGTGTGAAGACAGAAACGTGGGGAGATTCCTCAGGCTGACAAAGGCAGAGCTGCAAGTCACCCCGCTGCAAGCCAAGGGCAGCCGACAACGGCCAGTGAATGGAGGGACCCCCTGTGGGATCCAGAGGGACACAGCCCTGAGTACCAGCCTCCAGAATTCTGAGACAGTGAATACTGATAAAAGCCACCCAGCTGGTGATACTTTGTCATGACTGTGTGCAGTGGCGTATGCCCACAAGTTCAAGGCCAGCCTGGGCAGTCCCACAAGACCCTGTCTCTAAAACCAAAAGCAGCATAAGTGAGATGAGACTGAATCTGACTCTCAACTTTTTACGACGTTGAGGTGCAGCATTTTTTATTGACAGCCTGGGGTTAGACAGAGTTACAAGGAAAGATTATCCATACCATGTCACTCTTTGGTTTTTTTAGTTAAAGTTATTTGAGCTGGGTTCTTGCTGTGTTGCCCAGGCTGGTTTCAAACTCCTGGGATCAACCCATCTGCCCTTCTCAGCCTCCTGGGTACTGGCATCGCACACCCAGCTGATGCTGTTTTTAATTGACAGGTTTTGATGGTGTGTGTTCACGGGCGCAGTGTGATGTTCTGATAGATGTGAGCAGTGTGAACTGGCTGAATCAAGCTGATTAACATCAATAGGCTCCCTTACTTTTGTGGCTAGACATTTGAAACTCTCTTGGCTGTTTGGAAAAACATGATACATCATTGTCACAATGCTGAGCAATAGTATTCAGAAACTCCTTCCTCCTGGCTAGCTAGAACCTTGTGCCCTGTGACCAGCATCTCCCAAGCCCTGGCTCCTGCCCATCCCGGCCACGGTCAACCACCATTCAGTTCTCTACATCCGAGAGTTCGACTTTCAGGTCCACACGGAGGTGGAACCACGCCATATTCCTGCGACTCCTCCAGCTGCTTTGTCTGTTGTAGCCACGAACAGAGTTTTCACCTGTCTTCGGGCTGAAGAGAGCCGTGTTGTGAGCATGCAACCACACTTCCTCATCCGTCCGCCCGGGCACGGAGGAGCATGGGGCATGTGGACTCGCACTCCTGGGGCACACCTGTCACCTCTCTGTTCGGATTTCGCCTCCACCCGGAGATGCAAGGTTGACCCTGAAGTCTACATCAACTCTATTTGACCCCTTGGTTTGACAGAATTTCAACGCTTGTTCCCAGCCCCATGCATGTTTCTCTAACTATGAAAGTATGTGCTTCACCTGGTCTTTCCCACACGTGTGTCAAAATATCACGTACTCCTGGGGCTGGGGAGATAGCTCAGTCAGTAGAGTGCTTGCCTTATAAGCACAAGGCCCTGGGTTTGATCCCCAGCACCAAAAAAAAAAAAAAAAAAAAAAAAAAAAATTCACATACTCCAAAACTAAGTATAATTATCATGATTGTCAATTAGGAATAAAAATGTGTGCAGACCCCATAGAAAATGTGCAAAACCAAAGCAAAACCAAAACGCAGTTCACCCTGAAGCAACTCAAAGTCTCAAACGTATTAAAAGGGAAAAAAAAAAAAAAAAAAGAGTTGTTCTAACTTACAGCAGGAAGCCTGCGAGTTAGATCACAAGCTGACATCTTTCCCTCTGCTGGTATGGCTGGATGAAGGCCGGCTGCGGCCTGTGGGTGGGGAAGAGTGTAAAACCAGGCTCCGCAGACAACCACGTGAACCGTGCAGTCCTGGTGGCCAGCTGACCTGCAGTGTCACTTCTGGAATCCTCTTCATAGACTGCCTTTAGAGTAGTTTTAGGTTCACAGAAAAAATGAGAGAGAAGAGCCAGGAGTTCCCACACAGCCCTGCCCTTGCCTCGCCCTCTCAGCTCCCTGTCCCAGTGTGGCCCCTTGGCTACGACCCACAGCCCATGCTCCAGTCCCTGCTGCACGGAGGGAGGGTTCGCGCTGTTCTGTTTGTTTTTGGAAAGTGCCGATGGCATCCGGGGCTTTTGGAGCTGCATGCCCAGCCTGGGGTCTGCTCCTGGTCCTGCAAATGGAGATACCTGACAGCTGACCATAGCTCCAGGGTAGTGCAGTTCCTGTGACCCTAATGTTCACTGGTCTTTTCCAAACAGTCTCCAAAAACAAAGAACGTCTCTCTTTAAATTAAAAAAAAAAAAAAAAGAAAGAAAGAAAAAAAAGGCCTTATGTATGCTGCGTGTGGTGGCCACACCTGTAACCTCAGCGACTCAGAAGGCTGAGGCAGGAGGATTGCAAGCTCATGGCCAGCCTCAGCAACTTAGGGAGACCCTGTCTCAAAATAAAACACAAAAAGTGCCGGGGTCGTGGTTCAGAGGTTAAGCACCCCTGGGTTCAGTCTTCATTACCAACCAACCAACAACCAAAACCACCCTTACATAGGTGTATTCTATTTTACTTAATAAAGAATGTTGGCTCTTTGGGAAAAGAAAGGTAACCTAGCATCACAGAACACTGAGACTTTATTTCCAGAGTACCCCCTTTCCCTCTGATCCAATTGCCTTGCTGTTACCACTTCATTTTCTACACATCTCCAAAACCATAAAGTTACATGTTAAAATATAATCCTAAAAATGAGGAGAATCAATATAGTATTAATTCTAGAATCATATACCTCATTTATTGAATAATCCCACTGCCAATGTGATGTCAAATCCTGGTTTTTAAATTGTTTTGTTTATGTAACAAGGCTATGTGATTGATTCACTTAGAATCTCACATTCTGTCAGGTTGCTCCAAATACCTCTCACACACACACACACACACACACACACACACACACACACACACAGTTCAGACTGGACCGGTGAGACCCTTGGCCTCCCCTGGCCTCCCCTCCAACGTGTGTGGAGGGAGGAGTAAGCCCAGTTCTCAAATGTATGTCCAAGGCAAGAGTGTGAATGTGGCACCAAGTTCTGAATCCACCACCTCAAAGTCATCAAGATGATCGGTGAACTCACTACACACGCACCTTGAAAAATATATTCATGATGACATTTTTTAAATGCAGGAAGTTACGGTTTTTACACGAAAGTAAGCAAAATACCAACGACCACTGAATTTCTTACTGCTCATGTTTAGGTGTAAGGAGATAAATGAACATTATAATTCAAGAATGACTGTACGGTTATTTCCTAAAAAATTGATTATTGATGTTGTTATGACCAAGACATTTATCAACAGTGACAGTCTAAAGGGTCAAGCAACTGTGATTGTACTCAAATCACCCAAATTTGGATATGATCTCAATAAACATGAGTTAACATGGATTTGAATGTAAAAATATTTTCACATATTTAAAACTTAGGTTTTCAAATTTCAAATTTCTATTAAAATTAAAATATAAATTATGAATTTATACTGAAATTTAAAACAAATAAAATCTTTGCTGGGGAGATAGCTCAGTTGGTAGAGGGCTTGCCTTGCAAGCACTAAAGCCCTGGGTTCGAGCCCCAGCACAGCAAAAAAAAAAAAAAAAAAAAAAAAAATTTAATGAATTCTTAAAAAACCTTACTACTCCTACACGTGCAGCGCTGTGCCTGCCACCAGCTCAGTGCAGAGACACCGAGCAAGTGAGTTAAGAGTCCTGTCTGCCTCAGGCAAACAGAAAATCCAGAGGTGACAAGACTGACCTGCAGGCCTTGACTGGCAGGTGGACGGGCAGGAGGGGACTACTCAAGGGGCAGGGGAGGGGCAGGAGTCCCGGCTGATTGGCAGGGATGTGGCACCAAAGACACAAAGCTGGTTGATTCCCACAGGAGCAGATGGGATGGCCTGTGAGGTCACCTCTAAGACAAGCGCCCCTTCTCTCTCCTCCAGCCCCTCTCCCTCGAGCTGTGAACGCCCGATCAGCAACACCAGCAGGCAGGCGGGCAGAGGTCCCCATCAAGCCCCCAGACAGCTCCCAGCAGCCCTCTGCGGGTCTCCGAGCTGAGGGCAGTGCTTAGGAAGAGCAGGTTGGGCAGGTTTACTGTTTTGTGTCTGCCCCGCCCCCCGGGGTTGGCGGAGCCCGGAGCCTCTCCCCTCTCCTGGCAGAGACACCATGCGGGCGCAGGCTGTATCAGCTGTGGTCCTACGTTGGCACCAAATCTCGGCCCTGTCTGCCACTGTTTCTCCTGCCCTCCCGTCCCCACGGTGGCCCAGAGCTGGAGAGCGGGGGCAGGAGGCGTCACAGCAGAAAGGCTCCTGCCTGAGCTGGAGCTGCCTGCAGCTGTACTCCAGCCGGGCGGACGTCCAGAACTGGCTGGCCAGACGTCTTGGGTACCCGGGGATCGTGGAGAGTCCAGCCAGGATCCAGGCGGTGCGCCCACACTCAGGACGCCTCCTGGGCCCTCTTTCCGGCCACCAGGAAGCCAGTTTTGGCCTTCAGCATCTTGCTGGTGGGTCTGCTCCAGCTCTCCTGGTGTCTGTACGGCCAGCCACCACCACACGTGGCAGGGTCCTCTCCGCTCACCGCGGTACTGCTGCTCCTTGCCCTGCACTCTGCCAGCACAGGCCGAGCCCAGCACCGCCACCACCGCCTGTGCACACGGCCACCACCGCCTGTGCGCGCGGCCACCACCGCCTGTGCACACAGCCTTTGACACCTCAGAGGAGGGGCAGGGCTGCTCTCCCCGTCACCCCATGCACAGCAGGCTTCCTGGGTCAGTGCAGATGGACTGCAGCTGCTTCCAGAGCCCACTGAGGCTTCCTGGCAAGGGACTTGCCTGCTCCTTGGCAGGAGTACCCCAGGCAGCTCCCGCAGCTCCCCCAAACACTGTCCTGATGGGGCAAGCTCCTGATCTCTGGACCTCCAGAGCACCTGCTGCACAGAGGCCAGTGTGGGTTGCACACCTCCACCTGCCTCCCCCATCTCTCTCTCCTCCACCTGCCTCCCCCGAAACGCCCTTCTCCACCTGCCTCCCCCATCTCTCTCTCCTCCACCTGCCTCCCCCATCTCCTTCCTCTGTCTCCCTCCCCCCCTCCTCCCATCTCCCTCCTTCGCCTCCCTCCTCCCCTGCCTCCTTCCACCTCCTCCCCCCTGAAATGGTCTTATGATGTTAAGGGTCTTGCTTTAAGCAAACTTGTTGGCTTTTCCGTGTTATAGGAGAGATGCTGGGCAACTCTGGTAGCACCAGCTGACGGTTGAAATGTAACCCCTCCAGTGCTCCTTCAATTCCCCACTTCCTCTGAATTTAAATCCAGCCCCAGGCACCAGGGACTGACCCCGGGCCTTGGCGTGCTAGGCAAGCACTCTGCCACTGAGCTACATCCCCAGTCCTTTTAAATTTTTCTTTTGAGACAGGGTCTCACTGAACTGCAGAACTTGAAATCCTCCTACCTCGGTCTCCCGAGTCGCTGGGATGACGGACGTGCACCACCGTCCCAGCTGAATACACTAGGGAGGCAGAGGAAGGTCGTTCTGTCCTTTTTAAAATAAATTTTCAGTGTGAAATATAAATAACACAAAATTGACTATTTTAACCATTTTTCCTTATTTTTATTTCCAATGCCAGGGATTGAACCCGGGGCCTCGTCCATTTTTCCTGTGAACATGTTACTTTGTTTCATGTCTCGTGTGGTTTCTCAGATGCCTCCTCTTCCTCCCGCATCAAGGAGTGGTTTCCGCATCAAGGGACGGGAAGGGTGAACGGATGGAGGCCCAGCTCAGGCAGACGCCAGACCTGGTCTGCCCTGAGTTGTGTCCAGAGTGCCTGATGCGTGCATGCTCTGGTTCAGCTGACTGGCAGCGGGGATAGACAGGCAGGAGGGACTCAGATGCCCAGCAGGCTGCACTTCCTCCTGCGTTGCTCCAGGGTGGCCTCGATGGGCAGCAGGCGCACACGGGCTCAGAGTGGCCATTGTGGGCTGCACACCTCAGGCCATCAATCTTGCCAGCAAACCTGCAGACAGGTGCATGTCCACTTTCACCAACAGCCAACTTAGATCCAGGCACACCTGGGACTAGAGTCAAGAGCACCTGCTCTCCAGGCCTGGCCTCTGCCCTCTGCAGACAAATGGGGGGCCTCACCTGCACCAACCTGCGTGCAGCAAACCAGTTAAAGTGCTCTGCCTTCCCCCAGTCTCCAGAGTTCTTTCTTGCGGGCGTGTGCATTTCATGAAGTCCAAACAGAGTGTCTGTGCGCTGCAGAGACAGAACTGCATCCAGCTTCTCCTGGAACCAGGAGGGCAGGTGGTGGGAACATCAGCCCCAAGCTGAGGGCTCGGAAGTACTGTGATGTCCCACAGTGGCACCAGCTGAGCGCTCCGGAGACCCTAGGCGTGGGAAGGCTGTTGTTAAAGCTGAGTGCTGTAAACCAAGTCCAAGGAGCAAATGCTAATCCAGGTGAACCAAAGACAATACTGGGTCAAGTCGTCTTTCCGCCTGACTCAGGGAGGCTCAGGCCCTCCCTTTCCTTCTTCCTGCTGGTGGCACTAGCAAGGGCCCCGGCCACCCCCAGGTGTCAGACACAGCCCCCTCCCTGGCCGTCATCCTCAGCCAGCTCTGTACCACGCTGGAACGTGGACACTTGCTGGCATTCAGAAGGGCTTCATGGCGCTTGGCGCCTGCGGAGGAGGGTCTCGTTAGTGGGCCACAAAACTGAGCAGGGAGTGACCAATGTTGAAGGCCACACGCCACAGGCAGGTGTAGCTCGGTGCAGAGTGTGTGTCCAGCAGGCGTGAGGCTCAGCAGATAGACAAATGAAACTTTCAAAGAAGTCGCACATCACACAGAAATGCTGTCGGTTTTACCTTTGCTGAGGCTCAGATGTGATTTACAACACTTTGCTGGGTGGGGTGGCCCACGCCTGTAATCCAATGGCTTGGGAAGCTGAGTCAGGAGGGTTGCAGGTTTGAAGCCAGCAACTTAGCGAGACCATCAGCAACCCAATGAAACCGTCTCAAAATAAAATAAAAAAGGGCAGGTGTGTGGCTCAGTGGTCAAGAGCCCTCAGATTCAACTCCCTTTGGCATTTCTGGATGGCCAGCACCAGCGCCTTACCAGGGTGGCTGTGGTGTGACATGGTTTCTAGTGGCGGTGGCAGCCAGCTCACTGCCACTCCTGCACAGGAGCAGGACACCCGGGCGCAGGCTGAGGGAGTGAGGCCTGTGTGTTGCAGAGCCGGCTGGACACCTGCTGTGGGGACCAAGAAGGCCACCACCGTGCCAGCGGTGTGGAGATAGGTGGGAGCTCTGGGCCACAGGGGTGCAGAGAGCTGTGGGACACCATCACGGGGATCTCGCTTCCAGCATGAGGCAGAGCTAAGCAAGCAGAAAGCATCCTCACCTTCTGAGCCTGTTCTGGGAAGGCAGCCCATGCGTGGCGACCTAGCTCCTGATCAAAGGCAGCTGTTGGCAAGACACGCACGTGCACCCGGCACCAGGGACGGGCACCACGCCAGGCCGAGGTCCCTGGTCGGGAGACGTGCCTCGGAACAGAGCCACCAGGGCTGCAGGTGTGGGCTGCTCCTCCTGCGCTGGGACCAACACAGGCCTCCACTGTGGGGAGGCCCCGCCCGGGCCCCACCCACCACAACCCCTCCTTCTATTTCTTCTTTTTGTTTTTTAGAATTTTGTGTGTGGTGCTGGGGATGAACCCAGAAATACGCCACCACTGAGCCACATCCTCGGCTCCTTAACAGGCACGTTATCGGTTCATTATAATATATGTGTCAGATTCCCACGTGACATAGTCCATACCTGCATGTAACGCCATCTGGTCAATTCCATCCCGTGACCTCCTCCTCTGCCCTGCCCAGGGGTGCTTCACCCAAGCTCTTTTTTTATTCTTCATTTTGAGGCAGGGTTTCGCTAAGTTGCTGAGGCTGGTCTCAAAGTTGCAATCCTCCTGCCTCAGCCTCCCTAGCTGCTGGAATTACAGGTGTGTGCCGCCATGCCAGGCCATCTGTATTTCTCCTTTTGAGAAATGTCTGTTTAGTTCATTTGCCCATTTATTGATTGGGTTATTTGTTTTTCCTGATCTTAAGTTTTTTGACTTCTTTACATATTCTGGATATTAATCCTCTGCTGGAATAGTAGCTAAGATTTTTTTAGAATTGACTCTATAGCATGTAAAGAGGTGGGTTCAAGCTCATTTTTCCCTTACAGATGACTAGTTATCTTAACCTTAACTAGTTATCTTGTCCTTAACAAGTCTGACCTTTTTCTCCTTTCTGAAGGGGTCTCACTGGGCTGGCCAGGCTGGTCTCGAACTCCTGGGTTCCCTGGGCTCTGCCTCAAGGGACTTGGAACAAAGTCATCTCCTGTGCTACTGTGTCACCTGTCACAAATGACGTGTCGTGCTGGGGGTGCCACTGCCTTTCCACTTGCCCACCCAGTCCAGGACTCGCCCCACTCTGCAGTGCAGATGGCCAGCCCCAGATTCAAGGGACACTCCTGTCCCCCTCAGGTGCATGCTGAGCAGAGCAGCCCAGGACAAGGCCGGCTGAAGTGCAGCTCCGCCTTCCTTCCTTGTAGCCTGCCCCTTCTCACTCCTGCAACTTGGAAGGCTTCCAGGACAGCCAGGCTCGCCTCACCCCTGCACCTTGGAGAGCTTCCAGCACAGCAGGGCTCGCCTCACCCCTGCACCTTGGAGAGCTTCCAGCAGAGCCAGGCTCTCCTCACCCCTGCACCTTGGAGAGCTTCCAGCACAGCCGGGCTCTCCTCACCCCTGCACCCTGGAGAGCTTCCAGCACAGCCGGGCTCGCCTCACCCCTGCACCCTGGAGAGCTTCCAGCACAGCCAGGCTCACCTCACCCCTGCACCCTCGAGAGCTTCCAGCAGAGCCGGGCTCGCCTCACCCCTGCACCATGGAGAGCTTGCAGCACAGCCGGGCTCTCCTCACCCCTGCACCCTGGAGAGCTTCCAGCAGAGTCGGGCTCACCTCACCCCTGCACCTTGGAGAGCTTCCAGCACAGCCGGGCTCGCCTCACCCCTGCACCTTGGAGAGCTTCCAGCACAGCTGGGCTTGCCTCACCCCTGCACCTTGGAGAGCTTCCAGCACAGCCGGGCTCGCCTCACCCCTGCTCTTATCATCAGTCACATTCATTTACAAGGCTTCCAAATCCAAGGACTTCCGGCACCTCTGCAGCGACTCACTGTTCACCTTCCCAACTGGGCCATGGATGCTGCTGGGCTGGGCCCCTGATGGGCAGACCTAAATTGCAGGGAGCCTGAGTATTTCTGGGAGCTGCTCTGGGCTCCAAGAGCGAGGAAGGGGATGGCAGTGCCCAGTGGCACTAGCCATGGAGAAGGGTGTCTTCCTGAGGTGGTCCCAGGAGCCCTCTTGCGACTGTGGGCCAAGCCAGCCACAGAGCACAGAGCTACTGCAGAACAGGAGAGCCCAGGAAACCATCTTGGCTGCCAGACTTGCCATTACGTGACCAGTAACATCCCCCTTGGAGCTGGGTTCCATCCGGCCTTCTCAAGCTCCAGGCACCTCTACCCAACTGCTCGCGGGGCGTTCGCTAGGTTCTCTCACAAGCTCCTCCAGTGGAGGAGGCCAGGACTGACTCGGCTGGACCCAGTGGAGTGCACCTGCAGAACCAGCCACCTGCCAGGACGAGGTGGAGGGGCTCTCAGATACGCGAAGCGGGCTGGAGCGTGGCTCTGTGGTAAAGCACCAGGGTCAGCCCCCAAAACAGACGGACAAAACCCTAGACAAACAAACACCCTGCCGGAGAACCCCCCCACCAAACACACCACCGAACTCTGGACTCTTGCCGAAGTCCTCTTCCTCTCCCTCTAGCGCGGGTCGGACAGGGGTACAGGGTGCAGCCTCGTGGAGTGCTCAGCATGCACAGGCCCTGTCTCCACCTCTGGTCTCAAGACCAAACACAGATGGGGGCTCATCCAGTCCACGGATCCTCTTCCTCCCCTCCTGCCGTCTGTGTACACCAGGTCCAGTAAGCCTGTCCTGGAGTGGTGTCCATTGCAGGTCCACTGTGGTCGGCCGCCTATTGGCACCCGCTGCCCTCCACCTAGGTCCCTTACAGCAGAGATTTCAGACAAGCATCAACCCTTTTATTTCCTGGAGAGTGGCCGTGAGGCAGGGTAGGTGGGGCGTTGTGCACTGCAGCAGGAGTCACCCAAGCTTTGTGGCTCGACAGTCCTCAGCTCAGTCTCTCTGGGCAGGAGCTGGGCCTCTGCTCGGTCACCCGCCTCAAGGCCCCTCTTGGGCTACAGAGGCGGCCAGGGTCTCAGGCTTGCTGGAGGCTCCCCGGGCAGCACCCACACCCACGCCTCCTGCTGGCCGGCTGCAGGATTCTCTTTGTGGGCTGTTGGTCGGACCCCCTACCAGCTGCGCTGAGGGCTTGGTTCTGCCGGGCTCAGGGACACTAGCGAGCCGTCCCCATGCTGGAGCAGAATCCCAGTGCCCAACATGCTGCTCTCTGGCCTTGCCAGGGTGGAGACTGGACAGCACTAGCCCTGGCCCACACCCGTGGCAGCCTCGTCCCGAGGACAACAGGCGGACTCCTTCTCCTGGCCTGCACTTGGCTTGCTCCCAGTTGCCCCCGGTCCCCCGCCAACTGTGCCTCCCCAGAGGCCTCTCCAGATCCGTGGTCTTCCTGTCAGCTCGTACTCAAGGAACCAGGTTCCTGCGGGCACTGCAAGCACAGGCCACCTGGCTTGGCTGACCCCTGCATGGCCGGCAGCTAACACGTACGGGGCTGGCAGCAACTCACAACTACACAGCCCGTTCTCTGAGGAAACGTTCGCCCACAGGTAACAGCTAACTGCCTTCAGCGAGTCACCCGGACAAGGAACAGGCGCATTCCATGTTCTGCGATGGACACCTGATTCCCACCATCGGTTTCGGTTGTCGGGGACACGGGTGTTGAGGAGGCTGCCTGGTGGGTCCCACGGGGAGGCCTCTGGAGCAGAGCCGTGGCCGGCACCGATGCACCTGTGAATCTCCACGCGTAGGAAGGAGAGGGCACAAGAGGTTGTGCCTGTGCCTCTCATGCCCCCCGACGCCTGTTCCTCATGGGCAAGTCTTCTGCTCGATTAAAGCAGCACTCCGAGTTTGTCATCCCAACACTGCTGGCACACACGGCAGAGCTGTGTTCATTTACAGATGAACTCTCTTTGGAGTGCTTTCAAGTTTCATTTGTTCATCCTGGGGATCGAACCCAAGAGCCCTCGACCACTGAGCTGCATCTCCAGCCCTTTTTGTTTTTTGAGACAGGTACTTACTAAGTTGCTGAGGCTGGCCTCAAACTTGCAATCCTCCTGCCTCAGCCTCCTGAGGCTCTGGGATCACAGGCTTGGGCCATCACACTCAGCTTAAAGAGCTTGTATTTCTACCTCCCAAGCTATCCTCCTTAGATCACCACAACAGGATATAACATAATCGTAACAGCTCCTGAGCACTTGTTCTCCCAGGGTGCTGCTCTGAGGGGGAGGGCAAGCTCCGGAGGTGACCTTGTGTAGGCGCCCACAGTTGCAGACACAACACATACCCTCTGAACACTGGAACAAGTTTGGGGAAGTTATGATGGGCAATCTGTAAAGCCAATCATCTGTGACACCCTAAGACGAGTTCACCAGACAAGGGAACCAGGCTGACTCTGCAGGTCCCCAGAGCCCAGACCGATCCCAGGACCAGCAGCCCAGTGGCTTCCATGCTTGATGGGGGACCAGCACTGGCAACATCACACAAAGCCTTCCCAAATCCTCCCGAGCCGCACCTCACCTCTGGGAACAAGGCAGCACGGACACCCCCGGGCTCCGTCACCAGACTGCCGGAGCTGGAGGCACTCCCCGCAGAGCACACCAGGGCGACCTGCAGGCTGAGCTGCCACAGAAAGCTCGCTGTCTCAGACAGCCCTCTTTCAGGAGTGAAAGCACTTCTGGCTGTGAGCACTGCAGGCGCAGGTTAAAAAACAGGAGGCACATTCTAGCGTTCCTACCTGATTTTTTGACAATTCTTAGTGTTGGTGCCAGAAAATTATTTCAAAGTACACTACTTTTATAAAAAACGAAAACAGCCTTCCAGTTTTACTTATCTGTGCTTGTCTTTTAAAAAGCATTCTCTTGGGCTGGGATCGTGGCTCAGTGGTAGAGTGCTCGTCTCGCACGTGTGAGGCACTGGGTTCGATCCTCAGCACCACGTTAAAAAAAAAAAAAAAAAGTTCTCTTTATTTTTAGATCTTTGTTTATTTTTATGTGGTGCTGAGGATCGAACCCAGTGCCTCACACGTGCGAGGCCTGAGCCCCAGCACAGCCCCTGATTCGTGCTATTTTAAGACGGTTTCAACGTAGGAATCCTGTCTCTAGGAATGCCATCATTCTCTACCAAATGAGGGTGCTGATTTAAGAGACAGCTCTAGGCAACAGATCTCCAGCCTCTGACCACGGGGAATCTGCTCCACCATGCCTTCCTGGCATCGGTTCTAATTTGGGCATCATTTAGAAACCTCTGAGTCCACAGTTTTAGTACATGAAATAACCCAGTTCTCGTGCTCCTCACAGATCTTCAGTGGGACCAGACTCCACTGGTGGCAGAATATCTGTCTGCCTCCCGGAACGTGGACGGTATGGAACGCCACAGCAATCCAGGCGAACGCCAAGAGCAATCAACCCGAAGTACATCTGACAGTACCCAGAACATGAAATGCAAGTGCCTGGGTCGTGCTGGCGATGGCCTTGGAGAGCGGCAAGAGGCAGCCTGTCCAGACTGAAGGAGAGCAGACGCCATGGACACTGTTTGTTGAAACTAAATACATTTTAATAGAAAACAAAATACAAAATAACTCTTTTCAGAAAACAGAAATATTTAACCCTTTCCCACACATCAGAACTCGCTCTGCCCTCAGCACAGCTGGACACAGCGTGCCCACGGAGCGGGCGCTGCAGGAGGAAGACGCGGAGGGCGACTGCCACAGACGGTCCTTTGGAGACTCCACGTCTTGTGACTTATTCCAAGTTATCTTTTGTCATAATCTTTTTAAATTTGGTGCTGGGGACTGAACCCGGGGCCTTGCGCCTGCTAGGCAAGCGGCTGCGGCCGGGTCACACCCAGCCCACCATAATCTTCTCTTCAGGGGAGAGAATCACTGACAAAGTGCAGCCGAGAAAAGACGTGCCCTCCCAGGGCCCCCGGAGCCAGCGCCCAGTGCCCCCACCCGCTTCCAGAAACAGGCCCTGGCACATCAGGCTGCGGAGACTTCCCTTCTCCCGACACTGTGCTGCCACCTTCTCTGAGTTCCCTGAACCTTAAAAATTCCCAGTATCACAGCCTGTGCCAGGAGTCAAACCTGAAAGATAAAAGCAGAGAAGGTCCCTCTGCCAGTGCCCGTTTTCCTCTTCTCAATAATAATAATAATAATTATAATAACAATAATAAAAATCCTGGTTCTCTGTCACTAAGGAAAAGGAGAGACTTTGCCAGGATCACCCTCTTCCCCAGGCCCCATCCCCACCCCTCCACCAAGAGGAGCTCCCGTGAGGGGGCCCGGCAACACTACCCCGCTGCTGCAGGGCACTCTGGGACCGCCCTCAGGTGGCCGGGCAACACTACCCCGCTGCTGCAGGGCACTCTGGGACCGCCCTCAGGTGGCCGGGCAACACTACCCCGCTGCTGCAGGGCACTCTGGGACCGTCCTCAGGCAAGGAGGAGAAGGCAGGCCAGAAAGGAAGGCGAGGGCAGCAGGCGGTCCAGAGGGTGCTGGGAGCCGACAGCCGACCTGGGGCCGGCCGTTCTCAGCTCTCACGCAGGCACCAGGGCTCTGCCCGCCCACGGGCCCCACGGGCCCGCAGCAGGGTGGGGGCCCAGCAGGGAGGGAGGGGCTCTTTCACAGTCCATCAGCGATTCGGTCTCCGCGTGTCCAGGACTGTAGCAAGAGGCCTTCTGCCACGGCCCAGTTCACTTCACCCGAGGTAAGAACTCAGTGCTCCTGACTCTCCTGCGTGATCCCCGTCACCAGGAGGAGGTTGCAGGCCATGAACTGCACGCCCAGGACGCTGCTCATGGGCCCCGTGTACACACCCACCAGCTCGCTGGAGGAGCCGTCCGCGGGCGCGCTGCTGCAGGCGCTCCTGATGTCCCAGACGCGCACCGAGTTGTCCATGGAGGCCGAGGCCACCAGGCCGCTGTCCGGGCTGAAGGCGAGGCTGGTGATGCTGTCCGTGTGGCCTCTCAGCTCCTTGAACAGGGTCCCGGAGGCCAGGTCCCACAGCTTCAGCCGCTGGTCCTCGCCCGCAGAGGCCAGGTACTTCCCGCTGGGCGAGAAGGCGAGGGCCAGCACCGGGCCGCGGTGGCCCGTGAAGAGCCGCACCGAGTTGCCCTGCTGGGCACTCCACAGCCGCACAGTCTTGTCGGTCGAGCCCGTGGCCAGGTAGTTAGAATTCGGGTGGAACTTGACGCAGTCCACGTCTGCCAGGTGACCCGCGTATATCCTCAGTGGGTACGTCCGGTCCAGCGACCACAGCCTGGCGGTGCGGTCGTGGGACCCGCTGGCAAAGTAGAGGCTGTACGGGCTGACGTCCAGGTCCCACACAGGGTAGGCATGCCCCTGGTACAACACGGTGTTGCTGAAACTGCCCAGGTCCCAGTACCGGATGGACATGTCTTCAGAGCAGGAGAGCAGCCCTGAGCCGTCCGCGAGGAACCGCGTGCTGTACACGGGTCCACAGTGTCCCCGCAGCGTCTTCATCTCTGTGCCCGCGCTGTCGTCCTCGGCATCCTGGGGCGGGGGCGGGGAAGGACACACCAGAGGGTGATTAGTGGTCTCGCAGGGCACCCATCAGGATGGGAAAGGCAACGCGACCCCGGAGGGCAGCCGGGGAGCAGGATGGCGGGCTGCGCTCACTCGCACCACCTGCTTCCCTTAACTGGTCTTGCAGCCAGAGTGCACAGGTGAGGAGAGAGAGCAGGTCCCTGGGCGAGGGCAGTGGCCAGCCTGTGGCAGCGCACATGGCTGACTGAAGGACCACTGTGTATTCAGGGGAGCCCACAGGTCTCCTCACACCCCACCCTCCACGTCCTGCTTCCACTGGAGTCAGCGACCAGGAGCTGGGCAGGCCCCGCTTCAGCACTCACACACAACTCAGGAGGCTTCAGCCCAAATGGAGTGTGAGGCAGCAGAGGTCAGCGGCCAGCATCAGGCCCTCCTCTGACCCCCCCTACAGCCAGTGGCTCAGGAGAAACCAAGGCGGGGCCTGACACCCACTTCCAGGAAGGCCCCCCAAGAGACTGCCTGGCACAGCCCAGCACCTGGACTCCTGGCTCACGGACGGAGGAGACGGCCACCCTGATGCTCAGGAGGACAGTCCACCCCACCCTCCTCAAGCACGACTGCCTCTGTCTTGGAACTCCTGACCCCAGTGGACTCTTAACTGACCAAAGGCAAGATGGGAACACCAGCCAGTTGGCTCTGGCTCCTGGGTAGGACAGGCAAGTTTTTTTTTTCAGAAGGCTCTTTTTCCTACTTGAAAGTGAAAGTAAATGTCTCCAACGTGTACAATTTTATGGAGTTAAAAGAAAACACTGGTGTCTGAGAATGCTCCAAATAGCGACTGCACACATGCCACATTAAAAACACGCCAGTTTTTGGAAGCTCAGCGTTTTACCAAGGGCAGCCCAGAATATCAGCAACCTTCCTCTCTAAAGCAGCTACAGCAACACTTAAAAGTTCCAAGCTCGACTCACTGCCCTGCACTGGGAAGTCACTAAGGACCACAGAAGCAAAACTGACCCCGGGCACGTGAACAAAGGTCCTTGGGCATGGGCTGTGGGCTGTCTGAGCACAGGGACCTCACCTTCCCAGCACTGAGCATCTGCCTGGAGGAGAGAGAGGCAGTGCACAGGCCTGGCCAGCCCTCAGCTGTCCTGAGCTGTCCCAGGCCTGGAGAAGTGTCCGCTGACTGCAGAGCTGAGGAACGGGCACCAGAACACTCCTGCTGGCCGTCACCGTTGGCCCTCTGCCAGGACCACAGCCCCAGGGCATGACTCACGCCGCAGTGCCAGGGCTCTTGCTCCCATCCACGCTGACACAGGACCCCACCGTAACTGGCATGCATCCTGGACACGAAGGTCGGCTGGTGAGCTACCCACACAATCGTCAGCTATGCTGTGCACACCGGGCACACACAACAGACGGAGATACAGGTCAAGGGACCACGTGTGGTGGGGCCTCACACTGTCTCAGGGGCAGGGGGCGGGGGTCGCTGCAGTTTGCTAGTCCTGCCTGGGCCACGGGGTCCCCAAGGCTCCAGCTGCCAAGGCTGCCTGCTCCTCCACTGGAGGCCCCACCCAGGGAGAGTCCACAGCTGCCTGACCCGAGGCACCACGCACCTGCGTGTGCCCGTGGCTTCAGGCTTTGAGGCTTAGGATGGGAGGAGACTCACTGTTACTTTGATGCTCATATGATGAGAGGAGGACATTTTGCCCACACTGGATCACATAAAACACACTGTTGAAACTGATTCTGACGCGTCTGCCCTTTTCTGAAGTGGCTACTAGAAAGTTTACCTTAGGTATGGGGCTCACATCATGTGCCCACTGCAGACCTCTTTACTTTTCAAATCCAAGGACTGTGGGCTGGGACAGGAGTCACCAGGCCTGAACAGACTGGCCACAGGGAGGGCAGGCCGCAAAGAGCAGGGATGGAGGGGCGGTCTCACCCTCAGCACCTGGCCCTGGGGGAGCAGGCACTGCCTGCGATCAGTCTTCACCGTCTCCGGCACTGCTGGGCAGGAAACGATGGAACAGGGCAGCACTGAAGTCCTCGGCCAGACCTTTCTGGTCCAGCTCAGAGACAATTTTACACCCACGCAGGACCTTTTGGTTACTGTCTTCTGTGCTGACCACTATGTATAATTTCCTTGTGGTGCTAGGGTTTGAAGCCAGGGCCTTGCACTTGCTGGGCAGGCACCTGGCCCCAGGCCATACTGGGCCCTGGGGCTGTCTTCTACACTGAGATGAAACTCACAGACTGTCGGAGCCACACTTCCGAGGGACAGAGCGCCAGGTCAGGCACGTGCTGTGCCTCATCACCACTGTCTGCCAAGACCACCACGGCCTCACCCAGAACCCACCCAGCAGGGTCACCCCATCCTGCGAGTGCCAGCAGCCCTGGGCAACATCTCTGGTGCGATTACTACGCTCCAAACGCCCGTCACAGGGAGGTGGGAATGTGCTTCTCCCCACAGACCGCTCTTCCACACAGCCTGAGTTTTCTAGGCTGATTGCGTTGGTGGACGCCGTGCCCTGGCTTCCCTGCGCCAAGGGCAGGCCAGTTTGTGTTTGTCTGACAACGTTCAGGCTGCGGTCTCCTTTTTGGGCCGCTGTGAACGACGCTGTGAAGGTTCTTATGCCAGTTCTCCTGGGGACTTACGTCGTCACCTCTCCTGGCACACACACAGAAGTGGAATTGCTGGGCTGGGACACCGACTTTCCGGCTGTTGTTAGAACCTTGAGTTGGCTGATTTACGTACGCAATGACCGCTTCAGAAGAGTGAAGCAGCAGCTGCACACTGGCCCTTTCACTTGGCTTCCGTGCCCCTCTCTTGCCTCCTATCACCTGCCTGCAGCCCCCAGGGCTTCACCCTGACTTTCGCCTGTTGGCATCCCAGGACAAGTGAGCTGGTGGCCCCTGCAGTAAGAGCCTCACTTTTAGCTGTAAATTCTACAGGGAAAAATCCAAGCCCAAGTTCTCACCAGAGAAACATTAAAAACCAACTATCAGGCTGGGGAGATAGCTCAGTGGGTAGAGTGCTTGCCTTGCAAGCACAAGGCCCTGGGTTTGATCCCTAGCACCACCAAAAAAAAAAAAAAAAAGAAACAACAACAAAAAAAACACCAACTATCAGAATAAAATCATTCTTGGCTTCTCCCAAGATGCTCCTTGTCAGAAACCAGAGACATTTCCCCAAACCGAAACTCAAACAGGAAGTCCCTCAGCAACCAGGGCCTCAGCGTAGCTCTCGGGCTAGAGGCACTTGTGCCCAGTGAAGCAGGGGCAGCATCCGCAGCACCTTCAAGATGGGGACATGGGCAGTGTGTCCACTGTGTCCCCCCTGACTCACCTATCACCTGACCACCGGGCTCTGCCCCACACCACCTTTCTGTGGTTGCTGCCTGGTCGCAGCTACCAGGACTCGGGAGGGACGTGGCCATTCCTGCCCCTGATCCCCCAGCTGCAGCCATGCGCCAGGCCTGTCTGTTTCTGGAGTCCCTCGTGCTAACCCTAAACCCAGACCCCAGACACACCTCCGCTGACGCCTAAGAGTCACCCGCCATCACCCTTCAGTTAATTTCCAACACCAGCCTCTCTTCAAAGCCGGTGTCACCTGCTAACAGGCTCTCAGGAATGTTTTCCCTTCTCCTTTACAGAAAACGGAGTCACGGAGGGCAGTGGCCTCGGCCTAGGGGAGCAGCAGCTGGAATTGCTCCGGCACGGAGAGGCTTGAAAATTCAAACTCGAGCACAGAAAGCAAGGAGAGGGCTGCAGATGCAGGAAGCAGCGTGGCCGAGCACCTCCCGGGGCGAGGCCTGGTGCGGCCTCAGGACCTCAGGGCGGCGGGGCTTGGGCAGAGAAGGAGCCCAGCCCCTGGGCACCTGCGGGGCTCAGAGTGACTTCCCTCCCACATTGTGCCACTCTGTGCAAGCGCCCACCCCAGACACCTCAAGGCTGTGTCCCCTGGGTGTCAGTGGCGACAGGCCAAGAAGACCCTGTCCCATACTCTGCTAAGGCAGTAACACTGGTTGCCAGGACGCTGGCGCCAGGCCTTTCACTGCCAACCCACTGCAGTCACAGGTCGGTCACGGCTGCCACCCTGACTGAGGGGCACGAGACTCTGCCCGGGTCAGAGGGCAGACCCCCGCACGCCCGGTCCTGCTGCGCTGGCCTGCAGCCGACAGCTCAGGGCCCACTGCACCTTCACACACCCGGGGTCGCCTGGCCAAGTCGACTGCGAGGGCAGTCTTCAGGGACACTCAGCGCTGGTAACGACCTTCTGGACTGGGGTAGGTACTGACCGTGGTGGACAGAGCTAAGCAATGCCGTGAGAAACGGCTTCTGACCCTGGGCTGGGCACGGCGCAGGACGCGGCAGCCAAGGCACGCGGCACGACCGGCTCTGGGCCCCGGGGGAGCTCTGCCGGGCGTGGGAGGGCAGCTCGTGGTTGGGAAGGGTGCGGGGCGGTGGCACGCCTACCTCCTCCTCCAGAGTGTCGCAAGCCAGGCGGATGCGCGACGTGTCCACCTGGTGGGGCTCCGACCGCAGCCTCTTGGACCGCAGGCTCCAGAGCTTGACGCAGGAGTTGTCAAAGCCGGCGGCCAGCAGCCTGCTGTCGGGCGAGACCTCCGCCGTGTTGAGCAGCTGCTCCGTGTTGTAGAAGGCGTAGAAGCAGATGGTGGTGAGGGAGGGAGGCCCGTCCTTCACGCGCTTGATGCTGTCCTGCAGGACCTCCAGGGCCGCCTCGTTCTGCAGCAGCGGGCTGGGCACGTCGGGGGGCTCCAGGCCGCCGCTCTCGCCGCGGGAGCCGCTGCTGGCGTAGAGCTGGTAGTCTGTCCGCTTGGCAGGCTGCACGTCCAGGTGGATGTGCACGGCCAGCACCCTGCAGAGGGCCGTGTTGTTGTCGCTCTGCAGATAGCGCACCAGGTAGTTGTAGCTGTCCTCCTGCAGGCGCACCACGTACTTGTTGTCCAGGAAGGCGCGGAGCCTGAAGTTGGACAGGATGTCCTGCACCGTCTGCGTGGTCTGCAGCTGCTCGACGACGTCCTTCTGGCCCGCGTTCTGCAGGAACATGCCGTGGAAGCGGCTGTAGAAACTCTCCACCGTGCTCTTGGGGCTGTTCTGGACCAGGTTGAGGTGGAGGTAGACGAAGAGGGGGTAGAGGAGGGGCATCACCTCGTGGCTATGCTGGGAGTCGGAATCTGCAACGAGAGCGGAGGGGCTTCAGGAAGCAGTGCTCGGGACAAGCGGCGGCTGGGAGGCCCACCACACGGCGCTCCTTCGCCCTCCGACTCGTCTTTCTGTGGAGGAAGGAAAGCATGTGCCCTGGGCCTGGCCCAGCCAAGAGTGTGAGGAAGTGCCTGGCTGGGGCACGGTGCCCCCCAGAGGCCAGCATCTCTGAGAGAAACTCCAGGTGCGAGGGCCCTGAAGGTATTGTGGGAGACGGAATTCTAACTGGAGGCGACCACCTTAAAAGCAACGAACACAAGGACACCCAACACTTGTGTGGCTATGTGGCGCGCAGTTCTGATCCTCTTCCCCGAGCACCTGGCTGCACCAGCTGCATGAGCCAGAGCTCACTCAGTGGGTGACCAGCATGCCCACTGTCCGGGCTCAGGTGTTCCGACACTGCCCGCCTGCATCCTCACATAGACTCTGTGGGTTAAAAATGTCGTTTTCCTTTTCTCTTTTGGCACTAGGAATGAACCCGGGCCTTTTTATTTATTTTGAGACAAGATCTCACTAAGATGCTGAGGCTGGCTTTGAACTCGCAATCCTCCTGCCCAGCCTCCGGAGTCACTGGGATGTGTGCCACAGACTATAAAACTTCTGCAGTGACAATTTACAAGCGAGACACTCTGGTGCCAGTTAAGCCACACTAGCAATCTGAGGCTTCACTACTGGGACACTGTGTGACAAACGATGTCAAAGAAACTTTCCAGCTTTAATCGGTTAATGAGACTGAAAGCGTGAGACACCTCAGTGCTCGTGCTGGCCACAGGACACCGCGCAGTCGCAGGTTGTACTCTGAGCTCTGCTGACTCCTCGGCTCACTTGTCCTCACCTGTGGTGTGCTTGGGTTTGCACGGACACAGGCAGCACGAGGGTCACAGGTGGCACAGCGTCTGCACGTGTTTCAACAGGTCACACAGGGCTCCAGAGCAGGAGGACCTGCCTCCTCAGCACAGACGGCGTCCCTGTCCACAGGAGCCGCTCTGCCATCTGGCCAGATGCCTGGACCACCACGGCTGCTTGCACCTCCGGCCTCTGGCTGGTCGGGGACAGCCCCACTGCCCAGGGTAGCCGGACAGCTGCTCCACCTGGGCAAGGAAGAGTACGTGGCGTCTCGTGGCTCTGTGTCTCAGTGCGGTGTCCAAGGGCCCACGAGGACCAGCCCAGGCAGGCAGGCGCGTGCTCGGCCAGCCCCTCTAGGGGCAGCCGGCTGCAGGTGTGTGGCCGTCACTGCCCCCAGTCCCCCCTACTTGGCTCTGAGTAGGGAGGAGAGTGTGTGGAGGCCACCCACGGGACACAGGTGCGAGGTGGAGTGCCTGCTGCCCTCACCCGTGCGAGGCAAGGGGGGAAGGAGGGGCTGAGGGACAGGTGACAAGGTGGCTCAGCCATGACTGATTCTGTGTGTCCAACTGGCTGAGCCCCGGCACCCAGATGTTTGGTCAGAGTGATTCTAGATGTGGCTGTGGAGGTATTTTTCACAAGCAAGTAACATCTAAGTCAGCTGGCTTAACGGTTCCCCAGACTTGAAGCAACGGCCCTCCACAACACGGCGGGCCTCATTCAATCAGTTGAAGGTCTCAACAGAAAAAGACCCAGGTGATCAAGGAAGGAATTCTGATCCCAGCGCTGCCCAAGACAACTCCTCAGACCTCTCTCACACTCCGTTGGGTCTACTACTCTGGGAACCCAGGTGGAGCAGACTCTGATGCGTCTTTAAATATCGTGATTTGCTGGACGATTGCTAAGTACCAATTTCAGAAACGGAAGGCTGCACCCTGCCCAGACTCCCAACACTTCCTGTGGGGATGCAGGCTGTTGCCTCCAGAGAATCCTAGTTCCAGGCTTCCTTTCAACAAGAGGCATTTCGGCTCGGCAAGCCCAGGGAAGACCTAGCTGCCACCAGGGACACACTGCTGCCTCTGCTCCCTCTGGACACAAGCACGTGCTCAGACACGCCACCCCCGGGCCTGCAGGAGCGTGGGCACTCCCGCCTCACGCTGCTCCTGCAGCCTCCCTCCAAAGCGCCCTCGGCAGGGGGTACCCACCCCGACCAGCCTGTACTTCTTTCCATCTCTCCACTGAGGAGGCTGCTGACTGTAGAGGCCAGCATGGGCCCATGGCAGGCGTGTGGGGACAGAAGGCACTTAGTTGGGGTCATCAGAGGAGCCTGCCCAGGGCAGGTGGCATTCACGACAGCAACCACAGGACACGCCGAGGAGGAGGTGGAGCTTTGGGACGCGAGAGCATGGGGCATGGAGGCAGAGGTGGTGGCCAGCTACACTGGCCCCGGCTTCAGGGCCACAGGTAAGTGGACCAAAAAACTAGGATAATCTTAGGTGTGTGTATGTCTGGGAGTATTTTTTATTTGCTGGTCTCCTCAAATGCACCTTACCATTAAAAATTATTAACATGTGGATTGTTCAAATAAAAATAAAAGGAGCTCTGAGTTTTACACCAAGGACTTCCCACCTGGAGCTCTGCACAGAGGGCACGCAGCAGGCAGTGAGGACAGCTCGTCGTCCACTTTCCCTGCCGCCACCTCTCCCAGCACCTCCACTGCAATGAGGCACCAAGGCTGTGGGGGACGGTGGGTTCAGCCTTCAACAGCCTTCACCCAGACACCAGGACCCTAAGGCCCCAGAGAGGTTAAGTGACTCGTTTTTCACCAGCAATGCACTGAGCGAGTCTCACAGTGATAAAGGAGAGGGTGGAATGCTCATCTACCGACTGCATTTCAGTGGTCATTTGTCCTCGTGAGTGTCCAGCCTCTGCTAATCCAGGAGACTGAAGTCTCCCACTTTTGGAAACACAAGGCAGAGACTACCTTGAGATGTGCTGTGACTGGCAAGAAACGGAGGGGCGTCTTCACATGCTGGTCCCGCTTCGGTCTACTCAGTGCACATCACATCCCTGTGCTGAAGGCCGTGGCAGGAGAGAAGGAGCCCAGGGCTCTCTTCTGGCCTGTGCACTTTAACCTCACAATTTAACTCTCCCGCCAATTCCATGAGGCCTGTCTGCACACAGTCCCAACACCGTGCCCAGGATACAACAAGCACCAAGGGAACTTGCATCGCTCTAGCTTAGAAAGAGTTCCAGCACTGAGTACTCACCAGTGAGAAAATTGCGCAGTCGTCCAAACTGCACTTCGTACTGCTGGGGCTCTGCCTGGCAGGGGGCTGCAGACACTATGTTGGCACAACCAGATTCCGACTGGACTGAGGAGAAAGAGGGAGAGGTGGGAAGGCCATCAATAGCAGGATGGGGGAGGGCCGGGGGATGTGGGCTGCCCAGCGGCCTGGACAATGCGCGAGTGGTCACGTGTGCTCCGCCTCTCCCTCCTGACACACTGACCCCAGGGCAGAGGAATGGAAAGGCAGGAGGCACAGGACCTGCGAGGTAGACAAGGACAGTCTGTCGCCCTGTCACATCACTAAGGGACGTCTAGAAACAGTGGCCCCGAGGTCCCTGTGCTACAGCATGCAGCGGTGCAGGCAGCAGAGGTCAGGTCTCTGACTGTCCAGGATACCCCACAGCACTTTTCCTGGAGGAACCCTGTGAGACCCCCACGCTCAACATCTCGGTCTTGCTGCGCTCCAGAAGGTTGCTGGGACTCGCAATCCTCCTCACTACCACGTGTTTCGTTCTCCACTCTCTCCCTAAATGGCCTTCTCTTCTGATCTCAAGGCTAGAATGGTGCTGAACTTTCTGCTCCTCTTCACCTGCCTTGCACAAGGGACGTGTTCCTTCAAGGGCCCGATGCACAGTTACGGGCCAGGGCAGCTCAGGAGCGGCTCCAGGAGACAAAGCACTTTCACGATGCCATGCCAGCAGCTGGCCCCATCCTGCCCGGGATGGCATTCTGAAGATCCCTGTGCCTGCAGGGCCTCAGGGGAGCCGGAGCCTGTGGAGGGTGTCCTTGGGTTGCACCATCCCATCTCCTTCCGGCAGCAGTTAACCCGCCCTCGCAGCAGAGAGGGTCCCAGACGCTGATGGCAGTGTGAGGGAGCAGGAGACTGGGGATGGCAGGGGGGCGGGTGTGTGGCAGAGCAGCAGCTCAGGAACAAGAGGAGAAGGCGCCCGCTGGGCCGAGCCCCGCCTCCACGCAGACACGGGCCCTGGCGCGCACGCGAGCACTGCAGAGACTCAGCCAATAAAGGCCCGTCCCAGAGAGGCCTGGACTCAGAAGGGCTGAGGAACGACCACTTGCTATTCCAGATGGACAGACAGGTTTTTCCACAGAACCTACCTTCAAAACAGTGACAATAGAAAATAACTTTAAAACACCAGTCTTCTCAGGTCTCATTCACCCTGCAAACCTGGCCTCCATGGCGAGGTTTCTTGCCAGCCAAGGGGACCTGCCCCTTGGGGGGCGAAGACACTGCAGGGACCACCAGGTCCAGATAAGACAAGAGGCCGAGGAGCCAGTTTTACCTGAGAGGTTGGCCGCCATCTCCTCTGCACTCTGTGACAGCCGCAGGCCCTGCTTCAGGGGGCCATCGGAGTCCACGTACTGCCGGCGTTTGAGGTAGCAGGACACTGCCGTCTGGAGCTGCTCCGTGCGCACACGTTTCATGACCTGCGGGGAGGAAGCACAGGAGGGCCGTAAGGGCGACAGGAGGCTGCAGCAGAGGCCAGCCAAGGCCAGGAGGACTGGCTGTGCCGCACATGAGCAGCCCAGGCCGACTGCTTGCCGCCCACCACATGCTCGTCCACCTCATCTGGCTCCCATGACCACAACGCAGAAGCAGGAACAGCACGCACGACAGACCTGCAGGCCACCCCAAACACCAAGACACCAGCCAGCAGGCTGGCCGGGCCAGGGCAGCTTCCCTTCCCTGCCCGCTGAGAGGTGTTCATCAGCGGCAAACCCATCAACATGCGGGCAGAGGCCGTGCAGAACCCAAGACCCAAAACCTATAAACTGGGAACCAGGACCCTGCGGAGCCGCCAGCTCCACAGCATGTGTTCCTGAAAAGGGGTCTTTTCTGTGCAGACGGCTGGAGCCACAGGCACAGAAGAGCAGCACAGCACTGAGGGCGACGAGTGTGCCACAAGGGTCTCCTCAGGCCAGGGGAGAAGTGGCAGCCAAGGAACCAACGGGACAGGCTGTTTTTAACGATTCAAACTAATTCCAGGGTTCACACACACACACACAAAATAAAGACAGGAGAGGAATCATTTTCCTTCAGCAGTAAATTTGCTATCAAGAGTGAAAGGAACCTCTAGCATTGCTGTGGCCACAAATGCTCCTTGGCGAGAAGTAGAGAAACCGCCATGCCCACAACCCCCAAGAACAGGCCAGCTCCCCAGGTTCACTGTCAGAGCTGCCTCCTCCCAGGACCAGAGTGTGGGCCACTGCAGTGCCCCCCAGAGGGCTCCTGGGAAGGGGCTGCAGGAGCGTGCGGACAGCCTGAGCCATGCCCTGGGTTCAGCCTCCAGGCGAGCCGCGGCAGTCTTCTTCTGAGTGCTCCAGGACTGGGAGATTTAAAACCCTACTTCTTCCAAAACTTTGTTATCCACTTGCCATTTCCTAGTACATGGCATGCGGCAAATAGCCAAGGCTGTACCTGGCTCCCCAGGTCCCCTGGGACGCTCCCCTCCCTCCACGGTGGCTGGGCAGGGCAGAGGCTGGGGACACACCTGCACCCGGTCTGTGCAGCACGAGGACGGTGCCACCTGGCACTCCACCTCCAGACCACAAGGAACACAAACCACGTTAGAGAGGAGCAGCTCGCAGCCAGGGGCCGGGCTCGCAGCACAGGAGACGCGGATGAAGTGCAGAGGCCTTCCCACCGTGGGGCTTGCCCTTCTGCCCAAAAGGGTGCCGCTCTGCTGCTGTGCCAATGCCCACTTGACACTGATGTTCCTCCTAACTACTGACAAGGGTCTGACGCCCTGGGAGTGACCTGCTCCCAGCGTCACCTGTCCACCATGAAGACAGAGCGCCAGCTGCTATGTTTGGATGCGCGATGCTGCTGCGTCAGGGACTGTGCCTGTGGTTCTCCACGGCTCCTTCGTGGCTGTGCAGGCCTCCTGGAGCGTGAGCACCGCAATGCCAGCCCTGGCTGGGACTCTGACTTGGAGCCACGTGGGACCTGCAGGTGCTGCTCCCCAGCTGTCCACACCAGCCCGCTGCTGACACCCAGCTGTGTCCCCAGCACTCCAGTCAGACCCCTGGGCAGGAAGAACCTGCCCGTGAGAGATGCAGCAAGGACCAACCAGTGGGAGGCCAGACCTGCAAGAACACAGCATCAAGGTGGCGTGACACGGGGCCTCTGAGGAGGAGGAAGGCCAGAGGTTCTCAAGGTGCAACAGAAGCCCTGCCATCGCACAGCCTGGCTGCATTCAGGACTGCATGGAGTCAGTGTGCAACTCCGATCCTTGTGAACACACCCACCAACTGCCCAAGGGCACCCTGCCTAACCACGCCAGGACCCAGGACAAGGACCTCTCTGTGGTGGCATGGCTCCACACACCCAGAGCCCAGGGCCCAGGAGCAACCTCCCCAGCTTGTGTGATGTCCAGGCCATAGCCAGACAGCAATAAATGAGAAGGTTCCTCAGAGAACAGCCACGGGCTGAGGTCCACAGGGGATGCCCACAGATGAGAACCTCCTTACAACACCTGCCACCCCTGAGACTCAGAACCAGACCAGCGCTGCACTTTCCACTGTCCACCTCTTGCTTCCTGGAGCCATGGACCCTTTAGTGGACATGAGGTTTGGACATAACTACACCCTCCTTGTTAAAATTTCAAATTTCCTATATTTTCGATTTATACAAGTACCGTAATCCTTAAAGGCAAAACGTAGGTCAAGACCTGTCTCTTCACGTGTTTTGCATTTCTGGAAATCAGACACACGTGTCTCTTTCTCCTACTGCTCCACCTGCACTCCACACTGCCCCAAGGCGCTCCAGCACGATGACCTCACAGAACCACCACCACGGAGACGGGGCGCAGGATCCTGGACCCAGGCCTGGCCACACACCACATGCCAACCCCTCCTACCAGGTCCACATGCGAGTGGCTGACGGAAGGGGTCTGGGAGGAACCACCAGGCCGCCAGGTCCCAGCTGAGCACCAGGCAGTCCCTGAAATGCAAAGCGATGTCACGTGGAGACCTGTCCTTCACAAGGCGGCAGCTTTGTGCAGGGTGAGTTTGTAATAAACCCAGCAAACCTCACCACACAACCCTCAACTCAGCTCCCCAGGAGTCTCTGACCATCAGCTAGTGGGTATTTTTTCTGTTGTTGTTGAGTAAATATATTTTCCCAACTGTAAATTTATGTTTAAAAACAGATGAAAAGTTGCTTTGTACTTGTGCTGTATGAAATGTGAAGTGCCTGCGAGGTGCTCAACACTGGTTCTCCACTCTGAGTAGCCTGTCCAGCGGTCATTCTAGGTAGGACCTGAGCATGGAGCCTCTGTGCTGTGGCTGGATGAAGCGTGTTCACCTAGCTAAACACCACCACCGCTGAGGCAAGGACCCCTTCTGCAGGTGACAGCCACAACTGGCCGGCAAACTGTGTTCCTGTTCACTGCGTACATGGGCAAGGGCAGAGAACCACGGCAGATGCTGCTAGAAACCCAGTTGGCTGGGACTGCCACGATGCTCTGCACCCCACCCCAGCTGCTCTGAACAGCTGCCAGTGTCCTCACCTGGCTGATGGCCCCGCCTGACCGCAGGGGACTACTGACTGAGATTCTGACTCCTTGACTCTCGGCCAACCCAAGTCACCTTTCAGCACTGTCCTGTCTTTGGTGGTCTCGAGGCTGACAGGACTGCTGGGCACATCTCCTCCCTCAAACTCTCCTTGGTCACTCCCCTCCGAGCTTGTCCTCTGTTGTCCGCCTCCATTCCTCACATTCCCGCATCACACCACCCTCAGGGGTCTTCAGTCAGGCCCCCTCCTGAGCAAGCATTCCATGTGGACGATGCAGATGCAGACTCACAGGCACACACAGCACATCCTCCCTCCAGACCTCCCCGCCCAGAGCTCCACGGAGCAAAGCCTGGCTGGCGTCCCGCCCCTTCCCTCCCTCCCTCACTTCTAAGGTAACCCACACGTCTTCTGCCTCCCTGCTCTCTGCCGACAGCACAGGCCCTTCCCAACTGGGTGACCCTGGTGTTCTCCCACCCTGAGTCTCCTCTGGGGCATCCCAGAGTGAAGACCAGGGTCATCTCTGCCCCATCCTGGCAGCCACTGTGGCCCTGCCTGCTCTTCCCTCTCCCGAGCATGCGGAGCACCCCGGGGACAGGTTCTTCTCCCCCTAACACTACTGGAGCACGTCCCGCTTCTGCTGGGAGTTCCTGACAGCTCACTTTAGCCTGTGGTCTTTGGGGATTTCTGTAAACTGAGAAGGCCGCATATATTTTATTCCTCCTTTAATACCAATTCCACAGCACAGAAAAGCTGACCCATACAAAGCCTCGTTACCACAGTGGCCAGTAAGGTCTGCGCAGGGCATCTGTACACCTCTGCCTACGTTCTGCCACAGAATGAAATGCTTATGTGTGCTGTTACCGCTGCAGGCAGGAGAAGCAGGATGCTGGGCTCTCCGAGAACAGGGGAGCGTGCTTCCGGTGCTCCCAAAGCCAAATTAAATGCAGCACGTGCGGTTTCAGAGGACTTAGTGACATTAGGACGCCCACATGAGTGAGCCTCAGAACAGGATGGTCCTCAGGTGTCCATCCTCAGTCCACACAGGTCATCACAGCAGGCACCAGTCACACGGGTTGTGAGCAAGCATGGCCACTGCAGCTGAGGAGCTGTGTCTGAATTCCAGCAGCCACAATGGCTGACCACCACCCTCCAGGCCAGCAAGCTCTGAGGCACCCACTTTGTGAAATAAAAGCATCACATCAGAGCTTGAACGTGCAGGCTCGCAAGGTTTCACACAACACTTCTAACTGCAAAATTTCTCAAAGTTGGCATTTTGATTGTAAAAACAGAGCTAGCTTTACCACTGCCGAACACCACGGGGTCATTAAGACAGACACTTCAACATGTCTTACAGGAAGGACACCCAGGCAAAAGGCAGGCTCAACCTGCGTTACTCTTACAAACAGGAAGTGGACAAGAAATCTCTATAGTCTACTGAAAATATGATAACAAGAACTTTATTAATTGTAGATGAAGAATAAACATCTAGTCTTTGTCTCTAATTTACTAGCTTACATGTATTTAAAAATACCGATGGCAACATACTAACTCATAAGAAACTTTTACTGTAACCATTCACAAGCATCTCAAGCACTACAACCGTTGGAGCCACTCTGAACACCAAATTCCACTTTTCAAAGCACCTCACCTTCATAGGCACCAAATCACTTACCACAGAAACTTCCTGAATCCACACATGATTCTCTTACTGGAAATCTTGACCTGAGCCATCAAACCCACAGGTTTCTGGAACAAACTGCTGCTGCATGCAGCATGTCACTGAGTGTCTCCTACACTACCAAGAACTCACACTTATTGAATACACAACACTGGTGCTTTGCAGATCATCTCCTCTAAGCTTATGACAACTCTACGAGGCAGGCAACCTTCTTCAGATGGAAAGCTGAGGCCCAAAGAACTCAGAAAATTTGCCCAAGGCCACTCAGTTCCTACATGGGCACCAGTACCACCTGGCTGCAGGGTCTGGGCCCCAGCCCTTTGCAAAACACTGCAGCTCCACAGATCTCACATGGGACCATAGGCTTCCTGGGGGAGCAAGAATGAGGAATGGACAGCAGACGATTGCTAAGAGAGCAGCACAATCCTACATGGGCTTTTAATGTGACAGCTAGTACTGTGCACTGGACAGGCTAGCTCAACATCTGACTCCTAGGCCCCTCCCAGTCAATGTCAATCAAGAAGAAACGACTTTCTCCTGAAATGTCTTCACAGGTGGGAAACACCGACTACAGAAACAAAATCACCTACCAAGTAGTCAGGAGGCCTCTACCTAACTTCACAATGACAGACCACACCCAAACCTCACGGTCAGAGGCAGGGACATGACAAGAACGAGGCCTTCCCGAGATACCTAACCCAATCTTTGATGGCAAAGAAGAACGCTCACGTGAGCCCACCTTTTGGTGTCCTGGGTTAACAGTGACGTTCAAGGCAGGACGGCTTCATAATAAACAGAAGGGAAAAAAGAAAGTCAGCATGTTTGACATTCAACACAAGAAAATCAAGCCTACCAGGAACCTAGAAGGTACTTAGCCAAAAAGGAAGTCACAGCAGCTCCTAAGAGTGCTTCTGCGCGCCAGGCATTTTCGGTGCACCCTCTTCTGGGTACCTTCGAAAGGTCCAGGCGAGTTACCGTCCTGGTTCACACAGGAGGAAACCAGGACCGGGAGAGGCTACGCCACCGCCAGCCGGCTACAAGGCTGCAATCCCGGTCCCCGGGTCCGTCCGCCACCGGGGCCTCCCGGGCTTCTCGGCGCAGAGCGCGGCCGGAGCTCGCCCGCGGCCCCGTGCCCCTGCCCCGCGCACGTGTCGCCGGCTGAGCGCGGCGGCCGCGGCCCTCGCCCGCCCCGGGACTCACCTCCCGCCGCCGGAACCTCCGCGCCCGCGAGGTCCGCGCCGCCGCCCACTTCCGCCGGCCGAGCGCGGCCCAGCGCGCAGCCGCCTCCCGCCGCGCCCCGGTGCCCGCCGCCCGCGCCGCGCAGGCGCCCCGCCGCCACGTGCGGCCCCCGCCGCTGGGACCCGGCCGCGCAGGTGCCGCCCCGGGAGCCCGCCCCCCGCCCCCCGCCCGCGCTCACTGAGCATGCCAGGCGGCCGCGGCTGCCCCGCTGCCCGCGACCGGCCGCCTCCGCCGCAGCGCCTCGCTCCGCCGCCGCTAGCCCGGGCCACGCGCCACGCGCCGCGCCGCGCCTGCGGCTCTGCGCGGCCGCCCCATGACCGCCGGAGGGAGCGGACGCGCCGGGCTGGGCCGCCGACGCCGACGCCGCGGCCAGGGCGCACTCGGCGCTCGGCTGGCGATGCCTGCGCGCCCTCTAGCCCCGCCCCGCTCCGTCGGCGTCGCGTCAGCGTCGGCCGGAAGCGCCCGCCGCGCGTGGGGCGCGGAGCGGCGGAGCGGCAGGTGAGCGCCTCGCGGCTGCGGGCTCGACCCCGGCTGGCCCTGCGGATGGGGCTGGGCGACTGGGCCGGGGGAGCCCGGCCCGCGATGAGACCCCCAAGGGATGAGCCCCGGGCCAGGGCCACGGGGTGCGCCCCTCCTTGATGAACCCCTCAAGTCTGAACCTCCCCCAGGGTAGCCCCCAAGGGATGAGCCCCGGGCCAGGGCCACGGGGTGCGCCCCGCCTTGATGACCCCCCCCAAGGCTGAACCTCCCCCAGGGTAGCCCCCCAAGGGATGAGCCCCCGTCCAGGGCCACGGGGTGCGCCCCTCCTTGATGAACCCCTCAAGGCTGAACCTCCCCCAGGGTAGCCCCCCAAGGGATGAGTCCCCGGCCAGGGCCACGGGGTGCGCTCCTCCTTGATGAATCCCTCAAGGGTGAACCTCCCCCAGGGTAGCCCCCCAAGGGATGAGCTCCTGTCCAGGGCCACGGGGTGCGCCCCTCCTTGATGAACCCCCCCAAGGCTGAACCTCCCCCAGGGTAGCCCCCCAAGGAATGAGCCCCCGTCCAGGGCCAGGGGGTGCGCCCCGCCTTGATGAACCTCCCAAGGCTGAACCTCCCCCAGGGATGACACCCCCAAGGGATGAACTTCTCTCAGGGATGTGCCCCGCCAAGGAAAGAGCCCTGCCTTGATGATAGCCCCAAGGGATGAATCTCCCCCAGGGATGAGCCCGCAAGGAATGAATTTCCCCAAGCCATGAGTTCCCTAAGGGATGAGTTATCTATCCCCCATGAAGCACCTAAAGGGTGAACTCCCTTGCCCTGTTTGAGTCTTCACCCAGGGCTGAGCCTCACCAGAGGGAGCCCCCACTTGAACTGAGCATCACCTGCACTCCTTCCTGCCTTGGGCCAGCTTGGAGGCTGGGAGGTAGCCACAACTGTGAGGGAAGCTGCAGCAGGTATCGTGGTCCTCAGGGTAGATGTTTCTTTGCTTTGACCAAAGTTAAAAGTCCCTGCAATCTTTTTTCAGTTCTTGTGTTAGTCTGTTTTGTTTTTATTTATGACAACTATTTGTGTGGTTTATTGGAAGCATTTTTTTTTAGCTAAATTGATCTTTTTTTTATTATGAAAACGACTTAGCATTTTAATTATGACTTAAGAAACCCTAAGCTGCTTGCCTCAGTTTTGTATTAACCGTGGTTGTATCTTTTGTAGTCTTTTCTGCATGTGTGTATGAGTGTGTGGGAGGGTAAAAGTTTCTACATGAGTGAAACTAGCTTTAGAGTGGGGCGTTACTGTTGCAGCAGAAATAACAGTGTTTCTGTTGGGATGAGTTAATGCTCTCTCTTTTCCCTGGAGAAACATTACTTTTTCTAAATACTGTATTGCATATTTCTTTCTTTGCCTGTTTAATAGAACTTATGCTAACAGGTGATATATACTATGCTTTAGAGCTGGGTGAAGAAAGGATGACTCTTTCCCCCAGTGATCTAAGCAGGGATTTTTTTGCCTTGTTGAGTATTTGCACACTCACCTCTGGGGAATGTGTTCACAGCAAAAAATGTTTGTAATCCATCTCCTGCACGCTTTTGTCTGAATTTCCCCTAGAAAATCCATTGTTGGTGTGTTTTAATTCATTAGAATGTTTAATAATACACAATAAGACACCTGCTGTTCCTTGTCTGGTGCCTGTTCAGTTTGATCTTACCATAATGCAACTTTTCATTGTTTCGATTGTAGATAACGTGGGGCAATGGCTGCCATATATTCTGGCATTTCCCTTAAGCTTAAAAGCAAGACGACTTCCTGGGAAGATAAACTAAAACTTGCTCACTTTGCTTGGGTTTCCCATCAGTGCTTCCTTCCAAATAAAGAGCAAGTAAGTCTAATATGAAACTTATAGTTTTATGATTTAAACTAATCACTATACAACGTGCATATTGATATTTATTTAAGAAAAAAGGTTGGAAAAGTTGGGAAGGAAACTTTGTTGGAGATTAAAAGTAATGTCAGTGAAAAAAGTAGTCAGATCTTTTTGACTTCTTTTAGGTTGAAGGTTGGGAAATGAAGCGTTGGTATTAAACCATTCGAGAAGGGGTGGAGATATAGCTTAGTGGCAGAGTGCTTGCCTAGTACTGGGTTTAATCTCCATTACTGCTGGTGGGGGGTGCTGGGAGCTGTGCTAGAAAGAGTTTGGCCCTAAGGACATTGCTTTTTGCTTATTTGGCTAAAAATGGGTTAACAGTAG
Source organism: Sciurus carolinensis (assembly GCF_902686445.1). Taxonomy (NCBI): domain Eukaryota; kingdom Metazoa; phylum Chordata; class Mammalia; order Rodentia; family Sciuridae; genus Sciurus; species Sciurus carolinensis. Next base: position 444,721 of record NC_062224.1, read on the forward strand.
GATGACAGACTCAAGACATTGTATGACACACATCTGATACTGGTGCTAAAGGAGGTGGCGTGAGACATCAGAGATGGATCGTGTTGTGGAGCACCTGTCCTGCCCACACCTGGCTGCACATGGAATCATCCTCGCAGCTTGGTGGTCACCTGGCCAGTACTGCCCAGGGTGGCCTGGCAGCTGGGTGATCTGTACCTTTGCTGTCCTTACCTTGAGAGTTTTTCCCTTTTGGCATGTGCCCCTCCTCCTCCTCTTGCTGACCGCTCCGGGAGTTCTGGCACACAGAGCAGAGGCCTCTGCGCAGTCATGGCGGCACACGTGCGCATCCCTTCTTGTCCAGCCCTGTGCCTCAGTCCACTCCACTGTCTCCGGCTGTGCTACAGGTGGGCTGGGAGGTTCTGACTCCTCTCACCCTTGTCTTAGTGTGTGATTCACCCGTGGCCGCCTTCCACACAGTCATGCCTCTACCTCTTGGAACGCAGATGAAACGGCACAGCTTGGGAAAGAGGGTACTGTTTTAGAGTGTCACCTGGAACCTTTTGTTTGTTGGGGGGGTACACTGGGATTGAACCCGGGGCACTCGGCCACTGAGCCATGTCCCCAGCCTTGTTTTATATTTTATTTAGAGACAGGGTCTCACTGTGAACTTGTGATCCTCCTGCCTCAGCCTCCCAAACTGCTGGGTCACCTGGAATTTCTAATTGGTCCCAGGTAAAGACAAAGATGGTAGTTTTTCCCTTTTTTTGCTCTTTGTGTTTTGGACCCAGGTACACTTTAACACTGAGCTATATCTTCAGATCCTTGTTTTTTGATGTTTTGAGACTGTTTTCAAAGTTGGGATCCCCCTACCTCAGTTTCCTAGACACTTGAATGTCAGGCATGAGCCATCAGGCCTGGCCCTTTTTATTCTTTTAAGAGTGAATCTTTTAAGACCCTCCAACATTTACATGATGCAATTTTACCACAGGTTACTTCTAGGAAAGTGCTGTCCTTGCCACTGTATTTGGTCTCAGTTGGATGTCCCCATAATGCTCAACCTCTTCTTCTCTTGTAGAAGAAATTCATTTATATGAGAGTATGTTTCCTCCAAATCCAGGTTTTACTTGACTGGGCAAGACAGTCGTTGGTCGCATTCTATAAGAAAAAGCTTGAGCTAACAGAAGGTGTTGTGGAAAGGCTTTGGGCCTATATAGGTGACATTCTGCATAGCAAGAAATTGCAGTCTCTTCTCAAGAATGGAAAAACGATTGATCTTCAGACTTCCCTTGTCAAGGTAAGTATCCTTCATGAAGACACAGAAAGTCGAGTGACTTACTGATTTATTTCAAGTGGTCTACACTGCTGATAAGCTTTTTATGATATGTAATGTTAAAGAAGAGTTTAGGCCAGGTTCCGTAGTGCACACCTATAATCCTAGTTGCTCAGGAGCCTGAGGCAGGAGAATCACAAATTCAAAGCCAGCCTCAGCAGCTCAGCGAGACCTTGTCTCTAAATAAAAATATTAAAAAGGGCTGTGGTTTTAACTCAGTGGTTAAGCACCCTTGGGTTCAATCCCCAGTATCAATAAATAAATAAATAAGAGATAAGAACTATTTCAGAACAGATTTTGATTACCTTTTCAGTTGGAAAAAGTAGCTAGCAAATTATGCTAGTCTTAATATTTGCCACCAATACCAAGGATTGAACCCAGGGACACTCAACCACTGAGCTACATCCCAGCCCTTTTTAATTTTTTATTTTGAGACACAGTCTCATTAAATTGCCAGGCTGGCCTGGAACTTGTGATCTCCTGCCTTGGCCTGCTAAGTAGCTAAGATTACAGGTTTTTACTACCACCTCTGGCCCTCAAAGGTTTTTGACTGAAAGTGATTTTGAAAGCTGAAGTCAGAGGTGTGAATTTCATTGTCAAAACAGTATTTTAAAATACCATAAGAATAGCTAATTACAATAAAGATCACAACTAAAGAGATTTTTGTGTAGGACAGGCTTAAAAAGGTTACAGAACTTGCCTCTTGTCACATGGGTAGGGCGAGGCAGAGTTGGGATCTGAACCAGATGGAGCTGATAGCAAAGCCTGCTGTCAGCCTGCCTCGCCTCCTGGGGGCACAGGCAGGGGGAGGTCAGTGGAGGGGAGTGCAGTGAGCTGCGGGTGGTTCTGGAGGTGCAGCCGCCTCTGTGTGCTTTTAAGTAACAGCTGGTCATTCTGAAATAGTCCTTTGGAGCAGAGAAGGAATATTTAGGACATCTCCAAGTTCAAGAAACCACACCTACTAAATCTAAAATTTTACATTTTTAGTCACGTAAAACATTAGTATTGTAGTATGTGTAGGTAGCTTGTAAATGAGTTACACCTAGGGATATAAAGTGGGAGAACCCTGGAGCCCCCAGGGCACATTGGGGCCCAAGCACTCTTCATGTCTGCTGCAGCTTTCCAGAGCAGTCCAAAAGGCCCGAGCCAGCACTCGCTAGGTGGGAGTGAGGGTGTTTCTCCTAAGTAGCGAGCATCCTGGCAAATTTGATTCTTAACCTGCCATAAGGAGCCAGTTACTTTGCTTGTCAGTGAATTTAGGAATCTGCTTGGCTTTCATATCTGTGCATTTTGGACTTTTGAGAGCAACAGATAGTGGGTCTGCTATGTAATAATGAGCAGTAACTAGCAATTTGCTTTTGTTTATAGAGCGCCCCCCCATTTTTTTTTTTTTTTTAAGAAGGAAAAATATAATTGACTGTAAAAACATGTTAGATGACAGGGTTATGACCCAAGTGCCACTGTCCACCTATCTGGTAATATCAGAGGTAAGTTAACAGATTCTTTTGAGAAGAAGTGAGTTTTTAAAAATGGCTAGTAAATCTACAAAGGCTTTAATCCTTCTTGGAGTTGATACTAGCAAAAGGTGGATGTGTGAATGGATCAAAGCAGGCGCTGCCTTTCGATGCTCTAAGCAAATGTCAAGTTCCCATAGATTTGATACCAAGATGTGTGAGAGGAACGAGTTGATTGATTCTCTTGTACTTTTTTGTATATGTGTGAGTTTAGGGAAGTAATGAGCTTTCTTTCTTTCTTAATCCTCAGATCATAAATGAGAGAATAGCTGAGTTCTCTCTTTCAGGATCCCAGAAAAACATCTGTGCTGTCCTGAGCTGCTGTCAGGCCATCCTCTCCATACCTGCCCTGGCTGTCATCTACGCAGCCAAACAGGAGCTGCTGGTGGCCTTGCTGAGCCAACTGTGCTGGTCTGCCTGCAGGCAGCCAGAGGGGGCCGTAGCAGCCCTACTGCTCGAGGTCACTCACCTGGCCCTGGGCCAGTACCTCTCCATCCAGCAGCAGCAGGTCAACCCCAGACGTGTCTTTGGGGATGTGACTGGGCACCTGCTGCAGCCCTGTCTGGTCCTGAGGCACCTGCTCTCTGGAGGCACATGGACGCAGGCTGGGCAGGGCCAGGTTTCCCCGGTGCTCAGCCGGGAAGTCAGGAGTCAGCTTGAGGCCGTCCTTCGAGGGGGGGTTTTTCGGCCTGATATACTCTCCTCCTACACAGAGGAGCTCCTGGGCCAGCAACAAAGAGACACAAAGATCGGGACCCCAAAGAGCCTCCTCACTCCTCTGGACACAGTGGTGACCAGGCTGCTGGACGCTGGCCACTGTGAACCGCACCTTCATGCCACTGTTGTGGCCAACTCAGTCGCCGTGTTGTATAGGCTCTTTCTAGATTCTTACCTCAAGGAGGGAAACCAGTTTCTCTGCTTCCAGGCTCTCCCCAGGCTGTTTGGCTGCCTGCGAATTTCACACCTGCAGGAGGAGCAAGGGAAAACCTGGGCCACACTAGATTGGACCGCAGAGCTTCTGGTGGTGGAGCAGCTGCTCAGCTCAGTGGCCAGTAGCAACATCTACAACGTGGCCGCCGACAGGATCCGGCACGGGGAGGCGCAGTTCCACTTCTACCGCAATTTGGCTGAGCTGCTGATAAACCACCTACAAGCGCCCGTGCCAGCCTGGTTCCGCTGCCTCAAGATTTTGATATCTCTGAATCATTTGATTCTGGAGCCAGATCTGGATGACCTGTTGTCCTCAGCTTGGATTGACGCCGAAGTCACAGAGGTTCGAACCAAAAAAGCCCAGGAGGTGCTCATTCACGCCCTCTTCCAGACATACGCCAAGCTGCGGCAGGTGCCACGGTTGTTCGAAGAGCTTCTGGGGGTGATCTGCCGCCCAGCTGCCGAGGCACTGAGGCAGCCTGTGCTGGCCTCGGGCCCCTCCGCTGCACTGCGTGCGTGCCTCCTGGAGCTGCCGCCAGGTCAGATCCTGGACATGTGGTCCCTGGTGCTGGACAAGTTCCAGTCTTTAATCCTGCCCTGTTTGAAGAGTGATGTTGACATGGCCCTGAAGTCCCTGTCCCTCAGCTCACTTCTGCACTGCATCATGTTCAACATGCCCAGCCTGGACAGTAGCACGCCCCTGCCTGTCGTCCGACGGACACAGTGCATGATGGAGAGAGTCCTGGGAGAGCTCGTGAAGCCCCTTCTGGCCCTTCTCCTGGACACCCCAAGCCCAGAGTCTGAGCTATGGCTCCAGAAGGTGAGTGACGCTGCACTCCTGCTCTCTCATACCTGGGCCCAGGTGGATGCCATGCTCTGTTTGAACTGTGGCCAGTATCACTCTGTGGCTGGGACCCTGACAGGCAATGCTCTGGAGCTCTCCAGTTTCCCTTCACTGCTCCCAGGTGTGGAACCCCAGCTTTGGAAGAAGGTGAAGTTGACAGCCCAGTCCAGCTCTCTTGGTAGGTACTGCTTGGAACAGCTGCACCTGCAGAGGATGAGGAGGACACTGATGCAGACTAGCTCCCAGGCCGAGCAGGTCCTCCAGACCTTGAGGAGGGATGCTGCCTACATTCTTGGTTCTGGCAGGAGCAGCTTGAGTTTAAGGACGACGGCTTCCTGGGACGGGCAGGTGGGAACAGTGAGTGCACCTACGTATCCTGTAGCACACTGGCACTTGTTGGTGTCAAACCTCCTGATTTTAATACCCTACTTATGTCTAGAAGACATCAAATACCTGGCTAGCGTCCTGTTAAGAACTTTACCAACCAGCAAAGCTCAGGAAACCTCTGCAGATGAAGAACCATACGTCACACTCCAGAGAGTGTCCATGGCTCTCCTTCATAGCCCTCTCTTTCCAGAGATTCAGGCCCTCCATTCCGCCTTCCTGATGTGTGTAGCTGCACGCTGTTCCAGTATTCTGTGCTCCGGTTCCCAAAGTGGCCCAGGTCCTCTCAGACAGCAGGTACCCTGGCTTTTTGAAAAGGACCACACTCTTGTGGCTCACTGGGAATCCAGATTTGCAAAAGTTGGACCTGAAGGTGTAGAACCAAGAGGAGAAACTGCCCAGAACTTTCTGTCCCTGGTCAAGAGTGACTTTCCCATCCAGCTGGAGGATGAGCAGTTAGGAGACCTCCTGGGACTTCTGGACGTCATTTCTGCTCTGCGCCTAGACAGCCTTCTGCCACACCATCACCTGCATTACTTCCTTCTGCTACTGACCATGGCCGTCAGCACGCAGGGGCATTCCTGTCCCCCCCAAGCCCTCCAGTTCCTGACGACTTGCTACCGGCTTCTCGGTTGCCTGCAGAGGGGAAGGAGCGCCCGCTGTGTGTTCAGGGTCATGTACGTCAGTGACATTTTTGAGATTGTGCTGACCTCATTGTTACGAGCCAGTGGTGGACTCTGTGTTGAGGTGGATGACCCCTCTTGGCTGGAATTCCTCCAGGGGGTGGGGTCATTCTTGGAGCAGCTAATGGCGATGCTCATCCAGAGCAAACTGAGCTTGGTGCTCAATTTTGGGAAAATCACTGCGTTCCTCTCAAGGTGTAAATTGCACACTGAGGCAGCTTTCAGCAAGCAGTTGGGAAACCAGAGCCCTCTGGGCAGACAACTGCTTCTGGTGTGTCTGACCAAGTTGTGCCAAGTCCTGGGGCCTCTTGTCAAGGACCGGAGGCAGCCGCAGGAGGCACCAGCGGCGTTGCCAGAGTTGCTGCAGCAGGCCATGCTGCAGATGGCTGCTGGACTGCAGCTGTGCTCAGCACAGGGGACCCCACGCCACCACCTGCCCGTGGTGCTCCTCTCGCCTGTCGCCACGCTCTTGGAAGTGGACCTGAGCCAGCACCCAGGTGGGGTTGGGATTGCCCAAGGGACAGACAGAGCAGTGCCCTCCAACGCTTCCCTCTACCAGGGTGTTTACTCCCAACTGCTGTCAGAGTTGCCAGCCCTGGCAGGGGACACCCGGTCTTTCCAGGCAGCCTTGCGGTTCTTGGCTCTGTTCTTTTCGGCTTCTGCACTCCATCCACCAGAAGGGCCTGTTTTTGTCTCCATGCTTCAAGCCATGAGGACAGTTCTTGCAGGTAAGACGCCTCCTCCCGAGCAGGGGCTTGGGCAGCTGGAGTCCTGCTGCCAGCGCACCTCTCCTTTTGGTCAGGGAGCAAGCAACACCTGCTGTCTTGGCAAGGTGCCACACAGGGACAGTGGAAAGCCAGGTGGCTTCCTTTTCTCCTTAACATCTGTTTCTGGCTCTCCTGCTCACGGGGTGGCCTCGCAGGTGTGCCCCTCGGTGCCAGTTCCTCTCTGACTCGAGAGGGACCTGCCCGTGTGGTGTTTCTTTTCCCCCAGTACTGGGAACTGAACCCAGGGCTTCTCACGAGTACCCTGGGGACCCTCATGTACATTTTGAAATCTAGCCCCCCTTTGTGTTTTGGCCTTAACTTGCCCTAGCTGTGGATACTGGGCATAGTTAATTTCACCCTTATTAGATTCTAAGGGCTATAACTTGATTTTTAAAAGATGTAAAATCTGCCAACTTAAAAAAAAATTGCAAATGGCTCAATTGTAGGGGCCTCCTAGGGCTCCTCAAGGGCAGCGCCAGGGAGCAAGCAATACCTGCTGTCTTGGCAAGGTGCCACACAGGGACAGTGGGAAGCCAGGTCCCGCTCAGCGTGGCTTACTGCAGGCTGTTAGTGGAGGTCGCCCTCGGGCCCGCTCACCCGGACCTCAGCAGCTCAGTAGCAGCTCAGTGAAAGAGCTGTCGTCTCCCTGCTGTCCCAGGGCTGAGGTTAGTGGGTCACTGCAGCCCTGCAGTGATAATTACAGGCTCTTCAGAACTAGTGAGCAAGTATCAGTGTGAAGCAAGAGTCCCACAACATAAAGAGCGGAATATGCTGTGATTACAACTACAGAGAGCGCACGTGCCGTGTGTGAGGGCTGGAGGCAGGTGCAGAGGTTAAAATGCCGTGGTTCGGTGTGCGGGTGCTGTGCTCTCACCATCCCCGCGCTGTGTTGTACTAGTGGGTTAATAGTTTTCCTGTGACATAATTTACCATAAGCAAGGGCTAGGTTAGTGTTTTTGAGTACCTCATTTAAAAATGAGTAGATTATACAATGAAAGTCATGGAGATATATTACCCTCACTCGTACACAAAATGACACACACTTTCACTTCTCTCCAAAGGCTCACGAAGGTCAGCAGGTCATTGTCCTGCTCTAAGAAGCTCACCACAGTTGGCATAGGGCTTTCTTTTTTGTTGCAGTCATTGGTAAGGGACTGGGCTGGGAGTTAGGACAGTCTTGTCTTATGTTTATGGTGCTGGGGACTCCACCCTGTGTGCTCTACCACTAGCAACACCCCCAGCCCTTTTGGTTTTGTTTTGAGACAGAACTTTGCTAAGTTGCTGATGCCGGCCTTCAGCCTGCGATCCTCTTGCCCCAGCCTCCTCCTCATTGGCTGGGATTGCAGTCATGACCACTGCACCCACCTAGGACAGTCTTTTGAGGTGAAGCTGGGGAGTTGGGCCCAGCCTGACCCTCAGCATGTGCTGAGCTCTCTTTCCCACAGAGAAGCTGTGAGGGTCAATGGGGCCTTGGAGGAAGTGAAGCCACCTGGCCTTCCTGGGTCCGCGCCAGGCCTGAGGGTGGTCTGAACAAGGCTGCCGTTGTCCCATCAGTGCCTTCTCCTCCAGCTGGACTATGGGTCAGCTGAAGAGTTGGACCCGCTGCCGTGTCTTCCGTCAGCAAGTCTTTGAAGGGGTGGTGTTCCCCTTCCTATGGGGGCTGAGACCTAGCCTTCCATTCGGACCAGCAGTAGCATCCTAAGTGAGCTTCCCAGGCACCAGCAGCTGGGGATCTGCAGCTCTGGCCACTCTCTCTCTTTGTTAACAGAGTGCCTTGTCCCCATCCCCTGCCCGCCCTGGTGAGGTGAGGCAGTCTTTAAACCCTGCCTCTCACGTCCCTGGGCATACATGCCTGACCCCAGGGACAGAGCCTCAGCTGTGGTGAGGCCAGCCCTCACTCCTGAACTACGTGACTGTCCAGGGAAGTGGCAGAGTGGTGAGCCATCTAGGAGAGATGCCTTGCAAGGAGTGGCTCAAGGCACTGGGGAGGGACAGGGAATGCAAAGGTGGCCCCAGAGAACTGGAGGGTGGCCCCACAGGTGAGCGACATGGAGGTCTCTGTGTCCTTGGTGGCTCAGAGATGGCTTTCAGCATGGACCTATGAGCCTTTATGAAGAATGCTTTTGGCAGTGAACAGACCGCCTCTCTGGGGTCACAGAAACCAGTTTTAGCATTGGTTGTCCTAGGAGTAGGTCTACTCTGCAGCAGTGGGCTGCTGGCTTTGACCTGAGAAATGACAGCGTCTGCATGGATCGCAGGGAGAGGCCATGAGATACTGGACACCCAGCCGGAACTCGGGGATTGGGCATGAGGGTGCACACGGCCAAGCCCAGCTGTGTGAGGGTGGTGGGCAGGTGGAGGTGGGGGTGCACAGGAGGACTGTCCATGAGTGTCCTCTCTGCTGGCCACAGGAGTCAATGCTGTAGTGCCACTGCAGATGAGGGGAATGAGGCCCAGAGGCCATGAGTCTAGGGTCCATGGCTTGTAGGAGACTTAGACTTACTTCCGTCTCCCGGAGAACTTGTGGTCCCGTCCCCAGTACTGTGAGTAGTGGGTACAGACTGGGAAGTGGAAGGAATTCTGGCAACACAGGGTGGTCAGTTAGCTGGAGGAGCAAGCTGGGCCAGAGGCAGAGGGCCAGATGACTCCCCTGACGTTCCTGGGGGTAGGCTTCTTCTGCTCTTTTCAACATTCCTGTCTAGTTAAAAGGACACTCCCACTCCTGCCCCGCTACTGAATTTCCAGGACTCACTAAGGACACAGGCACCAGTTGCCAGTCTGCTGTGGGCAGAGTGCGCTGTCCCCGAGCCTGCTGTTGCCAAGGGCGCTTTCCTAAGTGTGACTCGGGGGCACATGTCGCCTGGCCGGGCTGTGTTCCCTGCTGTGCTCAGCAGCACTCCTGTGCTCACTAGTCTGCGTGGCTGCACACTGCCCGCTGCGGCCACTCTGGCTCACATCGCATCTTATGCCTTGGTTTTTTTTCCCGCAGATCCTGACATCCCTGCTCTGGCTGCCCAGGATATTGAGCCTCACTTGGGAGCCCTGCTCACCCAGATGTTGGAGGCTGGGACTATGGAGGACTTTGGGCTGGTGGTCCGGTCTATTCTTCAGGGCCTGGATGTCCGTCACGTGTGGATGGCAGATCTGCAGGCAGGTAGCCTCCCTCTGCCTGTGTGGTAGGCCCAGTGGGAGAGCTTGTTTGAGATTCTGCTCATCCTTGAACTAAGCGAGCAGATCCACGCTGAGAACAGGAGGGAGGCAGGAGCCTGTGGGCAGGAGCCCAGCCTTGGGAGGAGCCCTTGATTTCAAAGGGGAGTTGTCCAGATTACCAGTTGCCTTCTTACTGTGCAGAAGCCAGGGTGACACGCACCCAGTGCTGACCTGTTCTCCACATGTCCATGAAGATGGCCTGATATGGGCACATAGCCCACAGGCCAGCATTGGAGAAGCGTGTGGGCCTGCAGCCCCGTGCAGGTCCTGTGCCATTCCTCAGAAAGCCTTGGTGGCACTGCCCACAGGCACCGACACACACGCACAGTACGGGGTGTTGGAATCAGCTCCTCTGGGTGTCCCAGGCACTGACGGGTCAGACGCCTTATCACTTGGGGCTGACAGTTGATAGGCCAGGAATGTAGCCATGGCCTCTGGTCCAGCTGACTTCACTCCTGGCCCCTGTTAGCACCCTGTGACTGGTTTTGATGGGGTGGGAGGAGGGCTAGAGCAGGCAGTTTGGGATTTGGGGGAGGATGGAGAGTGCAGGGATAGCACAGCACCTCCTGGTGAGCACAGGGCTCTGCCCAGCCACTCCCCTGCTGTGTGCTCACCCGTCTCTGGGACTTGACTGTGTTTCTGTGACACAGCTGGGCCTCTGTACCTCTGGGCTTCCTTCAGTGAGCCTCCAGGTTTCTGTGTAGACCAGCCGGTCAGAGGTCTTCAGGGGGAGGGGGCCTTGCACTGAGGGTTGAAGGATGGCAGGATTTGGAGGGGCGGGCGGGTGGGCACATTGCAGGCAGGGTGCTGGTCGCCAGAGCAGAGGGTGGTGAGTGAGCAAGTGAGCGCGGGAGCACGTGGGCTTTGAGGCTCCGCCAGAGGGAGGTGAGCAGGCCGAGGCCAGGGTATGGGGCTGCACAGTGTTAGGGACCAAGTGGCTGTTGTGAGGCCAGAACCCAAGGTGTGACATGCTCGGTGGGCAGTAGGTACCTGTCCACTCGTGCCCTGGCTTGAAGCCATTGCCTGGGACCATGGCACCTCACCCAGCCTCTTTTTCCAGCCCTTCCTGTTTGTAAACCAGTGTTCCTGCTCTGAGCGACAGCCAGTGTCCTCTCCCCAGTGCTGGTGAGATGGCTGAGCTCGCTGTCCTGGCCCCTCTGCGAGCCTGACTGAGAGGTCCTGAGAGGCCCTGCTTCGCCAGAGCTGTGCCACCTCCCCTGCCTCTGGGTGCCGCGCCCCCTCACCATAGGCCTCCCCGCTGCCCATTGCGTGGCTCTCCAGGGCTGCTGTGTCTCCTGCAGTGGGGGCTGGTGGGTCAGTGCTGAACCCCCCTTCGTTTCAGGCTGCTTTGTCTGCTGTCAGATTGCTCAAGCTGCTACTAAGCTGCCCGCTCAGTGGAGAGAAAGCAGGCCTGCTGTGGCGTGCCTGTCCCCAGATAATCTCCGCTCTGACGGTGAGTGGCCCCTTCCCTGAAGACGGCCAGTGCCCGCTCTGGCTTGGGGCCCTGTTTCTGGGGCTGCCTCCTGGAGGTGACTGTGGGCCGCAACCCAGTTTGTGTGTCCCGTCTGCAGCACTGGCATGGGATGCAGAAGGGCATCAGGAGCGCTGGGGGTCACGCCTGGGGGATGTGCCAGGCGGCTGGACGCAGGGAGGAGCGGCTGGGGCTCGCTCTTCCCCCAGATGCTGTGCTCTGTGCAGAGCATGCGTGCGGGTGAGGGGGTGCCCTTGAAGTGGATGCTCGTGTCCTCCTACCCGGGACCTGTATCCAGCCATCTCTTGACTTTGCTTCACTTGAACAAAGTCCTAGTTCATCTTGGGCCAGGCTTGGCACCTCCGCCCCAGATGAGCCCGACCCGAGCCTCCTGGCTATGGTGCCCAGGGCAGCATCTGCTCACCATTGTCCCTAGTCCTGTCTGGCCTCGCCGCCTAAGGAAACTGCTCTGGGTCAGCGTATGCCCAGAGGGACAGGCTCCGGAAAGCGAACTTCACCCTCCCATGTTCCCCAAGTGCACCGTGGCCAAAGCAGGTCGTGGCCACGCGTGTGCGTTGTGCGTCCCAAGCAGAGGGCCATTTGGGCAGGGGCAGGGTGGTGATGGCATGTGGATGACCCCATGCCATGCAGGCTGAAAGCTCTTCACTTCCTCTTATGCATGTGGCCTGTCCTTCACACAGCCAGGGGCTCTGGGGTCAGCTTGAATGCTGGGAGGGTTCAAGCCATTACTCGTCTCCAGCCTGTTCTCTTTTTTTCTGAAACAATGACTGGACATCTTTAGATGTGATTTAAAGAAGTTTAACCAGTTGTGTTTGGTCACAGACCTGTGGAACTGGTGGCCTATGGAGAAAACGTTGCCACGTATGTCTAACATCTAGTTTTCTTGTGAGAAGTTGGATGTATCGGCTCCTTGTGAAGATCGCTTCTCTGTGCAGTACATGAGTCCAACAGGAAGGGTCCGTGTCCACGGCAGGTGCCTTGGGTGTGGACTCTGGCTGCCTCTCCCTTCACCAGTTCATTTTGGAGCATGGATAGTCGCATCTGCCTGCCAGTGCTCAGCATTTGTGTTTCTTAGAGAATCACTTTCGCTTTCTTCCTTTACCCTTCTGACCCTGTAGCTGCAAAACCGAGAGGCTTGTCAGGAGCGGCCTGTGGTGCTCACAGTGGTCGAACCCATTCTAGATGTCCTGGCTGCCCTGCTGCGGCAGGGCGAGGAGGCCATCAGCAACCCCCACCACGTCAGTCTGGCCTTCAGCATCCTCTTGACGGTCCCCCTGGATCACCTGAGGCCTCCAGAGTATGGCAGAGTCTTCTTAGGGCTGCACAGTGTGCTCTTCTCCATCCTGCAGTGTCATCCGAAGGTGAGAAGGGGCAAGGCTGCCGCAGCCTCCAGCGTGGGCAGGGGGACGCCAGCCTTCAGGAAGGCAGTCCATGGTGTCTGTGGAACACGACCAGGTGCTTTGCTAAGCAGACTGCTTGGCTCTAGTGAGCTCCAGGGCGTGGCTTCTCTGAGCACAGAGCTGCTCGTCCCTAGCACTGAGCCACGTGCGTTCTCTCTGGGTCTAGCACATCACATGGTACTTGTTACTGGAACTCAGGGGGCTCATGTTTGAATAGACCACTGCCTTGCTGGAGTCTATTGGGTTCAAGTTCAAGTGGTGGAGGGACTGAGGCCCCTGGTCCAGCTTCAGAGTAGACTGCCTTTGGTGCTTCACAGCGCAAAGTGCAGTTAGCTGGCAGTCACTGCACGTGTGCTTCCTCACCGTTGCTGCCCGTGAGGGGGCGCTCACCCCTCTGGTGGTGACACTGCTGGGCAGGGCTGGTGTCCTGGGCCAGGGTCCTGGGGAGCACTGGGTGCAGTGGGGACTCATGCACGTGAAGTACACACGTCTTCATAAATACAGGGTTCTCCAGGGTCGGCTGTTCTGGGGAGGGAGACCTGCTGGCAGTGCAGTTTTTCAGACAAATGGTCTCTGGCAAGCTAAGCACTCTTCAAGTTGGGTTCACTCTAGAACCTTCCCCAGCCATCCATCGCCTGTGGCCCTGTCTCTCCTGTCAGTGTCCTGTCGGTTGTTTGATGCCTGTAGTGCACCTACAGCACAAGTCAGGCACAGTCCAAGACTGCAGAATTTTGCAAAAGTTGGAGGATTTCGTGAAGCGATGAAATGTGAGGAAGCTATGTGGCTCTCCTACAAAACCACCATCATGTGAGCATTTCGTGAAACCAGACATGAACACAGGAGCACTTAGTAGAACTAGGTGTGAGCATGTGAGCACTTAGTAGAACCAGGCGTGAACACATGAGTGTTAGCGGAACCAGGCGTGAACACATGAGTGTTAGCGGAACCAGGTGTGAACACGTGAGTGTTAGAGGAACTGGGCATGAACACATGAGCAGTTTGTGGAACCAGGCACAGATACATGAGCGTTAGTGGAACCAGGCACGAACACATGAGTGTCTTAGCCAGATGTCTCAGCGATTGATTGGATGAACATGCGCCATGACCCATACTCACCTGGTGCTGCTGTGGCCAGTGGAGAGGGTGCACAGGTGACCATAGTGAGTTCACATTGGCACAGATGCCCATGAGCCTCTGGGACACTTGAGGGTGCAGCGGGAGGCCAGTGGCCCTTGTGTCGTCTCAGTCCTGTGAGAGCCCATCATTGTTTCTGTTCTGTGAGGAAGAAGCTGAGGCACACACACAGAGGCAGGTGACTTGTCCCAGCCACATAAGGAGGCCATGTGGAGGGTCTGCCCTGGATTTGTGGACTTTGCATCATGAGACAACAGAGGGCAAGGGGAGGCCTGGGAGTGGTGGAGCTCTGGGACCCTTGCAGAGTCCACCTCTCTGAACATGCCAGTGATCAGTCCTGTGCAGTGCTGCCCAGAGCATTGCTGCATGCACACAGCAGAGCGAAGCTATCCAGTAAAGTGCTCAGTGGCCTCTGTATTGTCCAGTGCAATGACCGCTAGCCTGCTGACAGCCTGGCTGTGGGTGGCCGGCATGGCTGGTGTGACTCAGAGCTGCACACCTAACTGTGATGGGTGTGTGCACTGGTTTAATGTGAACTTCGCACGTGGCTGCCTGGTTGGACCGTGTGTGGCATGACCCAGCGGAGGGCTGAGTGTATGGGAGGTTTGTCATTTTAGTCACTTGTTAAGACAGAACCCCAGCAACCTTCATCACTGAACAAGACTTGCCCCATTCTAAGTGGATTTGCTCGTGAGGCCCTTTTCCTAGCACCACTTCTCCCTGGATAAGTTGGATTTTGCTACCTCTTTCCAGGAGGGTCAGAACCAGCTTAGAGAAAAGCACAGCTTCAGCGGTCTCTGGACCAGGGTTGTCCACCAGCTTCTAGAAGTTGCGCAGCATGGAACCTGTACCCCAGATGGTGGAGGCAAGCGTTAAGGAGCCGAGTGCACAATGGGCGAGCAGTCACACCAGAGATGAGGCCGGAGGAGCCTGCCTGGGTGCACCTGTTCTGAGCATCCTGCGAGGCAAGGTGAGGAAGGAAGCAGGTGGACGCTTGCTCACTCTGTTCTCTTGTCTGTCATTGCAGGTAATGCTGAAGGCCATCCCATCTTTCTTGAACTCCTTCAATAGACTGGTGTTTTCAGTTATGCATGAAGGGCGGCAGAAAGACAAAGGTAATTCAGAATAGCAGCCTCAGAGAGACAGTTCCAAGTGTATTTATCACGTGGTGTGTCTGGCCACAGGTGTGACTGAAATAAAAGTACTCAGCTGAGTTCAAATGAGAGAACTGTTCAGATCATCAAATGAATACTTCAAGATATTAAAGAAAAAATAAAACTCATTTTTCCATATTTAAAATAGTGGACACATTTAGCATCTGTAATTGAAACAATTCTTTTTTTAGAAAGAAAAGTATCTAGATTTAGGAAACTTTTCTTTGTAGTTGTAGATAGACAGCGTGGCGTTATTTTATTTTATTTTTATGTGGTGCCTAGGATCAAACCCAGTGCCTCACACATGCGAGGCAAGTGCTCTGCCACTGAGCTATTAGGAAATTTTTATTGACCACATAGCTTATACAGGAGATATAAAAACGACTACAGCCAGTTCAGGAGGCTGAGACAGGAGGATTGCAAGTTCCAAGCCAGCCTCAGCAACTTAGTAAGACCCTGTCTCAGTGTGACTCAGTGGTAAAGTGCTCCCGTACCAAAAGAGAGGCACAGACAGAGATGACAACTGTGTTCCTGCCCTTGAGTTTGTGGTTTGCGGGAGGCAGAAGGAGCAGGGTGCACAGCTTTCCCGTTGGCAGCTTGGCAGAGGGAAGGCCCTGCACCTTCCCTCCATCCTGAACCGGATGTGTTGTGCCTCGTTCCCTGGGAATCACTCTGCGTGGCAGTACCCGGGACCGTGTCTGGGTCTCTCAGCTCTGAAGTTGTGAGTGCTGTCTGCATTTCGGATCTGGGGAAGTTCTCACTGGGAAGGGTTGTACTCAAGTAGGACTTGCAGTTTATGTCATGGTTTTGAAGTCAAGTCTTGGTGCTCAAGCCTGGGGACCAGGCGTGGTAGGATGCACTGGTCAGACAGGAGTTTTGGGTCCCCTCGGGTGTCAGGGAGCCCAGCCCAGCAGCCTGGGCTGACCGGAGCAGGCGTTCACGGGTCCCACGTGTGCTCCAGGCTGCGCGGTAAGCACAGGCCCTTCCTGCACTGGAGGAGGGCAGGTGCAGCCGCCCTGCCTGCTGGGCACAGCGAGCTGCGCAGCCTTCTGTGCTCAGCAGGGAGCAGGTGGGAGCCAGGTCCCCTCCCTGCCCCAGCCCGGCCCTGCAGGTGGTGGCTCCCGTGTTCTGTCCCCACAGATGACACCTTGCAGTGCCTGAGAGCTGTTCTGACGGTGCCGCCTGCATGGCCGCAGCCTGCCCTCGTGTCCTTTGTCCCATGTCCTGCTGTGTGCGCGTGGGCCAGCCCGGTCTCCGTGTCTGATTGTCATTCTCCTCCTGTCGTGTCTGAGGCGCTCCTAAGTGGCCGCGCGTGAAGTCAGTGGCGGAATGGCCCACGCCAGGGGCTCGCTGTGAACGGTGTGGCGAGCGGCTGAGGAGGGGAGATGGTGGGTGTTAGAGCAGCGCGGGCTGCTGCACGTGCCGCTGAAGCGCTTCCTGAGTGCTGCCGTTCTCCAGCTTCAGAGGAATCACACTCAAAAACTGCACCCATTAGAAACGCTTGTCTGCTCTTTCAGGGTTTCCAAAACGTGTTGCGTGTCCTCAGAGTCAGGCTTACTGAGGTCCAGCGTCTGTGTGACAGACCACCTCTGCTTAGAGTGCAGGACTGTGCATCCTGACAGCCGCAGCAGCGGCTGGCCAGGGCATTCCCCCCTGCCTCCTCTGGCTGCCCCAAGGCCCTGCCCTCTTGGCCCAGCCCCGGACAGCTGTGGCTAATCTGCCCTGCGTCACTACATTTGCTAGTGTTTTTCAGACTTACAGAACTGGGCTTGCCGCCTACTGAGCCAAGCAGGGAAGGCATAGGCTGTGGGAGGGGAGTTCTCGGGACCAAGTCAGGGTCTGGGGTCCTGCAGGGCTGCAGGAAAGTGGGTCCCGGTAGATGGGAGGCTGCGTGGTGACAATGTAAAGTCCCTGATCCATCTGTCCATCACAAGAAAACCTCACACAACCATGTAATATCAGTATACCATTATTTTTTTGTAAGACAGTTTTTTCCATTTTAGTCTGCCTTATAGAAATCCGTTTCCTATTAAAATGCAGTAGCAATTCTAGATGCCATCCTGAAAGTCTTGGATTTCTGGTGGGACTTTTAAACATCCCATGTGCTCTTGAGTGTTGTGAACATTCTCCCTTTGTTATGTAAGTAAATATTTGGACATATCTTTTTTCCCTTCTCCTTCAAAGTAAGCCAATCAGAGAGCCTGGAAAAGGTGGAGACTCGAGGTGTCTCTGTTTGTGGCAGAGACAGGACCAGAGAAGCTGGTCTCACTGTGCCGTGTTTGGAGCTGACCGTCGACCCTTGCATCTGTAGGAGGTGCGGATGGCCTGCCGGTGGTCCTGGAGTGTGCACGCCTAGTCCAGCGGATGTACAGCCACGTCGCCGCGCGGCCCGAGGACTTCACCACATCGTCCCCCTTCCTGGTGGCCCAGTATGTGACGGAGGCACAGAAGGTGAGGTCCAGGCTGAGTGTCTCCCTAGGGTCCTCTTATATTTGTTAGAAATGGGGAGTGAACCCAGGGCACTCAACCACTGAGCCACATCCCCAGCCCTTTTTGTTTTGAGACAGGTTCTTGCTGAGTTGCTTAGGGCCTTGTTAAATTGCCGAGGCTGGCTTTGAACTTGGGATCCTCCTGCCCCAGCTTCCTGAGCTGCTGGGATTACCGGCCTATGCCACTGTGCCCAGCCCCCGGGGTCTTTTTTCATAGCCCTTGAGTGCTTCTCCCCTGAAAGGCAAGTGGCTCTGAGCCCACTGTCCTGTGCGTGGCAAGGTGTACATGGTGTTGCTGTGGGGCAGCCGTAAGGCCTGAGTGGAGCCTCACCTGGGAGGTGCCAGGCCTCCCTGGTTCTCTGTCACTCTAGCACAAACTGGGCACTGGTTTGGTTTGTCCCCTGAGTGATCTGACAGTTGATGTGCCACTCAGAGGCAAGAAGAAGAACTGTCGTGGGACCAGACTAAGGAGAAAGGGGCCTTAGGTCTGGACCCCTCTGCAGCCTGAGCTGGACCTTAGCTCTTGGGGTCGCCATGTGTGAGTTCCAGCAGCCCGCAGACACTCAAGGCAGATGGCGAGGTGGAGAGGCAGGCAGGTTTGGTCAGGTTATTCCGACTCTCTGACTCCATGCTCTGGCTCACACATGCCTGGCTTGAGCCATCTCACATTGGGATGTCCTTACCTATTTTCCAAAGTCTGTGGTACCCTCTGTACATTTGCTGCAGGACTAAAACCTGGGCTGCGTGACCACTTGTTGAAATGACCCTAGGTGGAAGCACACAGCAGCAGGCCAGGACAGCACTCCAGGGGGAGCTCCTGGGTGTCCATCTGCTGTGCATTGCACACACTGCACGCTGTGAAGGAGCCAGCCTCCCCTGCAGGCGTGGTAAGCAAGTCAGGGTGCGTGCACGGGGCGTCTGGAACATAGGTCTCCTTTCTCCAGGGGTGTCTGACTGAGTGGGCTTCTCAGCACACCTCCCTGCCCCTGCTTCAGGCAAGTCTAACTGCTGAATGATGATCTAACCCACCCTATGCTGGCCTCTGCCAGTGGTCCTGTCCATCTTCTGTGTGGGCAGTGGGCTGGGCACCACCTGGCCATGTGTGTGGGTGGCTGGGTCCTCGTCTGGTGGAGTGCAGACTGCAGAATGCCAGAGGTCCTTGAGTGGCACTTGCACCCGTCGTTTGGCGACGGCATTTTTGTAGCATTTGTGTGAATTGTGGTATTTCCCAAGCACTGAGTCATAAATATACAAACTTAATGAAAGAAAAACCGGCATCATGTTCTTCTACTGAAGAATAAAATGAGGCAGTGAGATCAGTTCACTAAGGGCCAAGAAAGCAAGCTGCAGCCCTGGGTCACCGTGATTCCGATGCGGGCTCAGGAAAGGCTCTGGTCTCCTGGCCTTGCTCTCAGGCCTAGTGCTCGCTTATCCACGGTGTTGTTTTAGCGCAGTGTACGTCATAGCCCTCCTGGTGTTTAAATTCAGTAGTGAAGAAAGGCTCCCTCCCTGTGCACCGGAGGCTTCTCCTGAGAGTGCTGCCAATCCCCGCAGACAGTGTGTTCAGGTCAGTCAGTGCCAACGGCAAGAGCAGCGTGGCAGACTGCACCCTCTGCTTCTGCAGGAGGACCTTCCCGAGAGGCAGGCTGCAGGGTGGGGCGGGCGCGTGCCCAGCGGGGCCTCCACAGCCCTGTCCCCCCCGTGGTCGGCAGCCACAGTGGAAACAGGTAGGCTCCTGCGGCTGCCTTCATCCTGGGCCCGCCTGGGTACGACCGCACCTCCACGTTGCTGGCTTGGGGTGAGCGGTTTGAACTGCCCGTCTGTCCCAGGCACCGTGCAGCCATGCGGAGGTGTTTTGTGTGTTGGCCAGTGATCTGAGCATTGTACAGGTTGAACTTTTCGTGTCTTAAAAATTAGCCATCTGGACTGGGGTTGTGGCTCCGTGGTAGAGCGCTTGCCTAGCATGCGTGAGGCACTGGGTTCAATTCTCAGCACCATGTGTAAATAAATGAATAAAATAAAGGTCTATCAACATCTAAAAAACAAACATTTTTTAAAAATTCACCATCCAAAACCCTGAGACTGTGGTGCTGCCAGTCCAGGCCCAGAGCTCCGCCTTGCTTCCCAGGTGACCTTGTACCCCGCGGTGAAGGACCTGCTGCAGGAGGGCATCTACCTCATCCTGGACCTCTGCATCGAGCCCGATGTCCAGTTCCTTCGCGCCTCACTGCAGCCGGGGGCCAGAGACGTCTTTAAAGAACTGTACAGTGACTACCGCAAGTACCACAAAGCCAAGCATGAAGGAGAGAAAAGATACGCAGCCTAGGCCTGCGGCACAGCGCCTAGGGAACCCCGGCGGCGGCCTGGGCCTTGCAGCCCACGCAGCGGGAGGGTGAGGGTCCCGAGGGTCCTTGTGCTGTGTTGATGGCGTTTTTAAAGGTACATCTGTGTGCTGTTTTGTCTGATTTGTGTCTTCCCCTTCATCTTTGGTGCTGGTGATTGCATCCAGGGCCTTGCGCGTGCTAAGCACACACTCTTCCGCTGAGCTCCACCCCTGGTCCCAGAGTGTCTTGCTGTCCGTATGTGTTGCATTAGAAACCTGGAAGTGGACCCTGGAGTGAGATGCTTCAGTAGAAGCGTTGCTGGTTCTCAGGACTGTACTATTATGTAGTGCTTGTCTTGGCTCAGTGGGTTCTTCCCCCTCCCCTGGGTAGCAGCTCTGAGGAACTGGGTTTTTGCTTCTGGTGCGTGGGTTTATAATTGAGTCCTGTTTAAATACCTCTGCCTTTTAAATTCAAGCCCAAAGAAATGTGCATTCCTAATGCCACTCTTCTGCCTCGCCTCCGAGAACCCTTCTGATGACCCTGGGGAGAAACTCCCTGGTCTGCTGAGACAGCAGCAGGCACCTGGAGGCCCCTGGCACCTAGCAAGTGCTCCTGCTTGCTCTTTCTGCTTTGCTCTGTGAATTCATTTAATAAAGTAGTTTTGTTTATATTACCTAATTGTTATGGTTTGGATATGAAGTGTCTCAAGCTCATGCATTAGGCATGCAGGAATGTTCAGAGTGAAATGATTAGATATCGAGAGCCGAGACCTCACGGTGCATTGATCCATGGGGTGGATCAATAATACAAATGGACCACTGTGGGAACTGGGCAGGTGGGGCGTGACTGGAGGAGTGGGTCCCTGGGGTTGCCTTGGGCACTATGTGTGTGCGTCCCTGGTCCATGAGCTGACAGCTTCCTCTGCCTCGGGCCCATAGCAGTGAGTAAGCCCACTGTGGACTGGACCTCTGAAACCATGAACCACAATAAACCCCTCCCCTGAGTGGTCCTTTCAGGCATTTGGTCTTAGATGAAAAGCTGACTAACGTGCTAAGCAACACATCTTCATTTGAGCAACCTGAGAAAAAGAAGAGGGAAGAGGGCTTGAAAACTCACTCGTGGTGCCACGTGCCCAGACAAGGTGTACCCCGCCCCGAGTGCCTCATCACCCTGTGTGTGGATGCCGACGTAGAGGGACGTGTAAACACACGTAGCTAAGCTGATGGACGTGCACCTGTATCTTTTATTTATTATTTATTTATTTTTACACCAAGGAAAAATTTTTATTAAAGTATAGATTACCAGTTATTTAAAAATACATGGGAAAGACAAACATACAAAGGCAGTATCATACAACTGATTTCTAAACTCAATACTTTTGAAATACAAAACAATGATCACTACCCCAAAAAGTCAGTTTGTTGACAGAAATTGATTTTTAACTTGATCTACAACTCCTTTTACTCAATTTTGTTTAAATATGTTACTCAGTTTTTCAGTTTCATCTTATATCAGAACTTTTTTTTTTTTTAAATGTGATTACTTCTGAAGTAGTGTATAGGTTTTTTCTTGCAATTAATATTAACAACTATAGGTAGCTTTCCTAGCTCACAAGAATTCAATACAATCACTACTCTAAATAGTTACCATTTGGGGTTACCTATACTAAGGCTCACAAGATTAAAGGCAAAATATTAACAAGCAAACTGGGGGTTGAGAGCAGGACTAAGGAAAGACAATCTTATCTTTCACTATAGACCTAAAACAAAATGTCCATTACTTACTTTGATACTATGGCTAGAGAAGCGGTTACTGTTGCCCCACAGGTAGCTGTGTAGCTGTCCACTTTATAGTCCTTTTCTAAGGAGTGACAGACTTTACCAATTAAGTTGCTTAACCAAGACAGCAGACACCTATAAACTACCCTGTACTTTAACTGCTTGAAATAAATTACTTTCCTAATTGGTTTATTAGCAGCCTTGTGTCTAGAAAACCATGTAAAATCTATTTTGTTCCAAACTTGGAATGCTAACTCAGAAGCTATCTGTTAGATACCTGGCTC
Organism: Sciurus carolinensis; assembly: GCF_902686445.1. Taxonomy (NCBI): domain Eukaryota; kingdom Metazoa; phylum Chordata; class Mammalia; order Rodentia; family Sciuridae; genus Sciurus; species Sciurus carolinensis. The sequence goes on from NC_062224.1 coordinate 466,417, forward strand.
TCTTCCAGCATCAGTCATAAAAGTGGACCTTCATGAACTATGTAATGTAATAAATGCAAAAATAATTTCATCTATCAACACATAATACTGAGCCAGCAAAAAAAAAACAAAACAAAACAAAAAAACAAAAACAAAACAAAACACCACATACTCATAAGAACAGAAACTGGCTTGTATGAAACAAGAAGGTATATATCCTCTTATATATAAGAGAAATATATATGATAATAAAAAGAATCTATAATAAACTTATAGAGATGATTCTGGTTTATGTTAAGTCTGCCTAAACTGTCACTGAATGACTGGAAATTTTCTTTTCCTCATGTCATGCCCATCATTATATTTAAGCTGGTCCTAGTTTCTTCCAAATATCTTACTCCCTTGGATTTATCTACTACATCCTCACTGTACTGCCATTAACTTATAAACTGGGCCTGCCCAGCCTGCCTAAAAAGCCTTTCTTCAAAATATACCAGATGTATTAAACAGAGGTATCATTTAGTAGAATTCTGCACTTCAAGACAGCATATGAAGAACCAGCAATTGGTCCTCTGATGTAGATACCTCTCATTTCACATTATCACAGAAACAGTGCAGTTCACTAACTACTCCTTCCTTACAGGAAATTCAGTAGCTGTAAAAATTTTGTTCAGTTTTAAAACATAATACTTATTAATTCCAAAGATCCAAACACTGTGTTATTTGGGAATAAGCACACTCAGAAGAGAAGCTGTGTTTAAAATGAAGTGAGTTGGATCATACTTCGTATAGAAACTTGCCAGAAAATATAGAATTATTGGAGAAATTGTGAAAAACTTCCATGAAGATGTAAACTGTACTCCATAGTCCAGTTGTTCCCAATGAGTTAGGAGCCTTGCTTTACCTTGGTCAGGAGTTTCAAAAGGTGTTCCTTTCACTGCATGCAAAAGTACATACATCCCCAGATTATGTATGATATTTGTTAAGGTCCAAGCAACTGGAACACTGAAGAAGGGAATGCTGAGTAAGACAATGTGAAGCAAGCCAACTCCCAACGCATGTGTCAGCCACACACCCCGGCTGTTCATTACACGGGTATTTGGATTCACTTCACTGTGGGCAACTCCAACATTCATGTTTGCTGCTCAGAAAGCCAGTGATCTGCCCTAGCGCAGCGCCTTGTGTCGCCGCCCTATTTATTTTTAATATTTTTTTAGATATTGATAGACCCTTATTTTTATTCTTTAAGTTATATGTGGTGCTGAGAATTGAACTCAGTGCCTCACATGTGCTTGGCAAGTGCTCTAGTGCCAAGCCACAGCCCCAGTCCCCAAAAAGTGCACTTTTAAAAGCTGCTTAAGAGTCTTGTTTGCGACAGTTGGGTGGCCCCTGGACCAGTGAAGACGTCTGACGTAGCTCCCGTGCCGCTCAGTGGTCCACTGAGCAGAGCCAGCTGCCGGTTTGCTGGGCCTTCTATTTAGATGTTGGGGTCTTTCCCATCTCCTTTTGTGACTGACTCCTGTGGCTGAGTCTGCAGGACCAGGTCCCATGAGCTGTCTGAAAACCGGTTCAGGCAAAAAAGACTTCCCTGAGTGTTGCCAGGTTGCCCTCTAGACAGACATGGGCTTATTTTGCCCTGGTCAGTAAGCGTCATTGGTTTGTCTCCTTAACAAGAGTGCTTGGCATTTCTCTAAAAGATGAAGTGCTGTGGGGTCACCATGCTTGTTTCGTTTGAATGGGTACCTGCTGTCCTCGTGCCGCCTCACCTGTCTCCGTGAGTCTGCGCAGTGCAGCCTTCTGCACACGGGGAGGATGGCTCCGTTGACTTTCTTCCCGGTTTTTTGAAGTGCGTGTGTCTGGAGCAGGCAACGTGGAGCACCTTTGAATATCAAAGAGGAAGAGCCGGAGCCTCACACCCAAGTCTGTTTTCCTTCCTGCGCTGGCTGGATGTGGAAGGCGACATGCCTCTGCATCTGCCTTTTGGGCCTTGTCCGCCTTCCCCCATACTCTTCCCGGAGCATTATAATGACAGGTAAGGTGAGATGCGTTGTTACAGGTGTACACCCGCACAGGATGTAACGGTGAAATCCAGTCAGCTTCATTCCCGTGGGCCCCACCTGTTCCTCTGCTGGTCTCTGTCACAGAAATGTCCCCCATACCCCTCCACCCCCCCACCCTACCTTTTCCTTTTTCCTCTCGGGCTCTTGCAGGGGGAGAACTTGACCCTCCACCCTCTGGTGTGGCCCGCTTCGCTGAACGATCCCTCTGGTGCCTTTTGCTCATGCTTTGTGTTACAGTTTACTACCCTGTGGAGTTCCCTGCAGGAACCTCCCAGGGCCACCTGGAGACCTAGCTGGCCACCTTTCAGGGACCTAAACAGTAGGAACTTGACTGTCTCCTGGGTTGGGCCTGGAGGCTGGACTCAGGGACAGGTAGGGCGACTGGGCCTGGCCATGCTGGCCCTGGGCTGACCTGCACAGGCACAGGCGGGTAGCAGGTGCAGCACAGGAGCGACACCGGGTGGGGGAATAGGCGGAGCGCAGGTGGGTGCCGCTGCCCAGCAGGTGGGGCTCAGGTCGAAACTCCTTCCAGACCACGCAGCAGTTCCGCATGCGTCCTGGAGGTGGCGCTGTGGGGCCGCAGAGGGCCCGTCGGATGACCTTGGCCTTGGAGGTGCGGTTTCCAGCCCTGCTGCGTGGAAGTGCAGCGCGCAGAGCCGCGTTCCCGAGGGGTCAGGGCCCCGCTGCCCATTCGGTCAGCTCTGGACCCCACAGAGAGGGTCGCTTTCAGCTGGTGGGAGGGCTCAGGATCCCGTCTCAAGGTGGCACTGTGGGAGGCTGTGCAAGGTTCCAACCTGCAGGTGGGAGAGGCCTCCACCCCATCCCACGCAGGGGCTAAGCCTCTGAGACCTGACCCTCCTGCCCCACCCTGCTGTGACTCCCCGCCTGGCGCCTGGGCACTGTGGTGCTCCCTTGAGGCTGGAGTCCGGTCACAGTCCTGGTTCTGGGAGCTCACTCTAGTTGGCATGCTGGCGGGGTGTGGGCGAGCCAGACAGCAAGAGGGGCCGGGGGTGGAGGCAGCCTTGCTGTGGGGAGGCCACCATGGAGGCACTGGGTGGTGACACTGCGTCAGGCCATGGCCTGGGTCTGCCCAGGGGGGTGTCAGGAGCCAGAGCGTTTGGCATGCAGGCGCAGCCTTGGGACGGTAGCATGAGGCCACCTGCAAGAGGATGGCAGCAGCCTCCTGCAGCCAGTCCCCCACCCAGCTTCTTCCAGTCGCTTCCTGAGTGAGGCGGGCGGGGCTGCCGGGCGGCTGGTTCCCAGCACAGCTGCTTGGCCCCTCTTCCGCAGTGCTCCACCACGGAGCTGCACCTGTAGCCCTTTTTTCTTGTTTCTCACTTTTTAAATTTTGAGACAGGGCCTCGCTAAGTTCCCACACTGACCTTGAACTTGTGACCCTCCTGCCTCTGCCCCCTGAGTTGCTGGATGCCAGGCCTGTGCCATCTGGTTGGGCTGCACCAGCATCTCTGGTGTGGTGAGCTGGCTGTCCGATTGGAGTCCCATCAGCCCCTGTGGAGGCCGGGGCTGCAGCTGTTCCTCCTGCCCTCCAGCTTGGGCATGAAGCTGCAAGGAGCACCCGCAGGGAACAAGAGGCAGACTGGGCATGGCGGAGCCACCACAGGAAGGAGAGCTGGGAGCTGGAGCTCACGTGGAAGAACCAGCGGGCAGCAGAGCACAGGCAGACCAGCGCTAGGGAAGAGCAGCAACGACCCCTAGAGACGCACTGGGTGCAGGCTGGGAGGAGGGAAGGAGGAACAGAGCTGCAGCCCACCTCCACGGCCCCAAACCCAGCATCGCCACCTCTGGTCTCCTGCTGCCCAGTGCTGGGAGCCTCGTACTGGAGCCTCTTCCTCTGAGCCTCTGTCCCGTCCCTGGCTGCCTCCTCCAGCCGCCCTCTGTGGCCCTCACATTGTCTACCCTTTCCACCGTAGGGGCCAGCACTGCCACCGGGGAAAGCAGACGCCATGGTGGCAGATTCTCCAGGAAACTGCTTCTCAGCTCAGCCGCTCTCAGCAGAAAAATCTACTCGTCAGAGAGAGGAGTGTCCAGGAGGCGACCTGGCTCCCGGCTCGTGGCCACTGGGTTCTGGTGGTAGTCCTGGTGTGAGGCTGTGGTTGGCGGCGGCACCGAGCTGTGTGAAGGGAAAGGCCAGTGTGGGAGTGGGACAGGAGCCGCAGCTCAGGAGAACAACCCCCTGGCTGTGAGACACACTCCAGAGATGGGCGGCCCGGAGGGCAGGGTGCCCGGGCGGAGGCGCCCAAGGGCGCGTGTGGTGAGATGGCACCCCTCTGGAACCCAGGGCACTGGGTCACCTCCAGGACGGGCCTCCAGGCAAACGCTTCTCCCCCTGGGACGGTCGGTCCTGAGTGCCCAGCAGAACTTGCCCAAGCCCGGGCGCTTGCTCCCTTCCTGTGTGGGGGAGCAGGTGCAGCTGGGGTGGCCACGCCAGGAGCACTCCCATGGGTGGGAGCCCTGCTGCCTGAGGAGCTGCTCCTGCGGGGGCTTCTGGACTGTGGAAGGTTTTGTCCCAGAGCCTCTGCTTACCTTCTGAGTAACATCCGTGCTCCCTGCTGAGCTGCCCCAGGCTGCTGGGGAAGAGATTAGGTGGGCAGAGGTCAGTAACGAGCTGAGGCTGGTTGAGAGCCAGAGCAGTTGGGCACAAGTTCTGGACTCTGGTCAAGTGTCCAAACCCGACCTGCTCCATGGCTGCCACTAGCCACGTGTGATCCCAGAGCATCTGAACCAAGATGTGCACCCAGATTTAAAGCCTCAGTGTGAGGGACTAGTGTGGAATACCTCCTAGATGATTTTGGAACATGAAGTGCTAGAGTCACATAGTGTCTAGTGAGTTAGATACAATGTCATAGCTATTGAAATTAACATCCCCTGCTTTAAATTGCATAAAGTGTCACAATTAGAAAGTGTGAGAGGACGTGTGTCTCACCAGGTGTTTCTGTTGGCTGCTGCTCTGGATCTGGTGTGCAGAACTTGAAGAATGGAGAGACAAGACAGGTGGCCTCACGAGGGAACCACTGCACAAAACCAGAAGACGGGACGTTCCACCAGACTCCAAAGAGTCAGTGCCAGGAAGAAAAGAAGCAGGAGAGGAGGTTGCTTACACTGAGGCACATGTAGCCAGCACAGCTAATCTGGGTTGGATCCAAACAAGCCGCCAGCCCTCCCTCCCCAAGCCAACCCCGGCAGAGAGGCAAGGGGCTGGGGCATGGCTCTGTGGGGACAGCAGGGGCCTTGGGAGGGTCTGTGGCCAGGCATGTTTCTCCCAGAAGCGTGGTTAGAGAGTAGGTACTGATGCTTTCTGGAGATTCAGGTGGTCAGACCCCTTTGCCCCCATCCTGGCAGAGGCTCAGGAGGAGGAGGCTCGTGGGAGTCACTGCAGAGCTGAGAGATGTGGCTGCAGGTGTCTCTGACCCCTGGCCGCCCTCAAGTTGGAAGCTGGGTGCCAGCGCCCATGGTGGGAGAGCGCCTGCTGAGGCTCAGGAGCCTTGCCGTGTGGCCCCTGCCCTGCCCCAGCTCCGCGCATGCCAGCTGCTCCCAGTGTGGAACTATGATGCCCCCCACACCGGGTAGGTGGGCGAAGCATCTCTGTTGTGTCCGCGAGATTGGCAGGTGTCCCCTCTTTTTTTGCCTCCTCTTGGAAACAGCTCAGTTTCCCGGAGGTTCAAGATCACTTCTGCTCTATTTTGTTTCAGAAACATCTGAAAATCAACTTGTAGAGATGAGTTTCATGCCAGCTCTGGGCTTTTCTCCATCCAAATTACACATTTATTGAGAAGAGCTATGTCTGTAATTTCTGCAGAACATGAAAAGATCATTTAAGGAAACCAGTAAGCAGGGCACTCTGCTCCTTGTACTATATTTGCAAAGTAGTTCTGATTTGGGCTTTTTGTAAAATTTCATTATTTTATTTCCACTGTACCAGTTTGGGAAGAGATCTGTTCCCTTTTCCCTCCACTTGCAAATGAGCCTCAAGTCAGAGCTGTGGATCAGAAGTACTGAAGTTGTCCTCCTGTGCATGTGTGCACTGGCATGTGCCGGGAAGGGTCTGGCGTTCTCGTGCATAGTGGCCTCATCGTTTCTGGGTCTTGGTGACTTGAGTGGCACTTCCCACCCCACAGGTGCACCAGTGTGACTGTCTGTCATAATGCACTTCCATTGGAAATCATGCTGGTGCGAGCATTTTCAGGCTAGAGGTTGCATGCTAGCAGAGTGACCTGGGCTGGGATTCCCTGACAGAAACGCTCAGGCTACTGCTGAGGCAGGGCACAGGTGCGAGATCCCTAATGCAGTTCTGTGTTTTGGGGACTAGATTCAGCTAGGCAGCTCCAGAAACTTCACTGTATCAGGAAACCCAGCAACAGCAAGGTTCTCAGGGCTAACTCGGGATGCGTGGTCACCAAGCCACAAGGTTTGCTGAGGACAAGGCTCCCTGACGGGCTACCATGCCAGAGCTGCTCACGCACAGTTGCTCTACCCACCCGTCATGGGATGGGATGCAGGGATGAGGTGTGCAGGGAGCTGCATGGTCCTGCGAGGTGTCCTGCAGGGTCCACCACACTGCCCTCACCTTCCTGGAGGTGCTACTTGCAGCACCATCCATCCTCTTCCCAAACCTGTCAAAATGAAGAACGAGAGACATAGAAATTGAAACTGCCAAAACCATTCACAAACTGTAGTAATTTAGCTTTTATTGATACCAGGGTCCCTGGAATATACTCTTCAGATGAACTCAGCACAGTCCTATGTGCTGTCCCAGTACCTGCCCTTCCCTTCCACAGTGACAGCAGACCCATGTGAAGACCACATTTCCTACCCTGCTTTGCAGCTGGTGGCCCTCTAGCCAGTGGATGTGAGCCCAAATGTGTGCATCCACAGGAAGGAAATGTATGTGTTCCTGCTTCCTGGGATGCAGCCATGTTAGGCCGTGCAGGTGAGGCAGATGTCTTGGGGAGGGCCCAAGGGGATAGAGATTGCCACCATGCCTTGTGTGCTTCAGCTGCTGGGAAGAGACAGGGACCACAGTTACCCAAGCATCCTGGAGCTCCCAGCTCCATCCATTCATCTGCTCACCCATCCATCCATCCATTCATCCTCCCATCCACCTATCTGCACATCCATCCTTCCATCCATCTATATATCCATCATCCCATCCACCCATCTACTCATCCATCCACCCACCCATCCATCCACCCATCCTCCCATCCACCTATCTATCTATCCATCCTCCCATCCACCTATCTACTCATCCATTCATCTACCCATCCATCCATCCATCCATCCTCCCACCAATCCATCTACTCATCTATCCATCCATTCATCCATCCATCCACTCATCTATCTATTCATCCATCCATCCATCTTATCCATCCATCCATCTTCCCATCCACCTATCTACTTATCCATCCACCCATCCATCTGCTTGCTCACCTACCCATTCACTGTACCCTTCTGTCCATCCATCCAACAGGAAAAATATTCTGCCCTCATGAAACTTACTCTTTTTTACTAGCAAGGAAGTCAGAGAAATAGAACATTCTCAATCTCATGTTCCCCATTTCCCAGGTCCCCACTCTTTCATGTATCTTTTCCCAGCAACATGTAAAAAGTCAAGCTTCTCTTTTCTTGGTTGTAACCATGCTCACACTGTGAGGCCCCAGAATTATGCCGAGCCTCCATTTATCACCCTACCTCTCAGACCTCTTCATCCTCACCCCAGAGCAGTCTTCCTGGTTGTGTTTACAGATGATTGTTGCCTTTTTGTCTGTGTCAGTTTCATGCTCAGAGGGTAACATTTTTTGTAAGTTCCAAGGATATCTTATTTTGCATCCAAAGAACATCTCTGTAGAAAATTCACTCATTCATTGAACACATGCTGTGCCACAGTTATGTACTGACTACTAGGTGCTGGGCACAGTAGTAGAGCGCCCAGGACCTGCATCTAAGGACACACCAGGTCGAAGAGCCAATCAGCTACGCTTACAAAGGTATCATGTCAATGAGGCAGTAAGAAAGGAGAGTATTTTGACCAAATTATTTTAATTCTAGGCAAATCAAGAAATCTGCCTAAAATCAGATCACACCTTAAACATCAATCCTTAATGTCTTTACTATATATCACAGCAGGAAAAAACGGAGCCTAAACTGTTGGTACAGGCCCGTACTTTCCTGGGTGAACGGATCCCGTTCCTTGTGCTGATCTCAGGAAGAGAGCGTGGTTCTCGGCAGCGCCCACGTTCTCCTTAGGGTGGGCACCGCGGGCGCTCGCTTCTGCAGAGGGCTTGGGTCTCACCTGCAGGTCTCCAACTCCTGTTCCCAGGAGAGTTCCCTGAGCAGAAGTGTCCTGAGGACCGAGGATGGATTCAGTCTTGCTTTTGTGCTGAAACCCACGAACACTGTTTGAGGAGCTGAATTGCAGGTTCTCCACTCTTCGGCAGCCAGCATATTCGTTTTTTCATTTTATTTCTGGCTTAAATAGAAACATCTGAGTGTTTTGTTCTGTACTTTAAGCTGCATGGCGACCATCTGCAGGCCAACATCCGGGTAGTATTTGGCCTTTGTGTGTTTTGGTGCACATTGGCTAATTCTTCCTTACCAATCCCCACATCCCATGTTCCTCTTAAGCTCACTGCTTCCTCTCAAGGCCTCATAAAAGCCCTCATTCCCAGGCATTTATTTCTACCGCGAAGAAAAGGAAGCCTTTCAAGCACATTGCTGTCTTCATGCACAAAGCTGTCCCCTCAGGGAACGCCTCTTTTGCTCCTGCCTAATCCACTTGCAAGACCGGTCAATATTTATTAGATTAAACTGCTTTCTGTTTACAATTAAACACTAAGAGTCACCATTTTATTTTCAAAACAATGGGAAGAACTCCAAGTAGCACTGGCATATAAATTTACATTTCACACGTTGTTCTTAAAGTAGGTTAGGATGGTGCAGTTGTTGCGAGATGGTTTCACTGTGCCCAAAGGTTCTTGTGCAGACAGCATGGTCCCTGCGTGGCAGTGGGAGGTGACTAGGTCACACAGACACTGTCAGTAGGGAGTAGTGCTGGTCTTGTGGGAAGTCCGGGTGAGTCCCTCGGCTGGTGTGAGGCAGCTAGAGGCCCTCAGAGAGTTAAGTTGGTGCTGGAATCATACCTTTGGGCCTCCAGAACTGCGGCTCAAAGAAGCCTCTCTTCTGTATAAACTATCAAGCCTTGGGCATTTTGTTATAGCAACAGAAAATAAACTGAGACAAATGGGTTAGAATTTTGCTTATTGATATTTAAAAATAACATTTATGAGATATTAACTCATAAGGATGAAAACCAAATTATTCCATTTAGGTAGCTGACCAGATCTTGGTTAGGTCCTTAATTTTAACCTCCATCTCTATGGGGCTCTGTTTTCAATCAGCAACATAGTCTATCTGCATCCAGGTTCAACTCAGAAATCATAGTAGGACTGTATAATTCTTAAAATAGCCATGGTGGTTCCCTGGATAAGTCTGTTCATTCTTACACACACACACACACACACACACATAGAATCAAAATAGGTTCTCCAGGGAGCCGTGGGTTAGGCTGCAATGGCCCCACACATAATGTTCTCAATGAATGTGCAGTCTGCTTCACACTGCTTGCAAGTAAGTATGTCAATTGCAAGAGTCTGAGTCACCAAGGTGTTTATTGTAAAGATGTCAAGGACATCATCTGTGGTACCACACAGAATTCACTTTATATTCCAATAAATTGGAAAACCAGAAGAAATGGATACATTTCTAGACACATGACCTGCCAAAATTGAAACAAGAAAACATAGAAAACCTAAATAGACCAACAACTAGCAATGAAATAGAAGCAGAAATCAAAGCCTTCCAATAGAGAAAAAACCAGGATGAGGGAGATTCTCAGTTGAATTCTACCAAACCTTCAGAGAAGATCTGATTCCAATACTCCTCAAATCAGTCCACAAAATAAAAAGGATGGAACATTCCAGACCGTTCTATAAGGTCAATATCACACTCATACCAAAACCAGGTAAGGACACATCAAGGAAAGAAAACTACAGCCCAAAGTCCCTGATTAACTTAGATGCAAAAATTCTTAATAAACTAGGGCTGGGTTGAGGCTCAGTGGTAGTGTACTGGCCTAGCACGTGTGAGGCACTGGTTTTGATCCTCCACATAAAATAACGAAAATAAAACAAAGGTGCTGTATATGTTTTTAGTTTTAGATGGACACCACACCTTTATTTTTTTTATTAGCAAGGCATACTCACCAACACACTAGGAAGATGGCACACCACTACAAGCTGGTTTTATCCCAGAGATGCAAGGATGGCTTGATATATGCAAATCAATAGATGCAATTCATCACCCAAATAGATGTAAGGACAAAAATCAGTCATCTCAGCAGGTGTAGAGAATGCCTTTGACGAAAGTCAGCACCCATTCATAACAGGGAAGAAACTAGGGACAGAGGGAGCCTCCTTCAACACCATGACGGCTGTGTATGCAAACCTGAAGCACAGTCAGTGGAGAAGGCCTGAAAGCCTTCCTGCAAAATCTGGGACGAAATTCCGACATCCACTCTCACCACTCCACTTAATGTAGTGCTAGAAATTCTAGCCAGGACAATTAGGCAAGAGAAGGAAATAAAGAGGTAAAAGAGGAAATGAAGAAGTCAAATTATCAGTGTTGGCAGACGATGTGATTCTGTACCTACAATATCCAGAACACTCTACTGCTAGAGCTAATAAACTCAGCAAAGCAGCAGGTTACAAAATCAACATTCGCCAATGATGGATCTGCAAAGGAAGAAGTTGGGAAAATTATTCCATTCACAATAGCCTAAAAAAAATACCCAGGAATAAATCTAACCAAGGAGGTGACAGGCCTCTATAATGAAAACTACAGAACACTGAAGAAAGAAATTGAAGCCTGGGCATGGGGCACCTGCCTGTAATCTCAGTTACGTGGGTGGCTGGGGCAGGAGGATCACAAGTGCAAGGCCAGCATCAACCTAGTGAGGCCCTAAGCAACTTAATGATACTCTATCTCAAAATGAAAAATAGAAAGGGCTGGGGATGTGGTTCATTGGTTAAGTTCTCCTGGGTTCAATTCCTGGTGCCAACAAACAAACAAAAAACAAAAACAACCAAACAAACAAAAACTAAGAAGATGGAAAGACCTGTGTTCATAGACAGGGAGAATTAATATTGTTAAAATGGCCATACTACCAAAAGCAATATACAGATTCAGTGCAATCCTTATCAAAACACCAATGACAGTTTTTGCAGAACTAGAAAAAACAGTCCTAAAATCCATTTGGAAAAATAAAAGACCCAGAATAGCATAAGTAATTCTAAGCCAAAAAGGCAATGCCGGAGGCCTCACAGTATCTGACTTCCCATTATACTGCAGAGCCATAGTGACAAAACTGCATGGTACTGGCACAAACAGACACGTAGACCCATGGTATAGAATGGCCACACAGAAACGGCCATCTCATCCTTGATAAAGGTGCTAAAACATACATTGGAGAAAAGAGGCTTTTTAACAAATGGTGCTGGGAAAACTGTATGTAGAAGAATGAGACGAGTTATTTATCTCTCATCTCTCATCTGGCACAGAAGTCAGCTCAGTGAATGGAAGACCTACGAATTAGACCAGAAACTGCAGCTCCTAGAAGGAAGCGTAGGGCCAGCACTCCAGCAGAGGTTCAGGCAACAGTTTTCTCAGTAGGAACCCTAAAGCTCAGGAAGTAGGACCAAGAGTTAGCGAGTGGGAAGGCCTCAGTTAAAAAGTTTCTGCACGCAAAGAGAATGATTCAGAACGCAAAGAGAACCCACGGAAGGGAGAAGATCTTTGCTAGTTACTCTTCTGGTAGAAAATTGATATCCAGAATACATAAAGAACACAAAAAGCTTAACACCAAAAAAAACAAATAACCCAATTAACAAATAGGCAAATGAACGCAACAGACACTTCTCAAAAGAAGAAATACAGATGCCAACAAATACCTGAAAAAGTGCTCGACATTAGCAATCAGGGAAGTGCAAATCAAAATGACACTGAGATTCCATTTTGCACCACTCAGAATGGCAGTCTTCAAGAATACAAACAGTAACAGACGCTGGAGAGGACGTGAGAAAAGGAGCACTTTCACACTGTTGGTGGGGCTGCAAATGAGTACGACCATCTGGGACTCAGTATGGAGGCGCCCGGACAGACGAGGCCTGGAACCACCACATGACCTGCCCTACTGCTCCTGGGTGTTTATCCTGAAGAATTTTAAAGCCATCTTACTACAGCGACACTTGGAGACCATGTTTACAGCAGCACAATCCACGATGGCCAAGCTACGGAACCAACCCAGGTGTCTACCAGTGGATGAATGCGCAAAGAAAATGTGGTGTGTACACACAGCGGAGTTTTCCTCGGCCACAGAGAAAGATAAACCTGCGGCGTCTGCAGGGAAGTGGATGGAACTGGAGACCATCATGTTCAGGACACAAACCAAACTCAGAAGGTCAGAGTCACGTGTTTTCTTTCATATGTGGAAGCTGGAGAGGAAAGAGGAAGAGAAAGGTGGGTGGACCTCAGGGAAATCGCAGGGAGACCAGCAGAGCAGGGAGGGCCGGGGAGGGAGTACTCGTTGCTCTGTTGGGTGCCTGTGTGAATACGTAACCACGCATCCGCCATCGCAAGACACGGGAACAAAAGACTTATGTGATGCTGTGAGAGGTCAGAAAAATTGGGACTGTCCTAAATTCATTTTATCTTGAAGATATTTCAATTCTTACTAGTTTTCTCCATTTTTATATCAACAACGAGGGATCTACAATTTTTATTCAATCCTGGTTCCTATCAGGACCACGTGGGATACGATTCTGCACGATGACCAGGCTACAAGTCCTCCTTCTCCTCCCTCCTCCCCTGCCTTCTTTTCAGTGCTGGGGGTCAAACCCAGGGCCTCGCGCATGCCAGGCAGGTGCTCTGCCACCGAGCCACCCCCAGCCCAGGCTGCAGTGCTCAGCACGCTTCTTCATCGCGGTCTCTAGATGCTGAGCCTGAGGCTCTGGACTCAGACCTGCCGGCTCTGTCCTGGCCGCCACCCGCTGGCTGCGTCGCTCTGTGAAGGGCCTGAAGTCCTAGGCTCTGTGTTTGGTGCTCGGCTGCGTTAGATCCACTCTGTGTGGGGTGGGGCAGGTTCGACTCTTCCTTCCACGTTGGTAGACGCATTCCCAGCGCACATTGCAGAGAACCTGCTTCATCTGTGTGTCCCTGGCAAGATGGTCTGACCTTACACAGAGGGGTTATTTCTGGGCTCCCTCTTCTGATACATTGGTGCACATGTCTGTCTTTTTTTTTTTTTTTTTTTTTTTTTGGCACTGGGGTTTGAACCACTAAGGAGCATTTTACCACTGAGACACATTCCCAGCCCTTTTAATTTTTTTCTTTTTCTTTTGAGGCATGGTCTCACTAAGTCACTTATGGCCTCACTAGGTTGCTGAGGCTGGCAAACTTTCTATCCTCTTGCTTCAGCCTCCAGAGCGGCTGGGATTACAGGCTGCCCTACTGCACCTGGCTGCACATGTCTCTTTGTGTCACTTCCATGCTATTTTGATTCACTTCAGTTTTGTAACATATATTGAAGTCAGAAGTATCAGTTCTCCAGTTTTGTCTTCTTTCTTACTATTGTTTGGGCTATTCAGGGTTCTTTGAGATTCCACATGGTTATTCTATTTCTGCAAAAAAAAAATCATAATGATTTCATAGGAATTGCATTGAATCTGTAGATTGCTTTGACTATCTTATTCTAAACACTATTGTGTCTTCTAATTCATGAACACAGGATGTCTCTCCATCTATTTATGTGTGTTCATCCCCTTTAGCAATACTTCACAGTTTTCAGTGTACAAGTGTTCACCTCATTGGTTAAATTTATTCCTAAGCATTTTGTTCTTTTTTGATAAAATTTCAAATGGAATTGTTTTCTTACTTTCCTTTTTGGGTTGTTCATTGTGAGAGTATAGAAATGCAACTGATTTTTTAGTACTGATTTTTCATCCTGTACTTTGTGAAATTCACTTATTATTAGTTTTCCTTTTTAAAAATTTCTTCCCTTTGGTACTGGGGATTGAGCCCAGGGGCACTTTACCACCCAGTCACATCCCAGCCCTTTTTATCTTTTATTTTGAGACAGGGTCTCACTAAGTTGCTCAGAACCTTGCTAAGTTGCTGAGGCTGGCCTTGAACTTGGGATCCTCCTACCTCGGCCTCTTGAGTTGCTGGGATCACAGGTGTGGTCACCATGCCCAGCTTTAGTTTTCTTCTTGAGTGGAATCTTTGGGGGCCTCTCTACATAAGCTCATACCATCTGTAAGCAGAATGTCACTCTTTCTTTCCATTTGATGGTTTGGATTTTTCTTTTTCTTTTCTTTTTGCCTAATTTCCCCTGACTGTGTGATTGGAAGCGATGGAAGTGAGCATCCCTGTTTTGTTTCTGACCTGAGATGGAAGAGCTCTCAGCCTCCCACCACTGAGTAGGACATTAGCGGTGGTCTTCTCCCACGTGGCGTGGCTGTGTTGAGGAAGTTCCTCACTCCAGCTCGCTGGGTCTTGTCAGGAGAGGGTGCACGTCACCATGCTCTTCTGACCCGCGAAGGTGCACGCGAGGTCCCTTTGGCCTTCAGCATGGCATTGCCGTGGTTGGCACTCAGATGCTGAACCAAACTTTTTTAAAAAATTTTTTTATCTGTAGATGGACACGATGTCTTAATTTATTTATGTGGTGCTGAGGATCGAACCCAGTGCCCCACACATGCGAGGCAAGCACTCCACCGCTGGGCCACAACCCCAGCCCCTGAGCCAACTGGTTCCAGGACTACACCCCACGGGTCCTGATGTACAGCCCTTTTACCACGCTGCTGAGTTTGACTTGGTGCTGCTCTGCTTGAGATCGGACGTCACGCTCAGAGGTTACTGAGTTTCCTCCTCCTGCAATACTTTTGTTTGGCTGTGAGGTTGTGGTGGGCCTCATGGATGAGTTAGAAAGGAAGCTCTCCTCATCCATTTTCTGGCAGGGTTTGGGAAAGCCTGATGTGAGCTATCCTGTAAGTGTTTGATAGAAGCCACCAATGAAGCCCTCAGATTCTGGGTTTCTCTTTTGGGGAGGTTTTCCGCTTCTAATTTTAATCACTACTTGTTACAGGTTCATGCAGAATTTCTCTCACATCTTGAGTCAGTACAGGTAATTTGCACATTTCCACGACTCCGTTCATTCCATTGAGGTCATCTAATTTGTTGGTAAACAATTGTTTGCAGCACTGAGATGCTGTTAGTTTCTTTTTAGACAGCTGATGTTTGGTTTTGTTGTTCTGTGGCTTTTCTGTCCTCTCTTTCATTTACCTACACACTTGGCTCTAGTGCCTCCTCCTTTCAGTTGCTGGCACTCTGCTTTTGCTCAGCACATTCTACAGATGTGCTGGTGGATTAGGGGAAGATGCTGAGGTCCTCGGGTGTGCCCGTAGATCAGGGGATGGTGCCCGGGTCCTCGGGTGTGCCCGTAGATCAGGGGATGGTGCCCAAGCAAGCCCCGCCTGCCCAGTGGCTGATGGGGACTACACTGTGACTTTGCTCTTCTCAGCTCCTGGGGGAGGACAAGCCGTCCCTGTTCAGGACACAGGCAGAGGTCCCTGGAGAGGAGGGCTCGACAGGGCCGACTCCTGGTTTTGCCTCCGACCAGCCAGTGACTGAGGACAGGCTCCGTAACCGCCACGGTCTGGCTTTGCGCTGGTCAGCAGGGGTACAGGGAGATCTTGCTGGGCTTCTTAGGGCTGCTCACGCGCCTGGTGTGGTCAGGGAGCAGGGAGCCCTGGCACAGAGGCCACCTCCTTCCCACGGGCCCTGGCCCACACATCTGTCACAGGAAGCTGAGGTGACACTGTGCATGTGGGCAGTACCAGTGGACCCTGGCGTGTTGCAGGAGAAGCCCCTTTTGCCTTTTCTTCCCGCTGTGCCTGCTCCTCTGGCTCTGTCCTCAGGACAGGCACCACCATGAACCACAGCCAAGTCCTCATGGTAGACACAAGTTGCCTGTCCAGCCGTGGGGCGGGTGGCGCTGTGGTGTGGAGGCAGAGGGTGAGTCCCGGGACCTTTGTGCCACTGTGCTAACCCTAGGAGAAGGAGCACCGGGCACTCCTCACCCTGCTCGCTAGAGGGCATCTAAGAAGCCCGCCGCCCAAGGGCCTGTGGAAGTTTTGGCCGGAGCCGGTCTTTGCACCTTGGCTTTGTTTTTATTCACGAGGTAAACCATGAGAAGCTCCAGGTCGGATCTCTCCCGGTTGCTTGTTTGTGGCCAGTTCTCCATGGTGAGCAGCAGCAGCCCCGCTCCTCCCACCCTCTGGCTCCTGGCCTTCTCTGATCCTTTACTAAGGATTAAGTGGAATTACCATGGCTGCACTGGGCACAGGAGCGAGCCAGTCCCCACAAACAGGAAAAACCCAAATGATCTACGAGGCTTCACAGGATGAAGCTGTGCGGCAGCCGGGGACTGAGTTCCATGTGCTAAGCCCAGGAGCGGCCACACAGCCCTAGCTGGGCCCTCAGACAGATCAGAAGGTCAGGGTGTTCCATCACACGCATGGCTTTGCAGAGACAAGGGTCTCGAGAGGGGACACTAACCTGAGCCACCCAGCTAGGCCCTCGCACCCGTTACACGAGGCTGGGGGCAGGGCCATTTCCCCACCGCAGAGGACTCCAAATGGCAGCATCAGCCGTGCTGCTGGAGTTGAGGACAGGGGTCACAGAGGTGATGCGCTCTCCTGAGGACAAGGCATGCTGGGATAAGAGCACGTGAAGACAGGGGCAGAGGGACGCAGGATGGTTGTGGTAAAACAAAGAAGTTCCCAGTCCAGTGATTTCACCAGGGATGAGAGACTTTCCACAGGATGAAAAGTCCGTTCCTCAAGATGTAACAGTCCTAACGTGTGTGCACCTACAGACAGCTCCAAAACACACAGAGCAAAAACAGCAGAACCAAAGGAGAAGCAGACAGGCCCACGCTGGCCAGAGGCCAGCCTTTCTCTCAGTCAGCGACAGGACACGCTGACAAGGAGACTCAGCAAGGGAACAGGAAGTGGCAACAGGCTTGCGGAAGCCCACAACCGCCTTCAGAGGCTCGTGTCCGTGTGCAGGGCTCTCTGTGTTGCATTTGACCTCCCTTCGAAAACCCTATTCTTTTTGTGGTATGGGAGTGCCATACCCCACTGAGCCACACTCCTAGTCCTTTTTAGTTTTTATTTTGAGACTGACTCTTGATAAGTTTCTTGGGCTGGTCTCAAATTTGGGATCCTCCTGCTTCAGTCTCTTGAGTGGCTGGGATCACTGTGTGGCCACTGCACTCACCATGTTTTTCTGTTTTGTTCTAAGCCACTTTCTTCAGATTCACTGGTTGTTCCCACATCTGCAGCCCATCCGCTTCTAAAACCAAATTCAATATTGAATTTGGAGCTTCTGAGCTCCAAATTTAAATATTGTTTTTGTTTTCCAGATCTTGATCATGACAAATTTTTATTCTTTGAACATTTTACATATATTCTGTTAAATGCTGCATGTGATCCAGATTTCCGTGGTTTTGTGACTCTTACTCTAGCATATGCTGCTTTTCCTGGACCTGTCTTGTTTCCTTGCTATTCAATGAAGTGTTTTTATTTTTGACTTTGACTTCGTATTTGTTGGAAGTGTATCTCTGGGAAGTCTTTGGGCTTCTCTTTGAAGGTGGTTTTCCTCTGGAAGGATTTGGGATTTGCCTCTCTCTGGGGGCACTGTTAACGCAGCACCTGATCTCTTCTTTTCCAGTGTCTGGACTGTTGCCCAGGCTGTCCTAGAACTCCTGGGTTGGAGGACCCTCATGCCTCGGGCTCCTGAGCAGGTGGACTGCAGGTGTGCACAACTGTTCCAGGTCCAGGACCTAGTTTCTAGAAAGCCTGTCTAGCGCCTCACTTGCAGGAAGCTGGCCAGGCCTTTGCTCTTCTTAGGAGCAGCCACTGAAATCTCTGCTTGCCTGAACTGGTGGTCAGCAGAGAGGTCCCCAGATGCCATTTCTTCTCTTCTCGCTGACTCCATGTGTGTGTTGGGGTACCACCAAGAATGCCAGCTGGGCATTGCACCCTCCCATGGGCTTCACTTACTCCCTGGACAGAACCTGAAGGTCAGCAGCAAGGAGAAACTGGGGCCTCTCGGGCCCGTGTGGACCTGGGTTGATGGGTCCACAACCCATCAGTGGTGATGGGTTCTCTGGGGTGGGGGTTGGGAGCTCAGGACCCTCCACTGGCTGCTTGGCCATGAGGTTATGAGCTGTGTTTTTCATGGCTGCTGTGCACCTGGAGGGGTAGATTGGGACAACCTGAAGGGGCCCACAGCTCATTGTTCTTAGTTATTCAGCTCTTTTCTTGAATCAATGTTCCTTGCTCTTCATGAGCCCCGAACTTCCTGAGTCTTGAAGTGTTGATTTTGCTAAGTACTGCCAGTTGGCATTTAGCTGCTTCTTCAGGAGCAGTTAGGACCTCTGTGGTCACCTTAGAAAGTTACCTTGATTGATGAATGGATAAAGAAACTGTGGTATATATATACAATGGAATATTACTCAGTCATAAAGAATGATAAAATTATGGCATTTGCAGGCAAATGGATGAAATTGGAGAATATCATGCTAAGTGAGATAAGCCAATCTCAAAAAACCAAAGGACGAATGATATCGCTAATAAGTGGATGATGACACATAATGGGGGGTGGGAGGGGTTAGTGTTAGGGTTAGAGTTAGGGTTAGGGAGGGGGGCAAGAATGGAGGAAGGACTGTATAGAGGGAAAAGAGGGGTGGGAGGGATGGGGGGAAGGGAAAAAATAACTGAATGAATCAAACAACATTGCCCTATGTAAATTTATGATTACACAAATGGTATGCCTTTATGCCATGTACAGAGAAACAACATGTATCCCATTTGTTTACAATAAAAAAAAAAAGAAAGAAAGAAAGTTACCTTGACACAAGAAAGGAGCCGCAAACTAAACCTTTGTTTTTCACGTAGAGGTGCTAAGGACTCTTCACGGCAGGACTTCAGGTAGGAAGGTAGGCAGATATCTGGGGTTCAAGTGTACAGGCCAAGTCTTCTAGAGAAGCCTGGGAACTTAGAGGTGACAGGTGGCTTCTGGGGTTGGGACCCATGCTGACCAGCCACAGCAGCAGTCTGGATGCCTTTTGCCCTGGGCTCTGTGGGGGCACTGACTGTTTCCTGGGTCTTCCCCAGACAGGGTGAGACAAGCCACAGGAGTCCAGTTGAGTGTCCCAAGGGTATGAGACCAGAGAAAGGACAAATCCTCAGTGCTGGTTCGTTCACGGCACAGTCACAGGTACTTATCCTGACCTAAGCCAAGTCTCGCACCGACACCCCGGTGCTCGCCATGGGACATGTCTTAAGGCCGGCTGCGCAGGGAGGCCATCCGACCAGGAGGGCACTTGGAGAATTCGCCGCAGGGGGAAGCGGAGGCTGGCATCTCTCTTCTCTGTCGTCTGGTCTGGCTCTCGTCTCAGCTCTCTGTTGTCCTATCCCGCTCTCTGGTCGGTCTTCTTATAGTTCTCCTTTGCTTCTGTCGAGGCTTGATAAGGTGGGCAGCACTGGGTGTGGTTGTTCTACAGTGAATCTGATTGGTTACGCCTCTTGTACACTGCCTCTGATTGGTTACGCCTCTTGTACACTGCCTCTGATTGGTTACGCCTCTCGTACACTGCCTCTGATTGGTTACGCCTCTTGTACACTGCCTCTGATTGGTTACGCCTCTTGTACACTGCCTCTGATTGGTTGCACCTCTTTTATACTATCTGATTGGTTACACCTTTTTTTTGGGTTACATCATTAGTTTTTCTCATAGTTACATCATTTGAGCTGCACATTACATGACATTCCGTACAGCATAGAATATCACTCATCACACTTAGTATCCAGGTGCCCTCAGATAACTGACTGGTACGGGCGTCTCTGCGCAGCCTGTTGGATATTTCTGTCCATAAGCGCCTGCCCCCGCCCTGCCACCCTGACGCCTGCCACCCCATCCTGGGGCTCTCCGCAGTGGTCTTCTGTCGGGGGAGCCCAGTCTCCTGTGGTCTTGGTGGGGCGACTTGCTCCCCTGGGACATACAGCATCCCCAGAGGCTGCAGCTGGACCAGCCTGCCGACTTCTCTCTGGTCTGACTACAACTTGAGAACCCTGAGAACTCAACCATGGACTCAAGAAAAGCAGCCCAGCCCTTCTGGAAGCAGTAGCTTCGTTTGCAGAAGCCAGGCCAATTCAGAAGGCGCCCATCACGTGGTCAAGCCTCCAGCATCCATGGCCAGGGCTGGAGCACACAGCCCCCTGTGTGGGAGGCGCCTGGGCCTGGGGGCTCTTGGTTTTCTCATTAACCCGCACTCTGTAGCTGTGAGGGCTTTGGAGCCTCTGGGTTCCTTGCTGGCGACTCCAGGGCTGCTCCTCACGTTCCCTGGCTGTGATGTGCTTCTGAGCAAGAGAAGCAGCTCTGCAGAAGCAGATGTCGGCTCCCCAGCAGGGCCTGCTGCTCCCTCTGCCACGCTCTCCACATCTGCGTCTGTGCAGCAGGATGGTCCCCTGTGCAGATGACGACTGAGGCCCAGTACAGGGCGTGGAAGAGCCCTGCAGGGGGGAGCAGAGTCATCAGTCAGGGCTCAGGAGTGCAGATGAGGCTCACAGGAGCTTCTGAACCCAAGGAAGGCTCATATTTTTCCAGCTTAGCTGCTGTCCTCTGGGAGATGGTGGGAGAGGGGTCCTGGGCAGCCACCTGACCTAACCTCACAGTCAGCAACACAAAGCCATGGCCACTGTTCCTGGGCACTGAACACACGCTCACACACCCTGAACGCAGGAAAGCAGCCATGGCTGGCCACATGGGGTACAAAGGCCCAGCCGCTGGCCTCACTCTGGCACACCTGGGGGCTGTGCCGGGCTGCAGCTGGGAGGTCCTCTGAGGCGGGCCTTGTCCTGCTGTTCCCGCATCTTGCAGGCACTGTCCCAGAGTTATCCTGACACCTGTCTTGGGGTCGGGAACAGGTCCTTGTTCCTGGTGTTGAAGATTAAACACCAAGGCACATGCAGAAAGCAAGATTTATTTAAGAAAGAGATGAGGGCAGCAGACTCCTCCGAAGAGAAGCCCATGGCAGGGAGTCCGCCGGAGGGGTGGGTCTCCCTCTTTTCTAGGCCCCAGACCCTCCTGCAGTCACCTGCTCTTTCTCCTCCATGTGTGCACCTGACTGTTAGCACCCCGGATGCCCAGGAGCAGGACCACGGAGGTTGATGCCCACCGACCTCCATGCTTGATGACCAGTCCTCCTCCTTTCTCCACCCCATCACTCATTACCTATGTGGACTGCCTGTCCTTCGCCCTGCCTCAGTTTACTGAGGAATGTGACATATCCTGTCCCCTCAGGCCAAGTGGGGCTGCAGGCAGATCCCTTTTTGGCAAAAAAAGCTCGTGGGGGTCAGCATAGCCCTGCTGTGGGGCTTGTCTCCTGACCTTGTGTTCCCACCCATCTGTCTGTCCCTGACATTCCTGGGGAAGGCACCCTGCCTGGGGTCCCTCCAGGAGGGAAGGCAGGGAGAGCGGGGCAGCCGGGGCTTGTAGGGCGCCCCTCGGCCTCAAGCCCTGGCCAGATCCCCGTACTCCCACCTGTTGCTCTGCTCCACCAGGGGAGGGCGTGTGCAGCGGGCCTTGGCAACTGGAGAAGATGTGAACTGTTCAGGCAGCGAGGCAGGGAGGCAGGGCTGCTCTCAGCAGGGGAACCCAGAGAACGAGGTGCATAGGAGGGACTGCACCGTTCTCCAGGCTGGCCCACAGGGAAGGGCACCCGTAGGCCCGAGCACAGCATGCAGGTGCACAGGCTGCTGGCAGAGGCTCCAGCATGGCCACAGACTGACGTCCCTAGCAGAGGCACCACCATGTTCAGGAGCATGAGTTCAGAGCAGGGCGCAAGCCCTCTCCCAGTGTTTGCTGCCAGCGGGCAGTTACTGTCCGCCCTTCTAAGAGCAGAAGACCTTGGATCCTGCTCAGAGGCCCAGGAGGTGAGCGATGTCCCGGAGGGCCATCGCCACTAAAGAGCGTGCAAGGCGGGTGCTCTCATGTGAAAGCTGGAGGACTGAGCAGGAGTCTCTGCACCGCCCCCTCCCCAGCCCACGGGCTCTGACGAGCATGGGTGGGGGCGAGGGAAATGTCCTGGGCCTCCACTCCCAAGGTCAAGTACACGTTCTCTGCAAAGAACACTGGCTGAGGGCAACAAGAAGACACTCGGGTGGTGTGTGCGCACCAAGGAGCGTTAGGGACAGAATGGCCTCTGGGTGTGAGACTAAATTGCACTCTGAAGTGGGTGGGGTGGGTGCCAAGCCAGGCTGTGACGGGAGTGGAGCTGGCACACTGGTCTGTCACACAGTGGCTGAAGTGCAGGGGCACCCCCGTCAGCGTCCCCCTTCACCCTGGACACGAATCTGCACATGTCTTTGTCCCTCTGTTGATGAGAGGCCAGACCTGCTCTTGGAGGACGGGTCCCTCAGCTTCCAAACTGTTCTTGCATAGACCACATCTGTGACCCACCCAGTGGGAGCTCCAGCAGGGCCCCTAGTGGAGCGGGGAGTTGGCTCATGGGCGGGGCATGGAGTCTGTCCCGATGCTCCCCTCCCCCACCCTGCGGCACTTCCTCTCGGCATCTGAGCCGATGGAGATGTGTTCTGAGGACTGGCCTGTATGGAAAGCACTCAAGTCACCCTTCCCAGGAACAGCAGTGCTCTTTCTAGCTGGTGCAATGCCACATGCCTCTCGTCCCCGCTCGCTACTCAGGAGGCTGAGCCCACAAGGTCAAGCCCAGCCTGGGCCACCTAGGGGATCCAATCTCAACAAAACAAAACATTTTAACCATTGTAAGTGAACTACTCGGTGGCATTAAGGCATCCACCAGGTGTGAGACCCTCGCTGCCTCCATCTGCTCTGCACAGGGTTCCCACCTGCTCCTGCTCCCTGGAGCACCCTCCACCCTACTGGGTCCTGGAGGCCAACTGCAGGTGGATCTGTGGATCTGCCGTCTGGTGCAGGTGCTTCTTGTCTCATGGCTTGTTTCACCTGCATCACTGAACTTGCAGTATTCGCTTGTGATCCTTTTTTTCCTCTGAAGGAAGAGTGACATTCCTTCTTTTATTTCTGGTTTGGTGATATGAATCACCCTCCTTTCTGGTGAATCTGGCTGAAGTCTTGTCAGTTCTGCAGATCTTTCCACGACCTGACTTGCTTCGTTGCCTCCTCTGCTGCTTTGCTGTTTGCTGCTCGTGATTCCAGTCTCTGCCATGGCTTTGGGTCCTTCCTTTTGTAGTGCTTTCTTTTTCTACATTGTTCAGGTGCGTGTTCAGGCGCCTGGTTGGACCTTCTTCCTCAACGCGTGCATCCACAGCCCTGTTTTCCTGGTAGCACTGCTGTTGCTGTGGCACTAGGTTCTGGTATTGTGCTTCCATTTCCCCTTGTCTGTTGTTATGCCTGCTGTTGACTCTGGGTGTTGAAGTATTCAACCACGGTATAGCTCTTGTTTTAGATGTTTACAACGTTCTATCTTCTTGACATAGCAGAACTTTATTGATATTTAATGACCTTTGTTTCCTGTAACTTTTTAATTTAAAGTCTGTTTTGCCCACCAATAAATAAAGCCACCCAGCTAACATGCTATTACTACTCATATGAAGTGTCTTTTCCACCCTTTAACTTTCAACCTGTTTGTACTCTTTCATCTAAAGTGACTCTCATAAATAGTACATCAATGGAACCTGTGTTTGATTTTTCAGCAACCTGCTGATCCCTGTCTTCTAACCAGAGAGTTTAGTCCATTTACATCTACTGTGATCATTGGTAGGAAGAGCTCACCTTTAATGTCTGTCTGTTTTCTGTACGACATAGTTTTGGCCCTCTCTTTTTCCATTACTAGTGTCTAAAAATCTTGTCGATTTTTATCATTGTAGCATTTGGATTCCTGTTGTTCATTCTGTGTGCTTTAGGAGTTTTCTTAGTGGTTGTGTTGGAGATCACAATCAACCTTATGCTTACAGAAACTGGACAGGGCCAGCTGGGTGTCACTGGCCTGCAGTGTGCTCGCTCACGTTGCTGCCACAGGTTACCCGTTTACAGACAGCTCTGTGCTCCTGACTTAAGGCATTTGGTAGATGTCCTGCAGGTGAATGGGAGAAGGTCAGAAGCAACCAAGGCATCGGTCCTGGTCTCACAAACCTGCATGGTCGCCTCTGCCACTGTCCAGTGCCCCTTCAGTTAGGCCTAAAGGACTCCCTTCAGGATTCCTGCAGGCAGGGCCACTGGTACTCAACCCCTCCATTTTTGCTGGACATGTCTTGATTTCTCTTTCATTCTTGAGAGAGAGTTTTGCTGCTCTAGTTTCTGGTTGAGAGTTCTTTTCTTTGGGAGTCTGAACTTATCCTTCTTGCTGCTTCTGGCCTTGGCGATTCCTGAGAAGCCAGCTGCTAGTCCTACTGAGGACTGCTTGTTTGCTACCCTTGTTTTTTCTCATGCTGTTTTTAAGATTCCCTCTTCCTCCCTGGGTCTCACGATGCTTGCCTAGGCTGACCTAGTTAGTCCCTCCTAGTTCAAGTGGTCTTTGATGGGAGCCAGCCTGGAAGCAGCCTCTTCTCCCCAGGGGCTTCTATGCCCTGCACTGGCTGGTGTCCGTCCTGACTTTCAAAAAGCTCACACCTCCTCAAAGGCTCTGCCCTGAAGCCCTTTGGTTCCCTCAGATGACTCAGCCATACTGATGGGCCCTCGGTTCAACATGGCCCTGCCCGGTGGCCACAGCAGCCCCAGGCATGGCCTGTCTCCAGTTGAATACGTATGTATTCATATACGTATGCAAGTCTTTGCTTACATTTCCCCCTATGATTTTATAATCATGAAAGCAAAATGGAAATGCCAATAACTGTGATAAGAATCTAGGTCTTACAGACTTGCCTTGGCTGCAGGGAGGGACCATGCGGGTCTTTAGGTCTGCCCATGGTCGGACATTCTTTGGAATTCAGTCAGTGGGGTGTGGGTTCCATTAGGAAAGAAAAGATCAAAATGGAAGAATGCTGAGAATATGTCACCAGCTAGCAGGTCAAAATGCCTGGCATAGGGAGAGATCCTCAGCTTTGTTGCTCTTTGAAAATAACCCTCCCCTCTGGTAACATGGAAAGGCACTTTAAAGTCTCTCTTCTACCTGAGCAGTTTTTCAGGGATAAGGAACGTTGCAAGAAGAGGTCTTGGATCTTCGAGTTATGCTCCCTCACGTTTCTCAAGATATTAAGGGAAGATCTTCGCGTCTGCCCCTGTTCAGCCATGGGCTTAGTAAAGCCGAGGGTCTGTGCCCTACACTGCGCTGGGTCTGAAGTCTGAGAGTGAAGATAACGGAATGATTACCCTGCTTAGGGTGGACGCCATGCAAGGAGGGCTGACGGACTAGGGCTGGGGCCGGGCCTGGGCCTGGGGGCGGGCCTGGGCCGGAGGGAGGAGCCTAGCCGGAGGGTGGGGCCTGGGCAGGGGCGGAGCCTGGACCGGGGCGGGGCCCAGCCTCCCCACCCGGTCACTCGGCAGTCTGACTGCAGTAGGTCGCAGCATCTGCTCCTCTCCACTGAGGCGACGAATGAGACCTGGTGAGACCTGGTTCTACCATCCTGCCCTTTTGTTTGACCCCACTTCTTTCTCTTTTTGCTCTTCCACTGTTCCTGCCCCTTGCGCATTGGTCGTTTTGGCGCGGGACTCCACGTCGTCTCCCCTATGGACTTATGAGCTCTTGCGGCTTTGCGGTGGTTGCTGCCTAGACTTAAAACGCGAATCTGAGCGCACCCGAACCGCTGTCCAGACAGTGCAGCAGAGCCTGGAGCGCAGGAGGACATCTGCGGGGCCTCCGCCCTCTGCTGCAGACCCTGGGAGGCAGGCCGTTACTGTGCTTCACACAGTTACCCTTTACGGGATTAAAAATAAGAACACGCTCTCGTCCGAGCTCAGGCTAGTGTGTGTGGCTTTCTCATTTCTTGGTGGATCCAGTCATGTGTGGCTTCCCTCCGGGAGGGTGTCCTGAGGAAGAGCATTTCCACCCTGGAGACCCTCTGGACTTGCCATGTGACCTCGCCACACCCCTGCGGAGGAAGAAGGGTCGCCTCAGATGCCAGCTGACCCCACACCTCTGGGCTGCCCTTGGACGTCACTGTGTGGAAGCCAATCCGTTGGAAGCTGACTGTGAAGCAGAGGCCCGTTGGTGAACGTCCCTCTCTACCCAAGAGCAAGAAGGAGCTCCCAGTCTCGGGATGAAAACAGGACACTCCACCACAGATTCGCCACTGCAGCAGGCCTGAAATGGGCCGACCTTCCCATGCAACCCGTCAGTGTCCAGTGCTGGCCACCTGTGATCCACACCCCATTAGGACTGACGTGGCCCAGGGTGCCCCCAGGACAGCCAGCAGCTGAGAGCACGTTCCAGGACTGTGTGGTGCACACAGCGAGGCCCCCCATTGGCCCTGTGGGCAGACCCAGGTGTGCCCGTGCTTCCTGGGCAGTAGCTCTGTGAATGAAGCAGCACCAGGCAGAGTTCACTTCTGGATCAGGCTGAGGCAGGAGCTGTGAGGTCCAGTTGGAGTCCCAGCTGGGGGTGTTGAACCTGGTCTTCCTGTTTGCCCTGTGGCGTCCGTGGAGCTGTCCCGGCCCTGGGGTGTGGCAGGACTATCCCATGTCTTCCCCGAGCAGCAGCCACCAGGGCACTGATGTCCTGGTGGCCGCTCTCTGAGCCAGTCTGGAGTGCCCTTCAGAAACGGTTGCCAGCAGGACTCCTGGTTCTGCGAGGCTCTGGGCTTGCGCCACAGGCCGGGAACACTTGGTTGTGAAGGGAGAGGCCTTCCTTCTCCTCCCAGGAAACTGCCTTTCCCTGATCGCCACCCTGGTACTGCTGCTGTGGACAGTACACTCTGCTGCCCATGACCCTGCAGCAGAGGCCTGGAGGGGCCACGCCAAGGCCGACCTGCAGCAAGACCCCCTGCTCAGACTCTTCATAATCAGCCCCGTTCAAAGGCCTTGGGTCCTTACAAGACGGTGTGAGCAGCTTGTAGTGCATAGTGAAGATGTGGGCCAGCTGTATTGCTTGACTCATGGAAAGGTGGGTGCTTTATGGCCCTGCAGCTCCCCAGAGGACAGGAGCGGCCCACCCAGAATGGCTGGCTGCCACTGATAAGCACCGTGGCAGTGCCCACTAGCAGAGAGCAGGCACCAGCTTGTGTGAGACAGACCCTGCGGACTGCCAGGACCCCACCTGCAGCCACCATGCCCTAGCGGTGGCTAAGGCTGAGTCTTCTGCCTAGCAACAGGCTCTTTCCTGGCCCTGTCTGCAGTGGCTGCAGAGAGCATGGCGTTTGCTCTTACTGGCTCTGGGTTCCTGCTCTCTGCACAGGGGCCTCTCAGAGGAAAACCACACTCTTCCTCATCTTAGAACTCAGAACTTTGTCTCCCAGCTGGTGCTCTGTGTGCCTTGTACGCAGTGAGGACACAAGAGTTGGAGCAGGTTCCTGACCACAGCCTGCAGCCTGGTGGGGCACCGTGCTCCCCGCGACCTGGGAGGGTGCCTCTCACGTTGCCACCATGACCATCTCTAACTGACCATGTGCTCTGACCATGTACTCAGATGGATAAGAGAAGCTTGGTTCTGGTGAACAGCCGGGATTCGGGGCTTCAGCACAGTGATATACTAGCTGGGTGTGAGAGAGGCCTACTCATTGTAATTTGAATAAGCTGGAGGCTCGCTTTTCTCTTGTATAAGAGACTGAGATTCAGCCATCCGGATCTGGTCAGGTGGTTCCACAGCCTGGGACCTAGACTTCTTATTCTTCATGTCTTCTACCATCTGTTCCATCATCCTAGCATCTGTCCTCACAATGCAGAGTAACTGCCTAAGCAATGGATGCCATGCTCCCATTTGGGAGGGAAGAAAGAGGAGTAAGAAGGGCACTTCTTCATTCCTCTTCAGCCGGCTCCCCTGGAGTGCATCAACCCTCCACTGCCCACCACTGGCCAGAGCTTAGTCCTCTTATCCTGGGGACAGCAGGCTGTGCTGATGCTGGGATTTGGTCATAAAGGAGAAAAGGGAGCCTGGCCACCAAGCCCACCTACCATCCTGGCTAGGCAAAGACCACGGTCATGTAACTGTGCCCCTAGGGCTAGCTCTAGACCCTCTCTACAGTCCATCCTCACTCACGTCCATCACTGTGCTGCACCACAGCATGTGACTGTGCCCCTAGGGCTAGCTCTAGACCCTCTCCACAGCCCATCCTGACTCATGTCCATCACTAGGCTGCACCACAGTATGTGACTGTGCCCCTAGGGCTAGCTCTAGACCCTCTCCACAGTCCATCCTCACTCATGTCCATCACTGTGCTGCACCACCGCATGTGGTACATGTAGGGCTAGCTCTAGACCCTCTACACATTCCTTCCTTGCTCATGTTCTTAATCTGTGGCCACAGCATGTATTGTATGCATGGGAAAAGACTGTCAGATAGCAAGGCCAACAATATTTTTAAGGATGGAAAATAGGGTGGTTATTGGTAGAGTGGTACCGAGGAGCCCGCTTGGGTGTTGAAGGGGATATCAGAGATGGAAGGTGACCCAGTCCTCAGCCTAGGGAAGCACAGCATCCCTCAGAAAGCCAGGACAAGGGGTGGGCTGGGATGTTCGAGGCTGTCACATGGTTCTTAGATCCCCCGCACCCCAACAGCCTGGCACCTCTGCCTCCCATGGGTGGAGTGAGGACGGTCTCCAGGCAGGCCGACGGGAGACAGGCAGCTGTGGCAGCTGACTGTGCTGAGTGCGGGCGCAGCTCCAACGGCAGAACCTCACACGGGTCCTTCTAGAAGGCCACAGTCAGGTGCAGGCTACTCCCCGAGCCCATCCATCAGTAGGAGACAGAAGGCCCTCTGCACTCAGGCAGTCCTGACCTCCAGGAAGGAACACGTCCTGGCTGAGACCCCGCCTCCAGGTGAACAGCCACGGCCCACTTTAGCTGTCTGAATTTTTAACATGAGCAAATATTTGAAGGAAGCTGTCAATATCAAAGACAGAGATGAATGAAAATAAGTAGAAGAAAGGAGTCCAGAGGAAACAGAGATAACGCCGCAAGCAGGAGAAGAGAAGCAGACTCTCTCCTAATAGCTTCAGGGAATACGAAAGACCCCTTGGAAAACAGGCTCTGCAGAGTAGAGTGTGAGGCAGACAGACACCAGCAGGAGCAGAGGATGGAGCGGGGAGCTTTCCAGAGAGCGGGAGCTACACACAGCCCCCAGGAGGGAAGGGGAAGGGGACAGGAGAGAGAGAAGGGGACGGGGACGGGGGGGAGGGGGGGAGGGCAGGAAGGGAGGACCCCTTGATGAAGACCCACAGAAGGCACAGCCCCTCAGCGGGGCAAGGGGTGCAGCCCTGGACTCACCAAATCTTCAGAGTGAAGGGTGCAGACTGAGGGAGGGCCCAGAGCAGACACAGCCACGGAGGACACGGCAACCAGCATTCTCATCTTGGATTCCCAGGGAGAAACTCGGAGGAGCTTCCGAGCGGCAGGTGTGGGCAGGACACATGCCGGGTGGAAGTTGGAATGGCCCTGGAATTCCTGACGGCTGGATGGCAGCTGGAGGAGCAAGACCTGGCCTCAGCACCGGGTGACTTTCAGCAGGTTCCCAGGGCGGCACCGAGCCATACGGGGACAGGAGGGACAGCAGGAAGCCACCTCCTGGGACTTCTGTGGGAAGACAGCCTCAGCAACAGCAGGAAGCAAGGCGAGAGGCGCAGGTCACCCACGCTGCCAGGACGGATGGTTCACCAAGGGGCCCAGCACAGTACTCAGCCACCAGCCAGCTCAGAAACTGCCGGAAGGAGAAAGCAGAACCCCTGTGTTGGGATATGCTGATGAGGCATTGGTTTTGGATGGTGTGGGGAACATAACCAGTGGAACAGAATCCCAGGCAGGTGGTGGCTCCCTGAATTTCCAGGGAAGTCACTCCTGCCCTGGGGAAGGAGCCCAGGAGGCCGGGGACCCAGGCAGCCGTGGGAGCGCTGTCCGGGGCTCCTCAGCAGCGCCCTGGGAGAAGCCCAGCACCCGTCCCTCCTCCTGGTCTGACGCTGTCTCCACGCCAGCCTGGCAGCCCTCACGTACACAGAGGCAGCTCACAGGTTGAGGCTCCCGGAGGGCAGGTGGCTGCTCTGTGGTGCAGACCCAGGCCCGACCCAGGCTTGGAGTCAGCAGCTGCCTGGTTTCTGATACAGGCAGTTTGGGGTCAAACTGTCTTCAGTAGCTACTCTTCTTGTTCCTATTTTAATCTACCTGCAGGCCAGTGTTCCCCTCCAACAGCCCTGGAAAGCGGGATGTGCTGGCCGTGGAGCTGTGGTCAAGGGACACTCCCTCTCCGCAGCTCAGAGCCCAGCAGTGCCATCCCTTTTCTGGTAACCAAGCAAGAGGGGTGGTTCCAACCCTGACATCTCGCTAGCTCTGGGCCTCAGTGGGCTCATGAATGGGATGGTATTGCCACTATTTGGGTCACAATGGGGGCAGTAATGGGGCATCCTCTCTCTGGGTAGCTTTCCTTGGCTGTCAGAGGGGAGACCAGGAAACGGAATGATGAGGTAATGGGCATAGACGTGTCTTGCGAGCTGTCAATCAGGAGCGGAGTCAAGGGCTCTCGTGGTAGAGGGTACCTGCTCTTCATCTTTTCCGGTCTGGGGAAAGATGAACGTCCATTTGGTGAATGACCCAAAAGTTCTCCAGATGCGACATGGATTGACGGCCGGTGGGAAGTGGGGCAAGACGCAGGCCACAGCAGCTGTGGCACTCAGTGACGTGTGTTGAATGGACCCTGGAGAAAGACAGAAAGCAGGCCAGGAGGGCACAGAGGCAGGCACCTCCAGAGCCCCTGGGTGGGCGGGAGCTGCCGTGGAAGCCGCTGCCCCTCACGGGCTGGCGGGCCTCTGCACAGCGTCGGATCTGAGCTGTGGACGCCAGCCTCAGCTGACGGGGTAAAGAGCAGTTCAGCTGCAGCAACTTCTCTTACTCCATAGAGAAGTCGATGGACATTCCAACTTGGCATGAAGACAGAAAGAAGATGCCTGGTTGCTGGTTTTGTCTGTTTAACTGAGAGTTGGTTCTCCACATCCACAGGGTCTGCATCTGCATTCAACTCCTGCAGGTGGTAAGTATTTGGAAAAAAATTCCAGAGAGTTCCACACTGTCCTCATGGGTGCATCTGGGGGACACCAACATGAAGACCAGGGCAGACCCGTGCAACGAGCATGAGTGGCAGACCTGGGTCACTGCTCCCTCCTCACCAGCAGCAACCGCAGGGGCACAAACCCAGAATGTCTCCAGATATTTCTGAGTGGAAAGCAGCTTCTCCTGGATCCCTCCTTCCTCTCCTCCCATCCAAGGGCCACTGGCTTTGGGAAATGAAGTCCAGGAGAATACACATCTTGAAACATTTTAAAATCTATCTTAAAAGTGTGGTCTTGGCAAGGACCCTGGGCTGTCACGTGGCTCAGAAGAGCCATCTTCCTCTGCTGTTCCCACCAGGGATGGAGTCAGCTCTGCAAGAGAGAGGCCTGGAAGCAGGATGCCCCTGCGGCCGTGGGGCTGGCCAGGGACAGGGCCCTCAAGGCAGAGTCCTCCGATCTGGTTCACTGGTGCTTTGCGTAAGGTCTGTGCTATCAGCAGGAGGAGGTCCACGTTCTAGTCTTGTTTTTTCCACAGGTGTTTGGAAGAGTTACGGTTAGTACATCTGCTTATTTTCTGAATTTATGCAATGCATACTGATCTGTGTGTACCGAACGGTGTCCCTGCAGGGCCTGGTATGTGGGGCGCTCAGTGGGCGCTCTGAGCTGACCAAGGAGAATTCCCCTGGAGGCTTGGCCCTGGGGCCGGGTTTGCTGTCACCTCTGGTCCTGCTGACAGGCAGACGCGTGCTGGGATCTGTTGAGGAGCCTGAGCCCCTAAGCACCCGGCTGCCTCCCACAGGGCCCTCGTGAATGGAGGGAAGCAGGCCCGGTCGTGCGCAGGCGGGGTGCGGTGGGAGCCCCGCCCTCCAGACGGTGGGCTCCTGCTCCAGGGCAGCACAGCGCTAGCCCTCACCCTGTGCGGCCCGACGTCCGGTGGCTTATGGAATGGCACTTTCCTGAGTCCTGCCAGTCCTTCTAGTGGGTTTCAGACCTGAGTGACATGTGGGAACCCCAAATCACAGCCACTGGTCTGAGCAGATGGCTCCCGAGCCCTGCTGCTGGCCCCAAGGGGCAGCCCTCGGACGGAGTCTGTGCTGTGGGGTCCGCGCCAACTCAGAGCAGTTGGCGTAGAGCTGACCTGTAGGGCCCCTGGGAATGTTGTGGGACTGCATGGGCACATGGGGCCACTGCCTCTTCTTGATGGGCAGCCTCCAGGCTCTGGCCCTTCTCTCTAATCAGACCTTTGAGAGCAGCCTGGTTCCCTGGTCGAAGACAGGGTAGACAAGCAGTGGACCTCCTCAGTGAAGAGTCAAGACTCAGCTCGGTCGCTGGTGACGTTCTGCCCCAGTGTCTGCACCGCTGTGCAGTGTGGACCCTGCTCCAAACCAGACAGACCATCCTGTCTCTCCCTCCAGCTGTCATTTTCAAAGGTGAGCTGGCTGAGCGCAAAACTGAACAGCTTGAGGGTTCCTCGGAGCCCCGCTCCCCAGTGGGCCCCAACTGCCAGGAAGCAGCCCTGCTCTGCTTCTCTAGCCGCAGCCGATCAGCCAAGGCTCCCAAGACGGCTCAGGCTCCGGCCACCTTCCCTCCACCGTCCCTCACTGGAACATTTATTTTCAGACCTAATTCCTAAGACCCCAAATAAAGCTCTTGTGTTTTTCAGCTTCCTAATTGACCATTGATTGACACTAGGATGGCCAGCTCCTGGTGCGCCCGGGATTCTCCTGGATTCCAGCACAGGTATCCTGGGAAGCCCTGGGTCCTGGGCAGAAGGGGACTGCAGCTGTCACCCTCCCACCAGGACACCTGGGAGTCCCTGGGGACGGTCGTCCAGCCCGCTGCCCATGCTCATTCCTCCCTGAGGAAGAGCCACAGCCTGCCCGGCCCTGGGGTGACTCCCTGTCTCCCAGCCACCTGATCTGCGAACTGACTCACAACTGCATGGACAGGAAGCCACAAGCAGAGGAAGCTATCATGGGGCAGGCCCAGGAGTGGGACCAGGTGGGTTCCGCAGTTGGGTCCAGGCTCTGGTAGATCACTCCTAACCAGCACCTGCAGATCTTAGTGGACTTGAGGACTCAGCAGGGTGGGGCTTGCTAAGTGCATCCCCTGCGTGCTGTCTCGGGAACTCTGATACACTACCTTGGGATGAGGACAGGACTCTACGTTCTTAGCTAGACCCGCTGCAACTGTTGCTGGTCTGGGGAACACAGTTTGAGAGTCGTGGTCTTAAACTGGAAAGTTTCAATTTTTCAGTTCTCCCTCTCTCACTTTATTAATGACATCTATCACCTTCTAGAATTTAATCAATTTGATTTAATTAATTTAAATAGCAGCAGCTATTAAACTTATAGTTGTATTTTAATCTCTGTCCCTTTGAGATTTTTCTGCTGAATGAATTCCTAAGTCAGCATTCTTTATCAGCCTCTTCAGTCCTTCTTTTGAGTTGGAGAATAGGTCCGGGACCTCCGAGGCGTAGAAGGCTCCGGGGTGGGTCTGTGTTGCAGCTCCTACCTGGTGCCCCATCGCCGGCCTGGGGGGCCTGTCCTGCTGTGCAGGGCCCCACGTGTGGGTTGGAGAGCAGCCAGCAGCAGGGCACAGAGCGCTGCCCACTCCCCTGTGCATGTCTGAACCTCCTCTGCCTCTTCCTCCCCTGAGAGGGAGCCCATGGAAGTGGCCGCACAGAACCCTAACAGTCCAGGTCAGGTTGCGGTGGGATTCACGCGCCAGGCGCTTCTGCTTGAATTCCTCCCAGCAGCTCCTGGCAGCTGCTCCCCGGCTCCCGAGCCAGGCACCAGGCACTGAGGAGCGTTTGCTGGGGAGCCCTGATCAGAGAAGAGGAGCTCGGTCTGTCTCCTGCAGAGCGCTTCCCACCCGGAGGCCTTGGCCCGCCTCCGTTTCTTCAGAACATGTCCAGTGCCCCTTCCTGGAGAAGGGGAGCACCTGGGCTCTGGAGAGAGGCTGGAGGCCGAGGCTGGAGGAGCTCCCTGGCCCCTCCCCAGAGCTGAAGGTGCGTCTGTGTTCCCTTGGTTCTGCAAGGGTGCCAGGAACGGGAAGCCCTGAGGACACGCACGTGCCCTTCCCGAGACCTTCCGGTGATCCGGTGGTGGGTTGGTACAGAGCAGGCCTTCCAAGAAACAGGGGCGGCGTGAAGAGCCCCCCTTTCATTTTTCAGAAAGATTTCAGACATGTTGCTCAGAGTAACAGGCCTGAGTTTGTTGAAGGGATGAGAAAAGGGAAAGGGGACACTCCCGAGGGGAGAGTGGTCCTCTCAGAGGGGATGGACAATATGCCCCTCCTACTCTCCAGCTTTATTGGGGATCCCTGCTCAGGTCCACCTCTTGACTTCTGACTGACAGCAGGGGGACATCAGACTTTGAAGTCCCTGCTGCCATGGGTCACCTTGGTCACGCTGACCCGTTCTCGTTGAATTCTTAACCATACATTGTGTCAGATCTAATTGTCGGGAGGAGTTATCCTTATCTCCCTGAGTTCAAGAACTGGTCAGTCTCCCGTCCTTCCCCCAGGCCTTACCTTAGGCCTGCATTTCTCCTGCAACGCGCACGGAGTTCGCTGAGGAATGTGACCTGCCCTGTCCACGTAGGTGGTCAGGGCTGCAGGCAAATTGCTTCTTAGGGAGAAAGCATGTGGGGCCGCACTGTGGGCCGCCTGTGTCCCCACCGTCCTCCTCTGTCTGCCCCAACAGTGGGGCTGATTCTGGTTGGTGGTCGGTGAGCAGAGGCCAGTGTCATTTCGGGCTGAGGCACGGGACGCTTGTATGCCCCTCGGGCTCCTCTGGAGTCTGGGCACACGCCCGGCAGGTCACCCCTGGCAGGTCTGCTGGTGTCCCTTTCTCTTGTGAAGCACCATCTGCCCTGTGGTGGTCGCGGCTGTATGGGCAGCGCTGTCCGGCGTCCACCTGCCGCCTCTCGGGCTGTCCCTTTCGAACCTCGCGCTCCTGCCCTGGGACCTGCTGTTTTGCCGTCTGCGGAGGGAGCTGTCGTCCCGTAGGCAAGCGGGCCTGTTCTGGGCTCTGTGATTTGATGCCCAGCCTCCCAGGCACCTGCCCGCCTCTCTCCCCTCCCAACACCCTGCTTCTTCCTCAACGCACTGCCCCCCCTGTGGTAGAGCCGGTGGCCCTGGCCCTGGACGAGGACGTGACCCTCCGTGCTGGCCCCGGGCACGTGCAGAGCCCCCGGTCTCCTTCCATGCCCTGGCTCCCGGCACCGGGCACGCCCTCCTTCAGCCTCCTCACAGGTGCGCCGACCTCTGCCCTCAGCCTCTTTGTCCCTGTGGGAGGTGCCCCAGGACCCATGGGGGCTGTGTGGCCAAGGCGAACCTCCAATGCTGGCCTCTGTGGGTGAGACCGGGACTGAGGCCTGGGTGGCCCCACCCGTGTGCGGAGGGCAGGGCGGGCGCTCCTTGGAGAGCACAGGAGGCCCCTGGGGCCGTCTTGTCAGTGTGAAGAGGCAGCGGCCTCCTTCACTCACATTTCCCAAGTCTCCTTGAGCAAAAAGAGCGGCCTGCCCGCTGCAGGGAGGCTGTGCCTTGCCAGGGTGGAGTGAGGCACCCCCAGACCCTCCCCCGAGTCGCCCACCCACCCTGGCCGGGGCTCCGAGGACAGCGGCTCTGCCTGGCCAGGTTCGTTATGGAGCTCTGGGCTTGATTCTGCTTGACGACGGACCACCCTGTGTTTTGCTGTGGTCACCACAGTTTTCCTAAAACATGTCAGGTCAAACCAGTGCCCCAGAGGGGCAGTAGGTGCAGTCACAGCTCTGCAGGGGCTGAGGTCAGTGCCACATGCCCCTGGGCATAGTGTCCCACTGGGGGCAGAGGTAGCAGGAAGGCCTGGGAGTTGGGAGCTCGGACTCCTGTGTGGCTCTGCTGCCCTTGCTTGGCCTCTCTGGGCTTTGGTCTGCTCATCTACACAGTAGAAGGGGTGGGCGAGTGGCTTTCAGTCCTCTAGGGCTTGAGCTCCTGGGGCCCAGCTCTCTGCACGGCCCCTGCTTGCTCTTAGCGACCTGGGAAGAATCTTCTGTCAGAACCAGACACTTGGCCACAGGCACCAGGGTCAGGAGTCCACAACCTGCCTGGCCCTCCCTCCTCATGCCTTGCCAGCCTCTGGCCACGGGAAACGGGGCAAAAGGAAGCGTGTGCTCTGGACTCTCCTCGGAGGCCGGGCCAGCGTGGGCGAGGCTCTGGACGTGGGCAGCCTTGCTTGGCAGGGATGAACAGAGGCTGCGTCATCAAATACCTGGCCCGAGGAGCACGTCTGCGCAAATTGCAAGTTTCCGCCAGACGGTAAGTGCCGGTGTCCGCAGACTCCCTGGCGAGGCAGGCGCCTGTGTTCCTCCTGGCAGGCCGACACCCTGCACCCACCCACATTCCGTGTTCACACGCGTGTGCACTGGACGGGTTGCTGTCTGTCTGTCTGGGAAAACAAAGAGCAGGGCCTGCTGGCCGCACCACCACTGGAGACCGCAGCTGGGCTGTAGCCCTGGAGCCCCGGGCTCAGCTCCAGGGGACCCACAGCACCTGGTTCCCTTTCCGTGCTTTTACTGGTGCATTGTAATTATAGGTAATGGGGGGATTCGTCTCACATATCCAGACACGCCACAGTACAACAATATAATTTGGCGAATATCCTTCCCAGCACTTTCCCTTTCAGAGGAACCTCATTTCCATGAGATCCCCACACACCTTTTTCCTCTCTAGCTTCCACATCTGAGAAAAAACATACAACCCTTGACCTTCTGAGTCTGGCTTATTTTGCTTAACATCATAGTCTCTAGTTCCTCCATTTTCCTGTAAATGCCATGATTTCATTTTTCTTCATGACTAAATAGAACTCCATTGTGCGTACATACCACATTTTCTTTATCCATTCCTCGGTTGAGGGACCCCTAAGCAGGTTCCCTAGATTGGCTCTTGTGAATTGTACTGCTATAAACACCGGTGTGCATGTATCACTAATGTGATGATTTCAATCTTCAGGATACTTACCGAGGAGTGGCACAGCTGGGTTGGACGGTGGCTCCGTGCCTAGTCTTCTGAGGACCCTCCACACTGACGTCCTTAGCCACTTGGTTCTTAGACGTACAGCGGAGGGTAGTGTCCTTG
The DNA here is from genome assembly GCF_902686445.1 of Sciurus carolinensis. NCBI lineage: Eukaryota > Metazoa > Chordata > Mammalia > Rodentia > Sciuridae > Sciurus > Sciurus carolinensis. The sequence continues at coordinate 503,894 of NC_062224.1, forward strand.
ACCTGAGCCTTTGACCTATCTAACATATTTAGGTAGAAAATGTTCTGCATCTTTGATAGAAGATGTGCACAAGCGGGGGGTCTTGGGCCTCTTCCTTTGCCACCCTGGTGTCCCGGTTGTATGGCTGCCTGGTGTCCCCAAGCAGGACGTAGCCACCAATCATGGCAAATGGAGCTACGGTAATTAAGTGTGTAATCTGAGCCTTTCAAGTGAGGTCGCACAGACAGGGCATTGTGAACTGGAGGTGCGTAGACCTGTGGAGTCTGTCACGAGTCCCCACCGCACCCCACACTCGGTCCCTGGTGAGAGCACGGTTTCCAAGTGTGCCAGGATTCATGGCCCAGGGCTGTGTCTCCAACGGGGCTCTTCCTTGTGAGGGAGCCTGGGCCGTCCACGGAGAGCAGCAGGGACCCACAGGGCGGCAGGAAGCAGCGTTCAAGGGGCTGGAGACACCTGGTCACAGAGCCTGCCCTGGCCTGGGCAGTGGGGCAGAGTGGGGGCCAGGGAAGGGAGACCAACCCTGGGGTCCTGGCAGGCCTGACTCAGGGCGCTGCCCCGGAAGCAGGTGGAAATGCAGGATCACCCCCACCCGGCCAGGCCCTAGCAGGCTGCTGCTTCAGGGGCTCAGGGAAGGGCCAGCATGAGCAGGATGTCCCAAAGGGTGTCCACGGCACAGCTGGAGGGTGGCTGTAGGCCAGCAGAGGGAAGCAGCTGGGCTGAGTCCGGACCCACCAGGGCACTGGGTGACTCCTTGTGGCCAGCAGTGCAGCCCTGGGCTGGCTCCCAGAGAAGCCCATGCCTTAGGGACACCCAGCTGCTCTGGATCCTTCCAGGGCTGATCCAGGGGAGGCTGTTCACCAGGAGTCCAGAGACTTGTGCGTTCCAAAATGTCCTGTGCCAAAGCCTGGGGGTGGGAGCTGACCTCCGCAGAGCTGGGAGGACTCCAGCCAGAGTGTGCCTTCCGGGGAGGTCGAGGAGGATCGCACATGGGGGTGGTGAGTGCGGCCGGCAGGCTCCCTGTGGGTGTCCAGTCTCTCCCTGGGACTGGCACAGGATTTAGTGCCCTAAGCTTAGGTAGATTGTGTCCTGCCTGCCCTATGGTCCTCCCATTTTCACACGGCTATGAATTCACACTGCCTGGCCTGAACCACAGCAGTGGCCCTTGTGGGGTCTCAACTCCACTACTGGCCCTGTGGTCCACTTCAGATCAAGGCCAGAGGACCCTGGCCAAAAACCATCTGACCCTGTCACTGCTCTGCTCAAAGCTCACTGTCACTTGGGTCCCTTGGGATGCACTGTCAGGCCAGTTACCACCCAGGTCCCCCACCAGGTCCCCCTGCCCCAGAGATTCTCCCAGGGCCGCCTCTCCAGACGGGCTCCCCTGACCCTCTCCCTGGGAAGTGCCTCCTGTGTTCTGGGCTTCAGCATCCCTCAGGGCTGCCCTTGGGCCTTAGCATCCCTCTGGGTCTTGGGTCTACGCTCCCTGCACTCGGGGAACTTGGAGCAGAGCTGGGGCAGGCAGCTGCCTCAGCCTACCTTCCCGGAGAGTGTCCACTGGTCATCTGCTGGCTACTGCTCTGTGCCCTGGTGGCGATTGTTACCAGGTGGGTGGACAGGCCAGCGAAGGTACTACTCAGCAATGGAAAGGAGTAACCTCCTGCACGTGCCTATGGCGGAGCCAGAGGACGTGGGTGGGACTTACTTACACAGTGCTGGACACTTTGCAGGAAGCTCTGGGGACAGAGTGGAAGAGTGTCTGCCTGGGGAGGGGAGGGAAGGGTGTGGTTGGAGGGACTCAGCAAGTCCACATCTCTTTCAGGAGGACAAGGTCGAGGCTCACCACACAGCACCAGGACGCCCACTGACCACAGCCACAGGTGGCCTAGCTGTGCCCACAGGCTCTCCCTCTGGTCCCAGAATCGCCCACCAGGCCTGAGGAGGACGGGCTCGTACTGCTCCCCTGGGGAGTTCCTGGGCTGCTCCCCTCCTGGGCCTAAAGTGGCCCTGGGTGGGCTGGGGGCAGCCTGGAGCAATGCCACCGGGGCACCTGCCACAGCCAAGGGGCCTCGCCCCAAAGGGCCTCAGTGTGCGGGCGGGGTCCACAGCCTCCCAGCCCCGTGGACTGATTTTCCAGGGTGTGCACTCCCTTTAGACAAAGGCTCATCCGTGCCCAGCTGCACGGTCACGTCCTCCATCACCCAGAACCCAGGGCTTGGTCCACTGGAGACATGCCCGCAGCAGCCTGCTCAACCAGGGTCGCGCGGCCTCAGTTCCTGGTTCAGGTGAGCATCCATGTGTGGGGGTGGGCTCGTCCCAGGCCCAGGCTGCTCCCACCACCATCCACAGCCACTCTGCAGGGCCCCGTGCCTTGCCGTCCGCCCGGGCCTGCCTCACCAGAGCAACCTGGGCCTCGGCTGTCGCTTGTGCCCCCGGCCCACACAGGTGGCTTTCCCAGGACCAAGCGTCCCCCTCCAGTGGCCCCGAGCCTCACCTCTCAGCTGCCGCAGCCCCGAGGAGCTCCTGCCAGCCCTTGAGTGACCCGGCTCCCCTGCCTCCCCTGAGCTTGGCGCTGAGCCCAGGATGAGGTAAGAGCCGTCTGCATCTCAGTTTCCAAGTCTGCGATTGGATCTGAGGCTCTGCTGTGCCATGAACACCTTGTGCTTGGTGTCCTGGCCTTCTTGGAGTCCACCTCTCCTGGAGGCCAAGGTGGCTGAGCAGTCACCCTCAAAGCTACTGGAGACAACGGGTGGGGAGCCGAGGCGGCTGCCCTCGGGAACAGGGCTGTGGGTGAGGTCATCCCCTCTGCTAGAATGGTCCTGTCCGTCACGCAGCAGGCGCCTAAGGGCTCCAGAGGCCCACCGCGCAGAGGCTGCGGCCAGCAAGCTTTGCAGCAGCACAGGGCACTACCCACAAGACCTACTCACTCTCCATGGAAGCCGCATAAGCAAAGTGCATCCTGCTGGCTTCTCAGAGTGATGCCAGCCTCAGGTCACCTTGGTGGCCCTGGGGAGGACACTCCAGGTGCCAGGAGGACTGGCCCTGTCCTGACTGTCCCCCTCTCAAACCTGGGAGGTGTCCTCACCACACCTGCCAGGAGATGGGACCCTGAGTGTCCACGCCTCCAAGGGAGGGCGGAGCCTGCTGGACCTCGCTCTGGCCTGGTCCTGGGAGCCCTTCCTGCTTCCTCCCTGAGATCAGGTGCTCACCTGCCCACGCAGCAGAGCAGGGTGGAGAACAAGCGTCCCTCACGTGTCTGTCATCTCTGGTGGCCCATGCTGAGGGAGGGGGACAGAGCTCGGCACCTGGACTCAGAGAGGAGGGACACAGGGCAGGTGCAGCCTTCTCGAGGTCATGTGGCCCCCACTGTCAGCCAGCTTCCGCCAGGAGCCAGAGCCCCATAAATAGCTGCACGGGTGACATTGCAGAGGTGTCTGCTTTGGAGACTATGCAGAGGACACTGGTGCACCGGGGAAGTGGATTTATATTCTAGGCAGGAATAGAACGTATGATATTCTAGGCAGGAACAGAACGCATGCTATTGAAAATAAAGGCTGTGTATTATACAAATTGTCCTTTAAATAAAGTTTGTGTCCACCTTCTGGGGTCCCATCCCCAGGCTTGGTCCGCGTCCTCTGCATATTGTTTGTCCACAGCGTCTGGAAACCAGCTGCAAGTCTCTCAGAAATCATGCCGGTCCCTGCGCCTTCGTGCGGAGCAGATCTCCTTGCCATGGAATTACGGCGTTCACAGTAGCACACCTGCTAAGAAATCCTTGTGCTGGCAAGATGCACTGCCTGCTGTGTCTCATGGAAATTGGATTTCAGGAGAATAAGTCACAGGGCTGGGGACCGCGGGAGGCGGGATCCCTCTTTGTCACTCCTTTGCCTAGTAATTAATTTCTTCCCCGGTGCAATTGGAAGGAAAAGATTAATTCATCGTCCACCTGTTACCCAGGATTATTTTGATTGCTTTTGAACAGGAGATTATGCACCCAGCAGGGAGGTTTAATATCATCCCAAGAGCAGCAGCTGAGTGCAGCGAACCCTGCCAGCCTGGGGCTGTCACCAGACACCAGCAGACCCCTGCCCCCACGGCCCCCTCCGCTCCCCACAGCCTGGGAAACCGTTCCGGGACTTCCGGCTGACTCCCCCAGCCCTGTGGCTGCAAAGGCTCATGGTCATCAGGGTCTGGGCCCTGTCTGCAGAGGATCCACGCCAGAGTCAGCGCCAGTCCAAGAAGCACACAAAGTCACCCTGGGGCCAATCTGAGTGTCTGTACCCAGTGCAGGGGGCTTGAGGACACCGGCAAAGGCTCACCTTCGCTCCATTTCCCACCGTGACTGTTTTATTTAGGCAGAAATTGCAGCTTGATAACATCCTGAAAATTTTATTTGACCTTCATTTGAATTTGATCTGAATCAGTTTAATGAAATATGAATACGTCTCTAGATTCCAGAAGGAATTAAGAAAACCTAAATGGAAAGAAAAGGACTTGACATTTCCATGCCCGGGACTGTGGTGCCAGCCTCTGCCAGGCCAGGCCACTTCCCTCCCATGAAAGAGGAAGGAAGTGCCAGGCCCAGGAGGGCATGGGTGCACTCAGAGCCCCACGTCCTGCCTCTGGGTGGGGGCAGGCATGGTGCCAGTCCCTGCAGGCTCGGTGGCAGCCAGCGGTCACCCTTCCCACCTACAGCTTCCAACCCAGGGGACTGGGTCACCACAGCAAACATGGACCACAGCCGTGAGAGGGACCTGCGCCCTGGCCGGGGAGGCAGGAAGTTCTCCTCAGCAGGCCCAGGAAGGGTGGGTGGTGTGAACTGGAGGAAGGAGGGTGGGGAAGCCTCCAGCTGAGAACAGCCGTGCAGAGGCCCTGTGGCCACAACAGGGACCATGGCCTAGGTGAAGACCAAGACCAGCACTATGGCAAAGACAGAGTGAGCGACTGGTGGAAGCAGTTCTCACCCTGGTCAAGTGGCTGGTGTGACTCTGACCCTTGGGCCCTGTGCCATCTGGAGCCAGCTGCCTGACTGTCATGCACGCTGGGCAAGTCAGCATGTCCCTTCAGCCTCCCAGCCTCTGTGCACTTACCTATAAACTGGGATGATCATTCTGGGCCTTGGGAGGGTTATGTGAGGATTGGGCAGTGCGGAACAGAGGCTCATGGTCATGGCTGCCCTCCCTGTCTTCTTTAGTCTGAGTGGTTCCCAAGGGGCATCATCATGCACTTTTGACTTTGAGGGTCTAGTTTCTGAGACTCTTCCTGAGCGACTCACCCTTGAGAAAGGCCAAGAGGTTAATTCACCAGGGAGCACAGCCTCTGCCTGGGGAAGAAGTACCCTTCTTAACCCCCAAACTCAGAGGAAGTAGTGTCGGGGGGGTCCCGGGAAGGCAGGTACTGTCTAACGGTGGCTCCCGTGGGGGAGGACAGAGGGGGCAGTGGACCTGGTGTGTGGAGCTGATGTTGCCAGGACCCTACAGCAGCTCTGGACAAACCGAAAAGAGACTCTGTCCTCTGGGGCCTCGAGCCCACCTGTAGGACGTCATCATGATTCTGAGGTCATTGGGACGAGCTCCTGCCTGCCTGCCGACACCCCGTGGTGGCCAGACTCCCTGCAGCTGTGCAGGGTGGCTGCTCCTCCTTGGTACCCCCGACACAGGCACGCCTGCCTGCCTGCCGGGGCGACCACGCTGCCCGCAAGCCCTGCCAACAGCCGTAGAGCCAGCCGTGCTGGAGGGGAGCAGGGAGACGGGCCTTTGGATCACACCCTCAGGCGGAGAGAAAAGCATGAGTGGAGTGAGGTCCGAGGCAGAGCCAGCTGAGGCTGGGAGGCCCGAGCAGTTTGCAGGCTGCATTGCAGGTGCCTGAGGCAGGTGAGAAGGGAGAACCGAGCTCGGGAGGAAGGTGCAGGTATGGCCTGCATTCCTCACCTGTGTTCACTGCGTTTGCTTTGGGACAAACACCCAGAGGTGACTGAGCAGTGGGACGGCCACAGCAGCGGACCCGCATGTGAGCGGGCAGGGCCGTTCTGTCCCTCACGGACACTTCCCAAAGTGGGGTCCTGACTCCAAGGAGGAGAGTCTGCTAGACACCAGGAGGGTGCAGACTGGCAGCCTGAGACCACGGGGGCGGTCTGCAGCTCCCTACTCCCTGAGTGATTTCCGGGGAGCCCACAACTTGGGGCCTCCGCCTGGTTGCGGGGATTGTGGGTGGTGGAGGAACAGGGAATCTGGCCCCCGACTGAAAGGGAGCTTGTGGCTCCAACAGTCAGGAGATTGGGGACAGCTACTCAGAGATGGCAGTTTACCCCGGTGCCAGATGTGGCCCACCAGCGTGTAGGGAGGGCAGGGACTTGCGGGTCCAGGACAGGGTGCACGCTTGGCTTTGGAGTCTGGGGGTTCAGGGAGGTGAAGGGGGTGAATGAAGGGCCAGAGTAGGCTCTGGAAGTCTCAGTAGGGCTGCTGGGCAAGACAGGCGCTGGCAGCAGACGCAGGAGCCAGGGTTGAAGTGTTGGTGCTGAATCACAGCAGGCTTCAAGGCCACGAAGGAGGCGCTCTGGCTGAGCCCTGTGGGTCCTCTCTGGGCTGCGCAGGCTGGTGCTGCCCGAGATGGAGACAGACAGGTACGCACGTGGACATTGTTCTGAGCCAGAGCAGTCTTGGCCCTCAGTGGGCCAGAGTCCTACCCCTGAGTCCCCGAATGGAAGGCCCCACACAGCGGGGTTGGGGCACTGGAGGGCCACGGGAGCTTAAGCACAGGAGGCACATCCGAGAGCGAGCGAGAGCTGACCTCGAGCAGCTGCAGTGGCTGCAGCCTGGCTCCGCCACGCTCATCCACCTGGCTTCCCCAGCAGGCACTGAGACCTGGACCACTCCCCGGGAAGGTGTGTGTCCTGCCCTCCGCCTTTTCCTTTGTCCTCCTGCCACTTAAAGTGATTGACAGTCTGGGACCTGCTCTCCTAAGCCAGGGGGCACTCACCCTGGGCTTGGCAGAGCCCCCGGGGCAGGTGCTCAGGGCAGACCCCTTCAGCAAACGCCCCTCTCTCTCGTGCGTCGGTCAGCAGAGGTGAGCCAGCAGGAGGGCCCGACGGCCGTGCATCTTCTGCCCGCAGCTGAGGTGCCCGCCTGGCGGGGAGGAGGGCTGATTTGCTGCTCCCTCACGCTTCCTCCTTGCTCACAGGCACCGTAAGTTCTTTTTCAGCCTCTAAGAAGCAGTGAAGTGGCTCAGCTCTTGTTGATGTGAAGGACCAGGCTGGTGAGGGCTTGTCTCCTGGGAGGGAGGCCAGTGGACGGTGCATGCCAGGCTCCCGGGACCGTCCCTCCCTGGTTCCATCACAGAGCGCCAGGCATCCCCAGGCATGGGTGTCTGGGAAAGTGGGGTCCCGCTACCGACAGGCTTCCCGTCCTCATGCTCCCCTTCAGGTGTCCTCAACCGTCTCCTGGTCTGAGTCAGAGGCGTGTGCACAGCCTGCTGCGCACATGGCCAGGTCACGTCACCCAGGGCCGCCTGAGTGGAATGGTGTCCGCAATGCCCTGCTGCTGCAGCACAGGAGGCTCAGGGCCTCCCCAGGAGCAGCTCTCGTTCCGAGCCTCGGGAAGGCCCTCGGTGCCCACAGGGAGGAGGGCTCGCGGGGACTTCTGGACAGACTTGGGGAGCAGACTGAGGAGGAGCGCAGGGACGCTGGTGGGCCGTGGGACCCTCTGGATGAACCTGGGTTTAGGATGAAGCTGGATGGCCGCTTCTGTGGGTGGATGGAGTCTGGATAAGCCGGGGTCTCTGCAGCCCAGAAGCCCCTTCCAGTGTTAGCAGTGAGCACAGCAGGGGATGCCCGCCAGCCCCTCCCCCACCACGCGTGGCGTGCCAGCTCCCTAGCACACCCAGCAGCTCACCACCAACTCTGCCCAGGTTCTCGTCAGCAAATCTGAAAACCAAACTCACAGGACAATGGCAGACCAGAGTGGAAGGACCACATTCTACCACAGAAGCGACTGGGAGCAGAGCTCGGCAGGGACTAGCGGAGACCCCGGGGTCGCCACCTCAGAGTGCGGGTGAAGGTTCAGGAAAGCACTAACACCACTGGTCCAGATTCATGCTAATCAGGTTGAAAGGCACCAAGCCACTGGTCAGCCCAGAGGGTGACCCTCCGTTCAGTCTGCCCCATTTTTGTTTCCCTGCTGCTCCTGGGGAAGCAGGAGGTTGAGGTGGTGGGATCACGGCTGCTCGTGGGGTTCTGGTGCCACACTGTGTGGAGCGGGCAGCTGCACCATGTGTCTGCACGGGGTCCAGCTGGGCAGCCTCAGACAGGCCTGACCCACTGAGCCTCAGGCCCCAGCCAGCATGGTGGGCTCTGCCACCACCTGCCCTGGGCCACTGCCCCACAGCTCTGGGTCAGGGCTTGACTTCTCTGGCTCCCAGGGCCCAGGAACTCCAGGCTGAGAGCCAGGGCCACTTGGGCCCAGTTCTGCAGGGGTCCCCTCAGTACAGGGACGCAGAGCTCTGGGGCTTGGGCTGGACCTGAGTTCTGAGCTAATGCAGGAATGTGTGCAGATTGAGCGACTGGACCGTGCGAGCTGTGCCCACAGTGATGGCAAGACCAGGCCTGGATATAGAACCCTACGAGCACTAGTGCCGGGGAGGGAGCCCCCTCCCCGCCAGCCGGCCCTCTTCAGGGAACCTCACCCCTCCCCGCCAGCCGGCCCTCTTCAGGGAACCTAACTCGCAGGGCAGGCCCCCACCTCGCGGAAACGACCACCCTAGGAATCAACCACTCCTCTTTGAAGTGTGGAAGCCCCTGTGAGGCTTCTGGCCAAGGCTAGAGATTTACTGCAGATTTACCCTTGTTTGAACTGACGGGCTGGGTGGTGACCGCCGGCAGGGGGGTGAGGCCAGGGGAGGTGGGCACTGCAGCTGCCCGCCTGCTTTCCACTGCCAGGAGCAGAGTGGCTTCCTGCATCTTGCCCTTCCGCTGCGATATTTTGCCTCATGGGGCCCAGAGTGATGGACTCCGCTAACCATGGACTAAACCTCGGGAACTCTGAGCCCCAGATAAACTCCCTCCTCCAAGTTGTCGGGAATCTTCTCAGATCAATAAAGTGCTAACTGACCCCGGCTCTGATCCCAGCCCTGACACGGGCTAGGCTGTCCCTCAGGCCGGGAGGCTGATTCCCATGACCCCTCACACCTGTCCATCAGCCTAAGGCTGAGCACCTTCGAAGTCCTCTGGCCACAGGAGCGAAGTTCCCTGCCGGGGACATCCAGCTGAGCCTCTGCTGGCTGTTTGCGGAGCACCACCCACGCCACGCCTGTGCCGGCTTTCGTGGTGGGGACGTGGGCCTCGCCTCCGGGAGGACCTGCTGTCTGCAGCACGGGTGCACAGCTGGCTCAAGAACAGAAACTGTTCCCTCGCCTCGAGGCTGGAGGTGAATCTGAAGAGGGAAGTCCCCCTGGAGGACGCGTGAGTGAGAGCGGAAGTTTTGAGGAGCAGGAGCAGAGCTCTCGCAACAGGACCAGCAACCCAGAGCAGGGTTCCCCTCCCTGTGCACTAGTCTGGGGGTTACAGAGCTCGGGGGCTCGGCTGTTGGTCCCAACGTGCTGATTAGGGCTTGGAACCAACCGTTCTGACTCGATGGGTCGATTCCGGAGTCCTGACTTCCAATCATTTCTCGTGGCAGGTCACAAGCGGGAGGTTGGGGTCGCGGGATGGTCTGTGCTTGCAGGATCTGGGATGGCGCTCTGTGGAGCAGGTTCTACAGCAGGCATCCCGACCACGACCAGGCCTGGCTGCCGAAGGCCTCAGGACAGTCACACCTGCATGGTGGACTCCACCAGCCATAGACCATGCACTGCGCACTGACCCACCTGGTGCCCCTCCGCTCTTGGCAGGGACTGCTTGACAGCCGGGGAACCATAGCAGAAGCAACATCCTCTTGTTCATTTGTCTACCCTGTCCTGAGGTCAGATCAAGAGGGCTACGCCCTGCCCCTGACCGTGTGCCAGGTGATGTGCCCCCAGGCCAAGCAACGACCAGACCTGGACCCGAGAACACAGAGTAAAAATCCCTGGGCTTCCGGGGACCCAGGCGTGTGTGTCAGCAGCCCTGGGTGAGTGAGGGGCCCAGCTCTGCAGAGAGCAGCTCCCGCTCTGCCCCACCTCCCGGCCCTCTGCTTCTGCAATTCTTCCGACGTACCTGTGACTAACTTTCTTTTCAACTTAGGGTTTTAAGGACATTAATGGGAATACAGCTTGGTGCCAGTCATGAGGCTGCATGCAGAAGCCTGCTGTCTGTAAGGCACTTGTGGTGTGAGATCAAGGACAAGACTCCAGCCTGAAGCCAGTAGCAAGAAATGCAAAGGGCCTTTCCTGGCGGGGGACTAACCACTTGTCACGTGAGAGGTCCTGCCTCACAATGGCCCTGGGCCACACCCTGGGGCCTGCCCTGCGCTCATGCTATGTGCCCTGTTGTGATGTCCCTGGCCCTTCAAGGTGGCCTGCCGCTGCCACTAACCACAGAGGAATCGCCCCCACAGGTCAAGTGACCACCCTGCGCCACAGTTAGCAGATTAGAGGGAGGATTTGAAGGAGGACCGCCTGGGCTTGCTCGGCGAGTCGCCCTGAGGACCAGGCGTGGAACCTGACAGAGCGTCTTGGCTTCCCACACACCGGCTGGACTTGGGCCTGCCTCTGCGCCCCAGAGCCAGGGAGGGAGGCTTCTTCTGTCCCGTGGCGCGAGAGGCCCAGGGTGCTGTCCTCATCTGCAGGGTGGGAGTGGGTCCCCTTGAGACCATGTCCTGTAGGGAACCAGGGCTGCAGGCACACGGCCCTGTGTGTGAGGGTGTCCCACGGGGGCTGCCCTGCACGCTGGGCACTTCACACCCGCTGCACGGGACAGGCACGGAAGGCGGGGGCCGGGGGATCTGGGTGCTCAGGGCTGCGCTGCCTGGCCCTGCGGGTGAGGCGCAGTGGCCGCTGGGCTGTTTCCCCGGGCGACCAAGCCCACCACCTGGAGCAGGACTTGCTGCTCGTGGGACGTTGGCTCCTGGAAGCTCTCGGAGGCTGCGCTGGTGGAAGATGGAGCGGGAGGCTCACGTTCCTGAAATACTGGCTGCGTTCAGAATCAACATGGAGAAACCCGGAGAGGGTAGAACAGGGAGGCTGAGCCGCGCCTCTCCTGCTGGTGTAGCTGACAGTCCCATGGTTGCTGGAGAGAGGAGCTCACACCCCACGTGCTGCCCTCGTGCTGCGGTGGCCACGGACCCCAGGGCGGTCCTGGGAAGGCAAGAGTGGCAACACAGCCCTGCGCTGACCTGCAGGCGGGGTGAGAGGGGCCGGGCTGAAGTCACCTGGCGCAGGGCTGCTGCCAGGCCAGGATGATGGGGCTCCAGAGCCAGCAGCGTGACCCCAGGTGACTCTCCATGTTCCTGCTTTCTGCACATTGCAGGCCTGAGGTGGCCTCCATCCCTTGAGATCCCCTTGTCCTGCCCCCCTGCCCACTCTCTGTGCAGCCCAGAACACAGGGCAGAGCCCAGGCTGTGGCGTGGCCTCTACTCACCTCTGCCTTACCATTCCCGGCACCTGGGCGGCCTCCTCCAGGGAGGCCGGGTGAAATCTCAGCCTTGGACTGGGACAGGTGGAGTCGGGGCAGCCCGTCCCAGCTGCGGGCTGGGAGCTGGGGGTCTGCTGCAGTGCTCATGGGCCTTGATGCAACTGCAGTCTGCAAAGGCCAGGGAGTGGGATGGAGGGCTCTGTGCAGCCCCCATCTGGGCCACATGGGTGGAGCCGCAGGCTGCCCTGCACCTCCTTGAGGGCACGTCCACCTCCCTCGAGCCAGGACCGTCACCACGCATGCTCCCACACAGCGGTGCCATGCGTGCTTCTGCATGGCTGCCTGGCGCTGTAGGTGTACCACGCCCATCCCTCCAGCAAGCACCACAGGCGCCCTAGAGCGCGCCCCGAGCAGCATGCAGCCCTCCGTTTGGAACAGAGTGCTGCCGGCCACAGGAGTCATAAAGCCCCATCTGCCCAGGGAACCTGTGGACGTATCTTCTGGGAAGCAGACTTGGCGGCATGGCCGTGGACACAGGACCTGAGCTGGGCCATGATTCTCCAGGCTGGAGCCCGGCCTGTGCAGCACCCTGCAGGGAAGTACGTGCTTCTCCAGGGCAGCAGGGTGGAGCTGTTGCACGCCACACGCTGTGCAGGCTGACCCGTGGCACAGCCCTGCTCAGCACCCAGATGCTTTGGGGCACAAACCTCCCTGAGGGCCAGACAGAGGCCACAACCTTCCTTCCCCTGAGGGACGAGGGGCCATAACCCCAAATCCGCTAAGCCCCCAGCTCCTGGAGGCCAGCAGGAGGGCTCTGGGCGCTGCCTGGAAGAGGTTCCCTACAGTTCTGTGGAGGAGACAGGCAGGCCCTGGCCCAACTGGCCTCCATGGAGGACTCCTGCTGGCCTTCCAGGCCCTGCCTCACTCCAAACCAGCGTGGGCCCTGCTCCCCTGGCTTGGGTGAGTGCTGGGCACACACGTGGAGCAGGCGGTGATGAGGACAGAGGGCCACTGTCACCACAACCTGAAGGTGCCACCACGGACACGCACACTTTCCCCAAGCTGACCAGGTCTCCTGACAAGAGAGGGCACTGGGTGGACAGGGCAGGCGCCTCTCCATGGGAGGGTCCCTGTGCTGACCCCACCTGCTCTGGCCCAGTGCTCAGGTTTTAGATTCACGAAACAGATGACTCTTCCGATGGTCCCCATGCTGGCTCCCGTCAGGCACCGATTTGGACAGGAGGCTCGGCTGACTCTTGGTGCCTGTCTGGCCCTAGGAAATGGAAATGGGCCCCCCGACTATCCCTCTCTCCAGCAGGTCCGTGCCTGCTGCTCTCCTCCCTGCCCCTCGCTCCCGCTCGCCTCTCCACTGACAGCCGCAGGCCCCTAGAGCAGCCAGCCTGTTAGCACGGCTGAGTTTCTCTGCCGCAGGCCCGTCAGCGCCCACCGAGCCGACAGCCCATCTGGCTCTGCTTCAGTGATGGCAGAATGGGCTGCTGGCAGGGGACCCGGGCAGAGCCTCCGAGGGATACGGACGGCGGCAGCTGATGATTCTCAGCCTCTCCCGCCAGAAAAGCCTGTGTGTGCCCACAGGCCCAGGTGCACACGGTCCTCGGACTCTGGCGCCCGCTCTCCCACGGTGAGTGAGAGGCTCAGCAGCCGTCTGATCTGTGCACTAATAAAGGAGTTCAGCATGGTGCCCACGTTCCCACGCAACCTTCAAGCAGCGTCGCAGCTGGGGCTTCACGGCAGCCCACAGGGCAGGCCGGGCAGGTGTTGTAATGACCCCATCTTGGAGAGGAGTGAGTGGAGATTCCTGCAAGTGGCTGTCATTGTTGCTCTGCTGGAAGCAGCATGCCCTGCACCCCAGCAGTTCCCCTGGAGTCTGAGCCAAGCGCCCGGGAGAGGCTCTCCTGCCTGGCCAGCATGGAGACCGGTCCTCAAAGCCACAAAGCACTTGCCCTTGGTCTTCAGCTGGTCTGAAGGGAAGGAGCTGAGGTAGGAGGCCTCCCAGGTGCCCAGTTGACCTTCAATCAAGCTTACCCAGTCACTAATCCAATCATGGCACCGATCAACCCCGTCACGAGGCTTGTTTTACAGATGATGGCAGGAACTCCGTCCAACCGTGAATTAACAAGAGTGGGACCCAGAACGTGCTCCTCAACCCTAGAGGCCAGGCCCCCTTGGAGAGAGGGAGGAGGCCTGTCTCCAGGACAGCGAGGGATGTGTGGAGTGGCCCTGCCCCAGAGCCGGGCCCAGAGCCGGAGGAGCCTGCACAGGCCCCGGGAGGCCCAGGAGAGCAGCCTGGAGCGGTCGGCCACACCCCACAGGAGGAATCAGACGAGAACCAGGGGCCGGGCCACATGTGCCTGAGACATCCACACTCCTGGCAGAGGAGGATGACACCAGCCAGGGAGAAGCCATCACAAGTCCCTCAGGTCTGGACCAGGGCTGAAGAGCAGCTGGCCATTCCTCATAGACTGAAGCCCGATTGTGCATTATTCCAACCTGAGCTGGAGTAAATCGACCTGGGACTGACCGTGCCCTTGCCAGAACGAATGAAGCCCCTTGAGGAAAGTGACGTCACTTGGAATGTCCAGATATCTGCAGGATGCTCACAGCAACACCTGGCATGTCACTGAACATGACGTGACTCAGGAGGCAAGACGCCAAGCTGGTCTAAGAACAGGCGGAGGAAGCCAGGGACAATGGGAGCAAACCCACCAGGGTCAGTTAGCAACGTCGTCCCCACAGGAGTGAATTGGACAAGAGCAAGTGTCTGGCCAGGTCAGCCTGGGACACCCACACTCCCAGCAGGGAGGGCTAAGACACTGGCCGGGGAAACTAGCTCAGAACTAAAGACCTACATGGAAGAGATGAAACTACAAAATTCCCAGAAGAAAATGTAGAAAACATTTGGCCTTGGGTGAGGCAGAGTATTTTTAGATAACACACTGAAGGCAGGAACCACAGAGGAAAAAGTGGTAGATTGGACTTCATTGGACATTTAAAATTTCTACTCCTTAAAAGTCACGGTTAAGAACATGAAATGAAGAGCCACAGCCCGGGAGGAACCCTGGGTGACCAGGCCAAGCCTCCCGCCCACCTGCTGAAGGCACAGTGCATGCCTCGCCCCCAAGCCCCCACTCGGTGCACGACCCGCCCCGACACACTTGCCTGACTCACTCAGCACAAGCAGCAGCACAGGAAAGAGAGAGCCAGGGGACGGGAACTGGGCAGCTGTGGCCGGGGCCTGTGGCAGAGGAGGCAGCCACTCGCAGAGGGGCTTTATGGGGAGTAGAGCGTTCTGGGCTCTGACCCACACAGTACCCATCACCAAGACTCATCATCAGAGAGGACATTTGTGCTCTGGAGAGAAGTCCCTATAACTGTGAACAACCCTGCATCCTGGGCAGCCTGGGGATGGACTTCAGGCTCCTCTGCAGAAGCCACATCCACAGGGGCTTGGTCGTGCATGCAAAATGGTATAGGTTGCAATGTGCTCATTTACTTTTCTTTCCATATTTTTATTGGTGCATTATAATTATGCAAAATGGTGGGATCTGTGGTAATATATTCATTCATGCCCACCATACAATATAATGTGGCCAATATCATTCCCCACTGCTGAATGCTCTAAATCACCGTTGGGTTTCTTGTAACACCTAATGCAAGTGCTATGTGAGTGGTTGTTAAACATATTGGTTTTCTATTGTTGTATTTTATATATATATATATATGTCTATACACACACACACACACACACACATATATATCTATATATATATATACACACACACACATATATCTATATATGTATATATATGTTTGTTTATTTATTTATTTTTAGTACTGGGGATTGAACCCAGGGACATTTAACGACTGAGCAATATCCCCATCCTGTCTTTAATATTTTATTTAGAGACAGGGTCTTGCTGAGTTGCTAAGTGCCTCACTAAGTTGCTGAGGCTGACTTTGGACTCACAATCCTCCTTCCTCTGCCTCCTGAGCCCCTGGGATTTCAGGCATGTGCCACCATATTTTTGAACAGTGATCAGTTGAATCTGCTGATGTGGAACCCACAGATACAGAAGACCAGCTCTACCTTAAAATATCCTTCCCACAAAGAAAACTACAATCCCAAATGCCTTCATTGCCAAATTGTTCAAATAAGAAAGACCAGAGAACAAAGAATAGAAAATGGTGGAACTTCTTTTGTTTTCTCTGATGTAAATTTGATCTCCAAACCACAAATCCAGCTTAAAAAAGGGAAACTTACAAACCAGCATCACTCACATGTTGGGTAACAATTGTAAATTAAATACAATAAACTCAAATGCATTAGGACCGAGCTGGGCTTATTCCCAGGACGCAAAGCAGCATAGCATTTGGAAATCACTTAGTGCAACTCCCAACCAGAACAAAGAGGGAAATTGTAGGATTATCTAAAGAGGTACAGAAAAGTACTCCATAAAATTCTACAGCTACTGTAAGTTTAAAATGCCTTCCAGAAACAACCAACGGGGGCAAATCTCTGAGTCTGACAAGGATCCCTTCCCAGAGCCCACAGCCGGCAGAGTCTCTGTGCTTCCTATGCCCCAGGGCAGGGCATCTGCCCTGCTGTAGCCACTTACGTCTGACGTTATACTGCAATATGCAAGAAAATAGATACAAGGCCGTACATCTGACCATTGCAGCTTGTTTTCTTTTTGCATGCACAAATTATTTAAATCTATAGATTATTGCAAAAACCTGCCAGATATAGGGTAAATAGAGAAACCACAAAATAATTATATTCTCAAATAGCAATAAAAGTAAACTTTACAGATAGGTACTCAATGGAATGGTGCGTGAAGTCAAGCAGGGTGACACCTGGATGCTCCAGGCTGTGAGGCGCCAGCAGGAGGAGCCACGCAGACCTCCATGCAGGGGAACATGTGACCACCGGGGCTGGAACCCCCAAAGACAGAGGGATGGAGAGAAGCTGGGAACGCCAATACCCTCTGGCAATAGGACTGAGGTTGTTTGGGAGATTCAACCATACCCGGGCAGAGTCCCCGCAGGTCTCTGTGGGTGTGTGCTGTGCAGGATCAACAGGCCAGTTCTGAGCTTCTTCGGGAAACGCCCCACCAGGGCTCACCTGTCGGAGCCGCAGCTTCCTGCAGAGCTAGCAGTGGTGTAGGGGCCAGAGCAGACAACCCAGGGAACAGAACAGAGTGGCTCTGGAGAGGGTACCCCTGGCTCACTGCAGAGGGACAAGGGCTGTCTTCAGTAAGGCCCAGGGTGCCAATGATATGTTCCAACGGGGAGACGAAACCAGCCCTCTCCTACCTCAGGCCTCCTGTGAAATGGCAGGCAGAGCCTGCAAGGTTGACCAAGGACACTTCGTGGACACACAGCACTTTCCAGTTGGACTCAATGAAAAGGGCTTCTACAGTAGGCCCAGAAATGACTGGCGGGATGGAGGAGGGAGGTGGCTGAGCCTCAGGCAGAAGTGGACCCTGGGCCTTCCTGAGAGCTCGCCTGAGGGCGCTCAGCAGCTCACGGGCCCTGTGGAGACAGACAGGCCACGCCACCTGTGGGCAGGGTCTGTAAGTAAGAGGCTGTGGGAAAATTCAGGCAAGACAAATCCCAGACTTCAGGGACACAGAGCAATGACCAGGGGTGAGGTTGCCAGGCGGGCACAGCAGGTCAACTCCTCTCCACGGCCTCTGGGGAGGCTGCCTCCAGGGGCCCCTCCTCAGCACCCCACACCACTCTGTAGGAGGTCTTGGGCCGCAGATGCCCGGGTGTCCTCTGAGCTGCTGGAGGGAGTTTGGGATAAGAGGTGAAGGGTACTGGGAGGCACTGAGGAACAATGGCCAGGGCTCCCTTGCGTGGTGGGCTCCCGGGACACTTGATGCCATGCTCAAGGCCAGCAGCACCGCAGCAGCCCAGTCAGCTGCCCTGAGAGCCTTAAGGCCAGCACCTGACTGAGACTGGGGCTTCTCCTCCACAGACTGCAGAGCACACGGCCTTCCCACCTCAGGCCCATGCGTCCCTCTTACTTCACCTCCAAATACCTGTCTGATTAGTGTCCCTGCCCAATGCACAAGTATCTCCAGACCTAGGGTCTGTGTCCCCTCCGTAGACCCCAGGTTGCCTCTGACCCCAGGTCGCCTCTGACCCCAGGTCGCCTCTGACCCCAGGTCTGGTCCCTCCTTAGTCTCCAGGTCTCCCCTGACCCCAGGTCTGTGCCCCTCCTTAGTCTCCAGGCTCCTCTGACCTCAGGTCTGGTCCCTCCTTAGTCTCCAGGTCTCCCCTGACCCCAGGTCTGGTCCCTCCTTAGTCTCCAGTCCCCTCTGCACCCCAGGTCTGGTCCTCCTTAGTCTACAGGTCTCCTCTGACCTCAGGTCTGTGCCCCTCCTTAGTCTCCAGGTCTCCTCTGACCTCAGGTCTGTGTCCCTCCTTACTCTCCAGGTCTCCTCTGACCCCAGGTCTATGTCCCTCCTTACTCTCCAGGTCTCCTCTGACCCCACGTCTGGTCCCTCCTTAGTCTCTAGGTCTCCCCTTACCCCAGGTCTGGTCCTCCTTAGTCTCCAGGTCTCCTCTGATCCCAGGTCTGTGCCCCTCCTTAGTCTCCAGGCTCCTCTGACCTCAGGTCTCTGTCCCCTCCTTAGTCTCCAGGTCCCCTCTGCACCCCAGGTCTGGTCCTCCTTAGTCTACAGGTCTCCTCTGACCTCAGGTCTGTGCCCCTCCTTAGTCTCCAGGTCTCCTCTGACCCCAGGTCTGTGTCCCTCCTTAGTCTCCAGGTCTCCCCTGACCCTAGGTCTGGTCCCTCCTTAGTCTCCAGGTCTCCTCTGACCCCAGGTCTGTGCCCCTCCTTAGTCTACAGGTCTCCTCTGACCTCAGATCTCTGTCCCCTCCTTAGTCTCCAGGTCCCCTCTGCACCCCAGGTCTCTGTCCCCTCCTTAGTCTGACTGTTGGACTTTGGTCACAGTCCTACAATCCTGCTCCGACAGGTAAAATATTTAATTCTGATCAATTAATTCCGTCGAGACTTTACCAAGGCATAATTTTGTAGGCACATGATTGACTCTAACGATCTCTTGTTGGTTAATTGGGAAACTGATTTTTAAAATTGTTTTAATGAAGCACGCTGCAGTTGAGCTGTCAATAGAGAACGGTGTGTGAATATCTCTGTGGAAACCTCTGTGGGTCGTGTGGGACTGTGTATGTAGAGCGGCGCCTTGCTCCGAAGGTGCTGGACAGTGCGTTGCCCCTCTTCTCTCCCTCTGCTTGACCGTCAGTCAACCCGTGTGAGGGCACGGCTCTAGTGTGCACAAAGTCCGAGCCGCAACTGTGGCTGGTTCTCGGTCGACAGCTTCTCCTGGCCCCCACGGCTGGTCCCCCAGCATGACTGTCTTGTCCCACCCACTCCTCCCTTTATCCTGGCTGCCACCACGGGTCAGTCAGAAAGGACAGGGGGTTGGGGAGGTCCGTGGGCTAACAGAGGTGCGAACATGGCTCTGCTGATGCTCCGGGATCCCCTGGGGTCTGGTTCACCGGGAGGTGGGACAGGGCAGGACGGGGGGCCACAGGGCAGTGGTTGTGAGAGGGAGGGCGAGCCTGCGCGATGGTGCAAGGGGCCGAGGGCCGCAGACCTGGGGTGGAAAGCCAAGATCCAGCCAGGTCTCAAGTGCACGACCTCAGGCCAGCCAGTCTCAGGCCTGATCTCTGGTCTCTGTCACACACATGCCAAAGGGTCTTATAAACAGGAACAGGGAGCTGAACGAATTGCCAGGTCTTGGAGCTGTACCATGAAAGAGGCTGACAGTCACCCGTGTAGGCCACCACTGCCTCCTTGCCCTGTCACACAGAGGAGCCTGGAGAGGGACACTGAGCCCCTTGCAGGTGGGGCCAGGGGAGGGAGCCTCAGCCCCTTGCAGGTGGGGCCAGGCGAGGGAGCCTCAGCCCCTTGCAGGTGGGACCAGGGGAGGGAGCCTCAGCCCCTTGCAGGTGGGACCAGGGGAGGGAGCCTCAGCCCCTTGCAGGTGGGACCAGGGGAGGGAACCTCAGCCCCTTGCAGCGGGGGGCTAGGGGAGGGGGCCTCAGCCCCTTGCAGGTGGGACCAGGGGAGGGAACCTCAGCCCCTTGCAGGGGGGGCCAGGGGAGGGAGCCTCAGCCCCTTGCAGGTGTGGGCAGGGGAGGGAACCTCAACCCCTTGCAGGTGGGGCCAGGGGAGGGAGCCTCAGCCCCTTGCATGGGGGGCCAGGGGAGGGGGCCTCAGCCCCTTGCAGGTGTGGGCAGGGGAGGGAGCCTCAGCCCCTTGCAGGGGGGCCAGGGGAGGGAGCCTCAGCCCCTTGCAGGGGGCCAGTATCAGTCCACCTGTGCAGCCATGGTTGAGGGAGTCTTACCACTGAGAGGAGTTGTAATGTAGGTGAAGCTAAGCTTAAATCTTGCTGTAGGATTTTCTGTCTCCTGTTCTGGACAAATGGCTACCTCCCTGAGTCTGTGCTTCTCAGGAGGGAGCCTGCAGGCTGGAGGGGTTTGGAGTGTGCAGGGGATGGGGTGCATTCTTTATTGTAACTAGAGTGACAGGCTGAATCATGTCCCCCAGACTCACGTGCCAGAGCCCCAGCCCCAACCTCAGGATGCTCAGGATGTGGCTGTGCTTGCAGTCAGGCCTCAAGAGAGTTGATTTAGGTAATGTGAGGTTGCCAGGGTGGGCTGGGAGGGTGGGCCTACTGTGGCCTGTCTCTGCCCGCTGCCCCAGAGTCATGTACTGAGCCCCAGTCCCAGGGGACGAGGTCCTCGGAAGGCCCCGTGCTTGAGCGTGGCATTTGTGCCCTCCCAGATGAGGCCTGGGAAGCTCATCTGCAACCCCCACAGTGCTCGGGGAGAAGGAGCCGCTGTGGAAAGCAAATACAAGGGGACAGGGCTCTGCCGGCACCTGGGGTGTGGACTGGGAGGGCAGTTCTGTCACCCAGAAGCCGCCGGGTTATGGCGGTGTTACCGCAGCCAGAAGGCACTGAAACAGGGCCCTGATCCAATGTGACTGGCCTCGAAAGAGGGGACCGGGCCCCAGAGGCAGGCAGGGCGACTGTGTGAGGACACAGCGAGGAGACGCATCCGTGAGCCAAGGGAGCCCTGGGCAGGAGCAGGATCTCAGCGTGCCGTCTCTCAGCAGTGCTACTGGACGGCTCCCCCCGCCAAGCCAGGCAGCCGGCCTACTGGTCCCGGCAGAGCAGCGGAGTGTCGGCCCAGGCGGGTCGGAGCGCGGGCAGCAAGCACGGCCCGCGGCCACGTGGAATGGAGAGCCAGGAGAGCAGCGTCCTGGTGTTCCTCTCCTGCTCGCAAATTCTCCTTTGAACAAAAATGCAGGCGTTCGTCCACAGGAACGCGAGAGTGACCGCCCAGCTCGACTCCAGGGTGGCGCGAGCTTCTTCCTGAGCTTTGGGGTCATCGTCACCCACTGGACGTGCGCTGGAGGAATGGGGTGGGCAAGGGATGCAGGAGTCCCGCGATGCCACGAGTGGGAGCAACTTCTGCTTCCCTTCTGGCCGGCAAGTCACCTCTGTGGCCCAAGCTACCTGTGCCCACCTGTGCCCTCACGCTCACCAGCACCAGGAACTCCTCACCTGCTTCGGAGGACAGCTGGGGGTGGACTGTCAGCCGAGGCGTGGTGGTGCACGGTGACATCCTGATCACCTGCCTCACCCCGGTGGCCGCCCTTGCGATGGGGGCTGATGCTGGCCACCCCACAACGCAACGCATTCTCACGTCTGGGGGCTGCTGGTGAGCAAGCAGCCCAGCTGCCAGGCACAGGGGGCAGCACACGTGGGCGGGCAGTGCGAGGCCCCTCTGACGTGAGGTGGGGCAGGGGCGGGTGGCTTGCTCTCTGGCCCCCAGGCCCATGCGCAGCACCAGCACTGTGCCGTGTGGCTGGACCCTGCCAGGGATGAGGTAGCCAGGCCAGGGAGGACGTCTCTCCCACCCGTCCCCAAAGCTGTGAAACGAGAAAGTGAAAGGTGTGCTTGATAAGTGACCACAGAGCCCACAGCAGGATCCCTGACCCAGGCCGAAGGGAGCTGTCCAGGGCCCCCACTGCTGTATCCCCGAAGCCAGACTCTCCGCCTCAACCACTTGGGTTTTCCCTGATGACGCACAGGTAGCGCCCTTGCCTGGTGTGCGCGGGGCCTGGGCGTCAGTCCTCACGCAGCAGGAAAACAGGCACACTAAGATGTTGTTATTTTAAAGTTTGGCTTTGGTCTGGGTAGATATAAAGAATTTTCTTGTAAAAGCTTTAAAAACTGTGTTATAGATCCATCAACATAAAAAACCAATTCTGTCAGTAATCCATCATTTCAGTGATTACGATTCACTCTTGGAATCACACCGACTTAACCAGGCGTCTCTTCTCCCTCCTCTGCGTTTTCTGCCCCAGGTGCTGACCAGAGCAGCCTAGTACCCAGGGTGGGGAAGCTCCTCGGCCTGTGGGAAGCGGGCCCCTCAGGCCGCAGGAGCAGGGAGGCTCAGTGGGCACAACACAGTTCCCAGGTCACCTGCCTCCAAAGAGCAAGCCAGCAGGAGAGGACCACAGGCCAACCATGGAAAAGGGTTTCAGGGAATTCCCCACCAGTTCATGGCCTTAGAGTTTCATCTCAAAACTTTGGTTTCATTGATAAATATTTTCACAGAGTTTAAAAATGACTTTTCCGATCTGGGAGCTGCTTGCAATGTTGTACGGCTTCTGAGATGCTTTAGGGTTAGCCTTGGCAAGAATCACCGGGTTCATAGCTGCAAAGCCCCTCTGACTCTCTGGAAGACACCGTGTCCCTGTCAGTCCTCAGCCTGGAGGCAAGGAAACAGGGAGTGTGACAGCCCCCAGCCCCCACTGCAGTTGCGTGGGGCACCAGCCAACACCCCCAGGGCAAGTCTCTGGGCAGCTGTCCCGCCCGAGTGCTCCTTCCCTCGGCCTGGAGTCAGTGCAGCGCTGAGCCCTGGGTTCTGAGGGGAGCTACAGGAACTACCACTCATTCTCCTCATCAGAGGAGGGGCCGTGACATCGCAGGGCCAGGTGAGGCTTTGCAATGCTGGGCTGACACCTCCCTCTGACTCCCTTTCTTGTTAGCAGCTTTTTCTCTAAAATTTTTCTTCCCTTGTGCCTGCCACAGTCCACTCATACCTTTTCATTCCTTGTCACGTTACAGCTGAGATTGGCGACTTAGGTTCTTCATATAGGTTTTAAATCAATATGTGTTTTTTTTTTGCTTGAAACAATTTTGAAAAATAACTTTTACTTCTGGCAAGAGAGCAAAATGAGGTTCATTACCCGGAAAATCACACATATTTGACCATAAGGAATGGTGTCCATGGTGGTTTTCTAAGAACTCATCTCCAGTGGAATTCATGACTTTGGATGAATTAAGGGTCTTTGTTTGACAGACTAGTTAAATTGTCATCCTGAGCTCACAGAAGATCAGGTTTGTCCAAATGCCCCCAGAATCCTTTGCAGTTTTTAGAAGCCCACACTCCTCCAGCAGGAGGGATGCTAACCTCCTGAGTCCAGGAGCTAGAGTGGAACATGGCGTGGGTGACACAGCTCAGAGCCGAGGAGCCAGCTGACTGTGGACTGAATCTCTGCAACTGTGAGGCAACATTTTGACGTTCTCCTTGTCCAAGCTAGTCACAGAAAGGAAGAAACTGAAACTGGTGCAGAGAAGAGGGGTGGTTGCTCTGACTAACCTGGCCTAGTGGTCCAGAAGCTTTTGGAGCTCTTTGAGCTTTGGGAAATTTAGACATGCAAGCTGGAAAAGCTTCAGAAGGTTCCAAGCAGAGCTTAATGGGCAATTCTGGTGGGAGCTAGGAAGACCAGGATGCCGATAGGACTGTGGACAGTAATGACTGGGTTTATGAGGTTCCAGAGGAAGAGGACTCAACTGGAAATTGGACTAGAGGCCATTCATGCTATGTTCTGACAAACAAGTTGTTTACATTTTGACAATATCCTGAGACTTTCTGTGAAGTTGAATTTATAGGTGATGGACTAATTAATCCACAAAGGAAAATTCAAGGCAGCAAAACATTCAGGGGGTGCTATAGATATTACTGGAAGCTTTAATGTGAATAAAACTGGAACTAAGGAATTGTGGTTGTTAAATACTACACAGTCACTAAAGAGATTCTAAGTACTTGATGCAGAAATGATAGGAAAGATAGCTTAAGGGCATCTCAGGAATTGGCAAGACCACACCCATCTCAGGCTCAAGAGGGAAAATAAAAATTCCTTTGAAAAGAGACCATGCTGGTACTCTGTTTGCTCAGGGGGTCCTAGGAAATTGTTTTACTGCTTTCAATGCCCAGGCACTCGGAGGCTGCTGCAGATGTGGTCCCAGGGAGGCTTGGCTACTGCTAGAGATGGCGGCAGACACTGGTGTCAACCACATGGCGCTGGTTCTACAGGATTGCAGGATCCAGGAGTTAGAGGGCCATGGAGGCTTCCACTGAGATTTCAAGGAAGGCATGGGAGGCCAGGCAAAGTGCAGCAGGGTCAAAGTCCCTGTGGGCAGCTCCTGAGGGTGCGATTCATAAAGACCTGAGGAGGAAGTCAAAGCTGCAGTGGAGACTCCCAAGATTAAGAAATGCCAGTAACATGGGGTGTTCACCAAGGAAAGCTGCAGAAGTTCAGCAAAAACAAGCCAACAGAGAGGCCATGCGGGTTGCAACCAGCAAAACCCCAGGGACAGAGCTATACAAACCCTTTGAAGAGAACATTGTGAAGCCACATGCCCCAGACACTGGACGTGGAGCTACAGGACCCATTTGCCCAGCTGAATTTTGGTCTCGCTTTGGTCCATGCCTTCTTTCCATGTCCCATCTCTCCCCTGTAGGATAGAAATATTTACTCTGTGTCATTTTATATTGGATATATGTGACTTGCTTTTGATCCTTAAAGAAGAAAACATCCATGAGCTTGGCTGAAGTCCCAGAGGAGACTTTGGACTTGGGACTTTTAGGTAATGCTGGAACTGTTGAAGAGACTGTGCAGACCCCAGTGAGCCTCAGGAGAGGAGGCTGGAGTCATATTTGGAAGTGGCCGATTTATACAAGTATGAGGGGAAAACTATAAAATTCTGATGAAAGTAATCGAAGAAATTCTAACTAAACAAAGAGATATCCCAGGTGGGTAGAGGAGAAGATTCAAAATTAACGAGACAGTTCTTCCCAATGGGCGAATAGAGTCGATG
Source organism: Sciurus carolinensis (assembly GCF_902686445.1). NCBI lineage: Eukaryota > Metazoa > Chordata > Mammalia > Rodentia > Sciuridae > Sciurus > Sciurus carolinensis. Next base: position 528,662 of record NC_062224.1, read on the forward strand.
CAATTCTAATCAATAGTCAAGGGAATTATTTCATGGACATCAACAAACTAACATTTTATGGAGAAGAAAACTACCTCAGATGGCCAACATGGCACTAAAGGAGAAAGAAGTCAGAACCAAGGCCACGTGACTTCTTCTAACCCTGCTACTTCTGCTGTGATCAAGATGGTGCAGCATGAGAAAAAGATAGACAACAGATCGGCACCCACAGACCAGGCCCGCACAGGAGCCTAGCGACCGGTGGTCCCAGGACACAGACGGACACATGTGGAAACTGAATCTGGAGACAGAGCTTACCCTCTACTCACAAGGTAGCTCGAGATGGATCCAGTGAAACGCAGGACGCCACAACTCCTGGAAGATGACGTGAGAAACCCCGCGGCCTTGGCATACCACACAGGAAGTTGGACCCATGAAAGAAAACTCCAATAAGTTGGTTTTTATTAAAACTAAAATCTATTTCTCTATGGAAGTTATTGTTAAAAACAATAAGCCATGGACCCAGAGAAAAATATTTGCAAAACACAATCTAATAAAAGGCAAATATCTAAAATACACAAGAATTTGTAAAACTCATTGAAAAGAAAACAACCCAATTTAAAAGTGGGCTAAAAATCTGAACAGTCACCCCACCAAGGGAAGTGTGCAGGGGCAACACCCGTGTGAAAGGTGGCCGACCTCCTTCCTCCTCCGACTGCACCGCTGACCAAAGGCTGCCCTGCCCCAAGAGGAACAACGCACAGCCTCTGTGGAAGAGTCTGGGGGCTTCTTACAGAACTGGGCACGCTCTTCCCACAATGCCAGCCACGCTCCTGGGCATTTACCCAAAGGAGGAAGACTGTACGCAGAGCGGCCCAGCACGGGGATGCATGTGGGATTCGTAAGGAATCCCACGAAAACCACGCCGGACATGGGAAATCACATAAGGGAGTTTCTTAAGCAAACAGAGTGTCTCCCTGCAGGGTAAGAGAGAAAATGAGAGGAAAAAAGAAAGGAAAGAGAAAGGGTGCGCGTTAGAGAGAGTGGAAAGAGAGGAGGAGAAAGAAAGCGAGTAGGGGAGAGAAAAGCAAGAGAGAAAAGATGGCGGTTGAATTCCGCCGGGCTAACAGGGGACCAATAACAGAGAAGGATACTTGCAAGCTGACTGATGAACCAATAACTAGCTAGGATGTTCACAGATTGACAAGTGGCTGGGAGGTGGGGCAAATGCCTGCACTGGAAAGGTGGGGGGGGGAGCAGCTTTGTACATTCCAGGATTCACGCTGGCCTGGAGGCCATCCTGCTGCAGGGGAGTGAGCAGGACGCCGAGCGTCACAACTGCTCAGCAACAGAAGAGCCCATACACGGCGGGGGGGGGGGGGGGGGGGACACACCCAAGCCCTCAGGGCCACTCAGTGAGGCGCCCGCATGAAAACCATGCGCCACCCGGTGCAGCACATGCTCTGCTGACAGGGGCAGAGCTGGGGAGGTACTTGGAGTCGGGAGGCGAGCAGGAGCGGGCAGGAAGGGGCTGAGTGCACGGGACGTGGGGGACCTGTCGGCAGTGGACAGTCCTCAGGGACGTAGCCAGAGGAAGCTAAAACTGTCCTCATGGAGAGCCCAGGAGACAGAAGCAGCATTCCAACACAGGTCATCCAGAGAAAGGCCCGGTCCTGGGGTGGTTAGTCCTGCCAGAGTCCAACAGTGCCCACCACAGATCTCATGGTGACAGTTGATCCCAGGTGAGGAACCAGAGCTGGATGCCAGTTCCCCCGATGCTGGGTGGTGGGAGCTTCGGGGTGGCATGAGCCCATGGGGTCGGTGACCTTGTCAGCAGAGGAGAGACCTGATGAGACAGGTCCTCCCACGTGACGCTCTGTGCCACCCTGAGACTGCCTAGAGTCCAGCCAGCCAGAAGGGACACCTGGCTGGCCCTTACAACCTTCAGGACCAGCAAGAGAAAGGCTCCCTTTGTACCAAGCACTCGGTCTGTGGCATTCAGCTGTGGCAACATGCAGCCGACCAACCAGCTGAAGACCTTGGGCTCTGCGCCTCCATCTTGTCCATAAGAATGGATACTTTTATGAATGAGTGGATCATGTGTCTTGGTTGCATGGTCATCAGAGTTAGGGACAGAGCCCAAAGGGCCTGTTCTTCGCCTGCTTCTTCTCCTGCCCTGGGGTCCCAGTGTGTGCCACAGCTTCTCCCCTCCACGCCTCTCTTTGCTGCGACAGTCCTCAGGAACTTCGAGCACTGGGAGGCTCAGCCCTCTACTCCCTGGGATGTGTAGGGTGGCATTTGCCAAGTGCGCCCACACCCAGGTCTTGGGAAGCCAAGGCCAGGGTCCTGCTGATTGCAAGGACCCTGCAGGAAAGAGGGACCAGACAGACCGGAACCAGAAATGCTGGCTGGCATTTCGGAGCCTCTACTGAGTGGTGGCCTTTCCAAGGCCTGGTGCAGCCGGTCCTCACGGGGAAGGTGCTCCATTTCCCAGCCGCTCTCTAGCTCTGTGCTTTGGGCTCCTGCCCAGGCCCCTGCCCCAGGCACATGGACCCCACAGCAGGGACCCCGGGGAGATGGGCTGGGCACAGTGCTGCCCTCCCAGTGTGCGGTTGTGCCCGCCTCCCCTTCATCTGCCCAGGGAAGGGTGAGAGGCTGGGAAAGCACCGCGGCGGATCCACAGGGATTCTAAACAGCCCGCAAACGTTCGTCATCCAGGTCGAGACCCTTGGTGACCAGCCACTGGGCTCTAAAAGCCACACGGAAGGCTGGCTTCCTCAGCAGGCAGGTGCTGGGGCTCCGCCTGCGGATGTTTCTCAGGAGAGTGGGGGTCAGCAGGGTGGAAGAACCGGAAGTACACAGAGCTGGGCAGAGGGGCAACAGAGCTAGGTACTTAGGACAAAGAGATAGAGACTGAATCTTAAAGGAAACGGTAGCCATTGAGATACAGAAAGCACAGTTGTGAACCTTGGCCCATGACCTTGTGAAATGAGCCACACAGGCGCAGGGAAAACCAGGGACACTGTGCCACCCCTGCCTGGCTCCACCTCCAGTCTGCTCCCTGACACAGCCCTTCTCCCATACTGGACCCCAGCCCCCAAGTCAGGGCTGCTGCTCACTCCTGATGTGGCGGAGATACCAGACTGGATTATAAAATGAAATTATAAGGACACTATGATAAAGAATCAGTGCCTGGGGAAAGGTTAATTTCTCCCCCTCCCTGCTTCCAGCCTCCCTTCCGGGAACTTAATTAACCGAGGTCCCTATCTATTGGGCTGTAAATAGCCTGAGGAAGCCTGAGGACTCTCTCTTGACACAGAAACGTCTCTGTGACAGGCTTCAGGACCAGAGAGGCCACCCATGCCTGCAGTTTCTTCTTACTTTGTAAACCTGTTAGGAATGTAGCTACATCACTTAATTGCTAGTATAAATTTTAGGTCACCATGCCAATTAACTCCTGTCTAAACAATAACCTCGTAGGCTCAGTTCTTAGAGCTGTAGCCCTTGGGGAGATATGCTCTCGTCACCTTGAGTCCCTGCTGCCTGTGGAAAGGGCTTGACTGCCTTGTTCTGCGCCCGTGAGCCACTTATCATAAATTCTGTACGTGGTCCTTGAAGGTCAAGAATTCTAACCCACCAATGTTGTGATGGTTAAGAAATAGTGTCAAACGTCCTATAAAGCCCCCATGACTTCAGTCCAGGGCCCAGAACCTCAGAGCACTAGCACATCTGGGTCTGAGGATAAATAAACCTGAGTCCTCCAACCCTCCCAGGGGTGAGCATGATCTCCACCACGTTGACAGCCTGGTTCTCCCTTGAATGTGGATCTACTTCCTAAATAAACCTCTTCCTGTGCTGTGGCGGAATTCTTTCCCCTCAAGAATCCCGCTGTGCCGAGTGCTTCTCTGGAGACATCTCTTCTCCCACGACACACCAGGCTCCATTCCGGACTCAACCAACCCCAGGGCGTGTGCAGCTAGTGACCCTGCAGGCCGGCCACACCCCTCACGGTCCCCGCTGCCTGAGAAGGGGCGGAAGGCTTCCTGGGGCCTGCGCGACCCTGCAGGGGTCACCTACTGGTCACCCCGTGCCTGGGCAACACGGTTCCTGGAGCAGGGCCTGAGTCCTGCCCACCACGCCGGCGCTGGGAAGGCAGGTGCAGCCGTCAGGGGCACCGACGATGCCCTGAGTGCTATTTAACCAGACCTCCTCCCCTCCCAAGAGCAGGCCGCCTGTGCCACCACTCTGATCTGCTGGCCACGGCCTACCTGCCTCCAGGACTGCCCTTCCCTGTCCTACCAGGCCTACCTGCCTCCAGGACCCCCTTCCCATCCCTGCCAGGCCTACCTGCCTCCAGGACCCCCTCCCCATCCCTGCCAGTCCTACCTGCCTCCAGGACCCCCTTCCCATCCCTGCCCTGCCAGGCCTACCTACCTCCAGGACCCCCTCCCCATCCCTGCCAGGCATACCTGCCTCAGGAACCCCATCCCTGCCAGGCCTACCTGCCTCCAGGAACCCCTTCCCATCCCTGCCAGGCCGACCTGCCTCCAGGACCCCCTCCCCATCCCTGCCAGGCCTACCTGCCTCCAGGACCCCTTCCCATCCCTGCCAGGCCTACCTGCCTCCAGGACCCCTCCCCTGCCCTGCCAGGCCTACCTGCCTCCAGGACCCCCTCCCCATCCCTGCCAGGCATACCTGCCTCAGGAACCCCATCCCTGCCAGGCCTACCTGCCTCCAGGAACCCCTTCCCATCCCTGCCAGGCCGACCTGCCTCCAGGACCCCCTCCCCATCCCTGCCAGGCCTACCTGCCTCCAGGACCCCCTTCCCTGCCCTGCCAGGCCTACCTGCCTCCAGGACCCCCTTCCCTGCCCTGCCAGGCCTACCCGCCTCCAGGACCCCCTTCCCTTCCCTGCCAGGCCTACCCGCCTCCAGGACCCCCTTCCCATCCCTGCCAGTCCTACCTGCCTCCAGGACCCCCTCCCCTGCCCTGCCAGGCCTACCCGCCTCCAGGACCCCCTTCCCTGCCCTGCCAGGCCTACCCGCCTCCAGGACCCCCTTCCCTTCCCTGCCAGGCCTACCCGCCTCCAGGACCCCCTTCCCATCCCTGCCAGTCCTACCTGCCTCCAGGACCCCCTCCCCTGCCCTGCCAGGCCTACCTGCCTCCAGGACCCCCTTCCCTGCCCTGCCAGGCCTACCCGCCTCCAGGACCCCCTTCCCATCCCTGCCAGGCCTACCTGCCTCCAGGACCCCCTCCCCAGCCCTGCCAGGCCTACCTGCCTCCAGGACCCCCTCCCCATCCCTGCCAGTCCTACCTGCCTCCAGGACCCCCTCCCCATCCCTGCCAGTCCTACCTGCCTCCAGGACCCCCTCCCCAGCCCTGCCAGGCCTACCTGCCTCCAGGACCCCTTCCCAGCCCTGCCAGGCCTACCTGCCTCCAGGACCCCCTTCCCATCCCTGCCAGGCCTACCTGCCTCCAGGACCCCCTCCCCAGCCCTGCCAGGCCTACCTGCCTCCAGGACCCCTTCCCAGCCCTGCCAGGCCTACCTGCCTCCAGGACCCCCTCCCCATCCCTGCCAGTCCTACCTGCCTCCAGGACCCCCTCCCCATCCCTGCCAGGCCTACCTGCCTCCAGGACCCCTTCCCAGCCCTGCCAGGCCTACCTGCCTCCAGGACCCCCTCCCCATCCCTGCCAGTCCTATCTGCCTCCAGGACCCCCTCCCCAGCCCTGCCAGGCCTACCTGCCTCCAGGACCCCCTCCCCATCCCTGCCAGTCCTACCTGCCTCCAGGACCCCCTCCCCAGCCCTGCCAGGCCTACCTGCCTCCAGGACCCCTTCCCAGCCCTGCCAGGCCTACCTGCCTCCAGGACCCCCTTCCCATCCCTGCCAGGCCTACCTGCCTCCAGGACCCCCTCCCCAGCCCTGCCAGGCCTACCTGCCTCCAGGACCCCTTCCCAGCCCTGCCAGGCCTACCTGCCTCCAGGACCCCCTCCCCTGCCCTGCCAGGCCTACCTGCCTCCAGGACCCCCTTCCCATCCCTGCCAGTCCTACCTGCCTCCAGGACCCCCTCCCCTGCCCTGCCAGGCCTACCCGCCTCCAGGACCCCCTTCCCTGCCCTGCCAGGCCTACCCGCCTCCAGGACCCCCTTCCCAGCCCTGCCAGGCCTACCTGCCTCCAGGACCCCCTTCCCTGCCCTGCCAGGCCTACCCGCCTCCAGGACCCCCTTCCCAGCCCTGCCAGGCCTACCTGCCTCCAGGACCCCCTTCCCTGCCCTGCCAGGCCTACCTGCCTCCAGGACCCCTTCCCATCCCTGCCAGGCCTACCCGCCTCCTGGACCCCCTCCCCTGCCCTGCCAGGCCTACCCGCCTCCAGGACCCCCTTCCCTGCCCTGCCAGGCCTACCTGCCTCCAGGACCCCCTTCCCTGCCCTGCCAGGCCTACCTGCCTCCAGGACCCCTTCCCATCCCTGCCAGGCCTACCCGCCTCCAGGACCCCTCCCCTGCCCTGCCAGGCCTACCTGCCTCCAGGACCCCCTTCCCATCCCTGCCAGGCCTACCCGCCTCCAGGACCCCCTCCCCTGCCCTGCCAGGCCTACCTGCCTCCAGGACCCCCTTCCCATCCCTGCCAGGCCTACCTGCCTCCAGGACCCCTTCCCATCCCTGCCAGGCCTACCCGCCTCCAGGACCCCTCCCCTGCCCTGCCAGGCCTACCTGCCTCCAGGACCCCCTTCCCATCCCTGCCAGGCCTACCTGCCTCCAGGACCCCTTCCCATCCCTGCCAGGCCTACCCGCCTCCAGGACCCCCTCCCCTGCCCTGCCAGGCCTACCCGCCTCCAGGACCCCCTTCCCTGCCCTGCCAGTCCTACCTGCCTCCAGGACCCCCTTCCCATCCCTGCCAGGCCTACCCGCCTCCAGGACCCCCTTCCCTGCCCTGCCAGTCCTACCTGCCTCCAGGACCCCCTTCCCATCCCTGCCAGTCCTACCTGCCTCCAGGACCCCCTTCCCATCCCTGCCAGGCCTACCTGCCTCCAGGACCCCCTCCCCTGCCCTGCCAGGCCTACCCGCCTCCAGGACCCCCTTCCCTGCCCTGCCAGTCCTACCTGCCTCCAGGACCCCCTTCCCATCCCTGCCAGGCCTACCTGCCTCCAGGACCCCCTTCCCTGCCCTGCCAGGCCTACCTGCCTCCAGGACCCCCTTCCCATCCCTGCCAGTCCTACCTGCCTCCAGGACCCCCTTCCCCTCCCTGCCAGGCCTACCTGCCTCCAGGACCCCCTTCCCTGCCCTGCCAGGCCTACCTGCCTCCAGGACCCCCTTCCCATCCCTGCCAGTCCTACCTGCCTCCAGGACCCCCTTCCCATCCCTGCCAGGCCTACCTGCCTCCAGGACCCCCTTCCCTTCCCTGCCAGGCCTACCTGCCTCCAGGACCCCCTTCCCATCCCTGCCAGTCCTACCCGCCTCCAGGACCCCCTCCCCTGCCCTGCCAGGCCTACCTGCCTCCAGGACCCCCTTCCCTGCCCTGCCAGGCCTACCTGCCTCCAGGACCCCTTCCCATCCCTGCCAGGCCTACCTGCCTCCAGGACCCCCTTCCCATCCCTGCCCTGCCAGGCCTACCCGCCTCCAGGACCCCCTTCCCATCCCTGCCAGTCCTACCTGCCTCCAGGACCCCCTTCCCATCCCTGCCAGGCCTACCTGCCTCCAGGACCCCCTTCCCATCCCTGCCAGGCCTACTTGCCTCCAGGGCCCCCTTCCCATCCCTGCCAGGCCTACCCGCCTCCAGGACCCCCTTCCCTGCCCTTGGGCAGACAGGGAGAGGCACCCCTGGAGGGCTTCTTGCCCACCTTTGGCCCACCTTTCGGTCACTAGTCACTAGGCAAGACAAGTGGGGAGGAGGCGGGAGAACAGAGGAACTCTAAGATGTCTGAAAGGGACACCCCACTTCCTCGGACACCCGGCTCTGGGCCCCCTCTCTGCGGAGAATTCTGTCTCTTCTGTCCTTTAAATAAAACTTGCTTCTACGCCTGCCTCTGCCTCTGGGGTGCTCAGTCTTCACCTCCGGGGCCCCGGGAACGGGCCCTGGCTAATGCCCATCACCGGTGTCAGCGGTTCCCAGAGGAGGAGCGGGGGTCACGGGAGGTGCCAGTGCTATGCTGCGACGGCGTTCCACGGAGGCACTAGAGGTCCCGGGCGGAAGAGCGCGAGGGAGGACAGGCCCTGCCCTGTGGGCTCGGGCAACACCTGCTGCCGGCGCCAGGCGAGGGGCCCAAGGGCAGGGAGCTCCCCCTGAGGAAAGGAGGGCGAGGGCGGCGGGGAAAGCAGCAGAGCCTCTCCGCAGGCTGACCAGGAGGAGTGCTGACCGGGCCCAGCCACCACGCCAGTTGCCACTCCGACGGGGCCGCTCCCTCCTGGGCCTGGGAGGACCCCTCTCTGGAGGGCTGTCTGCTCTGTACTGTCCTGTGATGGCGAGCCCACTCCCAACGGCCGAGGCCACAACAGCCCGCCAGAGCCCCGTCCCAAGATCATCCGGCCAGCAGATCAGCGGGTCAGCGGCACTTGGCAGCACTGCCCTGGTGCCCTCCGGGCACTAAGCCAGTGCTGCTGCCCCTGTGGGCCCGTCCTTTGGGAGGCCTGGAAGAGCAAAGTCGCCAGCCCCGACCTCACTGCTGCCTCCTGCCCTTCTGGCTGAGGCTGCAGTCTCCCGTCTTCCTGACCCCATTTCGGCTCCTCCCCAGCCACCCCTCAGGCAGCAGGACGGAAGCGTCTAGTCTGTGCCGCCTGGAGCAGCAATGGTCAGCACGACCTTCAGGCTCAGGGGAGGAGCAGGGCTGCTTCAGCTCAGCCCTGGAGCTGCCTGCGGGGGGGAAGGGTCGACTGCCACCGGAGGCCGATAAAGACCCACCACCACTCACAGCCAAGGACAGAGCCAGGGGTCGGGGTCTAAGGCTAACGCAAGCTGAGGTGCACTCCAAAACTACAAAATACCTCGAGCTCGCAAAGTCTAGGGAACGTCCTGGCGTTGCCGGGGCTCTCCCTCAGCCGGGGAGGCAGCGCACTCCCGTGTCCCTAGCTTCATGGCCAACTCAGCTCCCTTTGCCCCTGCCAGCAGCGCCAGCCCTGCTCAGCAGGCTCAAGTTCAAGTTGCACAGACTGGCATCTGACGCCCTCTGCCTGGATGCCCACACCTGCCTGGCCAGGTTGCTCCCAGTGGGGCCAAGGCCTTCTTTCCTGGAGGTGGCCTCTGGCCGGCCTGCAGGCCCGTGTCCCGGAAGGCCTGGCGTCCCTCCTCCTGGGTGACAGTGCCGGTCAAGCTCCTCTGTCTCTCTTCTCCCCCAGCTCCAGGCAGACATGCTGTGTGCTCTGCATCCTCCCTCACGGCCACCTGGGGGGCCTCCGGGTGTACAGCAGCTGAGGCCGGCCGTGACCGCAGTGGACGCAAGCCTGGTGCTGGGCCCTTGTGGCGCCTGTGGCCTGTGCCTGCCGTGTCTCCCAGGCAGGCACGGCCCCCACGGGCAGTGACACCCGGGACCCGGTGCAGGTTCTTTCTGAGCAGCCTGGGCCCTGCAACAACGGTGGGCAAACGAGTCCCTGTGCCTGCCCGGTGCCGATGACCGAGGTGGGCAGTGTACCACCCAGCGGAGCACGCCGGCCGTCTTCCCACCTCCAAGCTGCTGCGGGAGAGAACTCACTTCCTGTCGCAGACTCCCAGCTCCGAGCTCCTCACACAGACCTTCCTGAAGGAAGCTGTCCCTCGCCCGAAGCCTGACCCTAGTGTGGTTGGGCTGTGAGAGCCCCGGCCTGGGCAGCTTCGCTCCTCCTCAGCCTGCAGGCGCAGGGCCGCAGTCTGTGGCCTGGCCTGGGAGACGCGCCCACAGGGAGGCCCAGCTTTAATGAAGCCCCTGGGGAAAGTGGCGTCAGTGCCCCAGGTGACAGGAACCTCGCCCCTGGCGGAGGCCCCTGTGCATGGAGAACCTGCGCAGGCCCCAGAGAGTGCCGTGGAGCCGCGGGAAGGAGCTCGACTGTAAGAGCGACGCATTCACTGCCCTCTTGATAGCGTAAGGCTGGGGAGAATATCCCTAAGCCAGGGTGTCATCCCCAGGGCCACCGCCTCCCGTCACAGGTCCAAGAACGGGAGCAGCCCCCCTGTCGAGAGGCAGGAAGGCCCATCTTCCTGCTCACAGGGAGGCACGCGTGCCTGAGGCCCTGACCCTGTCTCCTGCAGGCAGACCTGCAGGCTGAGGCTCCGTCCCCAGGACACCCTACCCGACCCCGCCTGATCTGGGGCACACAGTGTGGACTGTCCTCTGCTCAGGGCCTTCTGCAGAGCCCGCTGGAGCCAAAGTCTCCCCTGGATGCTGAGCTCCCCGGAAGGCCATGTGATCCTGACTCCCACTTCCCAAGGCCCTCAGAGAACTGCATCTCCTCCGGTGGCCAGCGGGTGTAGGGGCAAGTGCCACTGGACCTGCCTGGGTGACACATTGAGCCCTCGGCACAGAGCCGACCGAGTGCCCCGGTGCTGGCGGGCCCTCACAGCTGCCACAGCCATCCCCAGGTGCTGGCCCAGGGCCCACTCAGGCAGGCTTGTTCCTGTCCCATGCAGTGAAGCCCGCGTGAAGCCGGCGAGCGTCTGTGTGCACCCTGTGAGCACTCCTGAGCAGGGGTGCTCCTGACGGCACCCAGCACCCAGCTCCTGAGTCTAGTGAGGAGGCGCCCAGTCCCCTGGCAGACTCCCCGTGTGCTGTTTCATGTCCCATTCTAGAAGAGTGGGGTGCAAACATGGCGCAGGGCGCTGGCTCTGGAGCCATGCCTCCTGAGGTCAGCTCTTGGTGACGCAGCTCTTGGCACCTTTGCAAGCACATTCTGTTCCCCAACATGGCTGGAGCTGACCTCCAGGCCAGGAAGGCACTGTGCCTGCCCAAGGCCAGCCAGCCCCAGCCCCCAGAGGGCCTCCTCTGCTGACCTTGTTTTCCACGCAGGAGGGAGACTTGCTTCGAGGGCCTTGCTATGCTCAGCACACAGAACTGGTTCGGTTTTAGCCCTGGAGTCTCCCCAGGAAAAAGTAGCTGACCCTGAGTCAGGAAAGTCCAACTCCAGCAGCTGTGCACCCTTGGGGTGGGCAGTGGCTCGTTCTGTTCTGTTTCCACACAAGAAGGATCAGGCAAGATGAGCTGTTGCTCCCTGGACTTGCCTGCCATCTGCCACCTTCAGGACAGTGGCTTCCTGCACGTGCGGCCACTGAGCCCTGAGCTGTGGTATGTGGTTGGGACTGGGCTCCCAAATTAGCTGAATGTTAACTTCCTTGAATTTGGGGGTGGGCAGCTGCTCGTGGCTGGTGGTTCCCACATTCTCAGCAGGACGTCATCTTTAAGCATAGGAGGGACTGCGGCCCACAGGAAAGGGTCTGTGTGTCCCTGTTTTGAACTTTGAATCAGGAAACCATAAAGAAAGCTAAAGTAAAACATAGTCATTTTATTTGGGTACAACTTGGGAGCACAGGCAGGCACTCCCCAGGGGAGCAGGACCGGAGGCTTTTATTGTTCAAGGAGGATTCTCTGGGGATGAGCAGACCTGAAGCAAGTCCAGCAGTTAAAAACTGGCCCAAGCCAGGGTGGGTGTAAATTTCAACAGCCACTGGCACGTCCAGGTCAGGAGGCAAACTGGCCTGTTGGGCATTTCCCAAACCTTGCAAGGTATCGTTAGATTCCCAAAAACTGTGCCCTCTGGCAGATTCGGTTCCCAGTTCTGTGTGGCCATTTGTGCAGCTGTTTACCCATCAGTATGATCTCTAAGCTCAGAAAAGGGGTGTTGCCCTTTGACCATTCTGCAACCATTTTGATTTTTACAATATCAAAACTTGGTCTTTAGATCTTTGAAATAGAAACATCTGATCACTCTGAGCAGCCTCCGGGTCAGTGAGACTGGAAACCTCTGGACCCCAGGGGTGCAGGGTAGACCTTTAATGTGCTTCCTGCTGTGGCCTCTGCACAGGGGTCTCACCGCGGAGCCCAGGAGGCTCTTTCCAGAGTCTCTCCAGCACAGGGCTCCCCGCTACTTGGACCTCTTTTGCGCACAGTGTGGCTGTCACCAAGAGTCCACCTGAGCCAGCTTCTGTCTTGTTCTGTTAAGCCAGATAAGGAAGCAGGAGACACAGGGGCGATCTGGACAAGGGCACCCCGAAAGGCAGGTCCCAGGTGAAAATGGGTCAGGTGGAGCAACACAAGACGAAGCCTCTCCCACGGGGAAAGGAGCACTCCAGCAATCGGCGCCAGAGCCAGCGTGAGCCAGGGAGGCCCAGAAGCAGCTCCGAGGACCAGTGGCAGAGCCTCCAGCCCAGGCCTGATCCCCAGGAGGGAAACCCCTCCAAGGCAGGTCCAGCTACCGTGGACCGCTGGGGAGCCAGGCAAGGTGTGGCGTGCCCTCTCAGCTGTGCCTGGGAACACTGATCCTGGCTCTCAGTGGGCGGGGCCGGCACTTGGAGCTGTTCCCTACTAGCAGTGCAGACGCATGTGCAGTGGGCAGTGCCACCCCGCTCAGCCACTGAGGGTCACCCGCACGGCACAGCCCCACCCAGACTCGGGGCCTCGAGGCAACAGTCCCCCTCCACCTCCTCTGAGGGTGGGCTCAGGAGCTGCCAGCTGGGCTCCGGCTCAGGGGGTCTCCAGGGGGGCAGGAAGGCACCAGGGCTACCACAGGAAGGTCTGCAGAGGCACCACCGTGACTCCTTCCCACTCCAGTGTCCCCCCGACACGGCAGAGGCTCTGGTGGCTGGAAACCACGAGGCCTTTCTGACCTGGCCCTGGAAAGACTCACCCTGCTTTGCGGTCAGGCACCCAGCCAGTTCTGCCCCACGTGGGAGGGACACAGGGAGGCCAGGACATGGGCCACTCAAGGGAAAACATGCTTTTAGAATTAGAGTGTAACTGACAACAACTTGAAATGATGAGAGGCCCTTTGAAACTTTTCCAGGTGAGTGGACGATGGTCCTGCGGTGGCCTGCGGGGAGGAGGCTGCAGGGGTGGGGAGCAGCGTCCTCCCCAGCGGGCCGCATGCTTGGAGGACACCGTGGTGTAGAGCCGGATGTCCCCCACCCATCAGTTCTGTCCTGTGTGCCTCTGTCCCAGCTGCACCCCCTCGGGAAGACCAGGGGTCTCAGCAGGATCCAGAATGGGGAAGCAGGCTGCAGCTTGGGGGCACCAGGTGAGAGGGAGCCGGGGGCCTCTTCACGGGGCTGCTGAACACTGCGTCGCCGTGGCGGGCAGTCACCAGAGCCACCAGGAAGGCACGGTGGGATCCTGCACTCTGAGACTGCAGCTTCTGTGGCCCGGGCATCATGTCTCAGGCGACTGTGAGGCACACACGCCGCAACACTGGCGCATGACAGGAGGGCGTGTCCACAGCGCAGCCGCAGGGCTGCAGGACGGCAGGCTCTCCAGGGCTTTGTAAGGGAAGCGCAGCAGCTACTAGCAGGCAGCTCGGGGCAGGAGGGTCGGACCCGGTGTGTGCCTGGGTGCTCCTCTGCATGGGCAGGCCTGGAGGGACCCCGAACAGAAGCAGGGACAGGCAGACGGGGTGGGGAGGTGGACAGGCTGGCGTCCTCTGGTGTGTCTCCACTGTATCCTGGTTTTGAACTGTTTATTACCTCGTGAGAAACAGTGGCATGTCCAGACCATAGTGTTTGAACATGTCTGGCTCCGACTCCGTCCCGGCTCCACAGTGAGGACCGTCTTCTCGCTCTCTCGAGTCTGCCTCTCTTCTGTAACGTGCACTCGCTGCTCTGATCTCGTGGCCTTCAAAGTCACACGTGTGGACGTGCCTGTGTGCACACACACGTGCCTGCACATGCGCACACCCAGGTGCACCTCACACAGGAGGGAAGCAAGCCCTTAGGCTGACTGGCAGCCAGGCTGCTTAGCTGTACACACCTGGCCCCCCACATGCCCCAGGTACCTCGGTACAGCCCAGGGGTGGTTGGCACAGACGCCCAGGGAACCTGATCCACCACCACATGGGAGAGGTCAGGACGAGGAAGAAGAGCCATGTCGTCCTGGGGATGAAAAGAGCACAGTGACGGGGACGCGAGTGCCCAGCATGCGTGGGGGACGAGGCACAGAGCCGGTGGCTGGGCTAGGGCAGGAGGGGCAGGCCTGTGCCCCTCAGGCTCAGGAGGTGCGGGGCCCTCCTGCTCCAGACAGCCAGTGTGAGCTGTAGACGTTTTCAGCAGCAGATTCCCTGGGTCCAGCCCTCACCTCCTCCTCCAGGAGACCTGTGGCTCCCTGGGTCCAGCCCTCACCCCTCCTCCAGGAGGCCTGTGGCTCCCTGGGTCCTACCCTCACCCCTCCTCCAGGAGGCCTGTGGCTCCCTGGGTCCAGCCCTCACCCCTCCTCCAGGAGGCCTGTGGCTCCCTGGGTCCTACCCTCACCCCTCCTCCAGGAGGCCTGTGGCTCCCTGGGTCCTACCCTCACCCCTCCTCCAGGAGGCCTGTGGCTCCCTGGGTCCTACCCTCACCCCTCCTCCAGGAGGCCTGTGGCTCCCTGGGTCCAGCCCTCACCCCTCCTCCAGGAGGCCTGTGGCTCCCTGGGTCCTACCCTCACCCCTCCTCCAGGAGGCCTGTGGCTCCCTGGGTCCAGCCCTCACCCCTCCTCCAGGAGGCCTGTGGCTCCCTGGGTCCTACCCTCACCCCTCCTCCAGGAGGCCTGTGGCTCCCTGGGTCCAGCCCTCACCCCTCCTCCAGGAGGCCTGTGGCTCCCTGGGTCCTACCCTCACCCCTCCTCCAGGAGGCCTGTGACGCACACGCAGGTGGCCTGAGAGCAGGTGAGTGTCCTCCGTGTGATGCGAGTGTCCACCTGCAGGTGGCCTGCATTGGAGGAAGTGAGTCCTGGGTGGAAGGAAGCCAGGTTGCTCCCTGTGAGGGGCAGAAGGGAGGCGCTGGTCTCCAGGAGTATGCAGGACCTGCGGACACAGGTGGACAGGCCTCGAATGACAGGTGGTCACTAGCTCCCTCCCCAGGAGTGTGGGGACGGGTGGCCATAGAGGGGATGAGCGACTTGGGGGAAGAAACGGGACCTCCTGACATGTCCCTCCACCTCGTTGAGCAGCATGGACCACTGTCCTCTGCCCAGGATGCCACAGCAGTGTCCACGACCAGATGCAGAACCACCTGGAAATCAGTGACCAGCAGGTTGCCGGGCCCCACCACGGAGACTCTAGTAGGTCCCACGGCCCAGAACTCCAGCTCCTGACCAGCTGGGTCACAGCAGCACGAGGACATACGCCTGGGAGCCCCTGAAGAAGGACCTGACGTTCCTCTCACAGCTTTACTCCAGCTTGCCCTGTGCCAGGCGGGGCCGGCCATGATGACCCTGTCTCCTGAGGGAACAGGCCTCGGTTCCACAGCCCTGGGTGAAATTTCTGCTCAGTCTGTGTCCGTCACCCAGATCCTCAGACCTCAGAGGACGAGGCGACTCCCAATGCTACGGCAGGAGCATCGCCCCCCGGGGTCCTGCTGCTGCCAGTGCCAGAGCGCACAGAGCACCCAGGGGGGACGCCTGTCCTCCAAGGGGCCTGTTGGCACCTGGCTGCTGCAGATGGGATTGGTGGGCAGAGACGCTGTGACTGGTCGGGGCTCCGGTCCTTGGCGGCCTGACCCGGCTGCATCACCAGACTGCCCTGAGTCTCGCTTCCCATCTGCAAACTGTGGGCTGTGCTGGGTGAGTGTTCAGATGCATTAGAATGAGTTCTGAGGCCTTACCACCCGTCACGTGGGCTTCCTCCTCCGAGCCAGGCATGGAGCTTTCTGAACCACGCGTGTGCAGGTGCGAATGATGCACGTGTGAGAACGTGTGCACACACACACCTGTGCACACACTGCACGTGTGAATCTGCAGTAGATCCCACTGTCTCTGCTGTGCCCGCTGGGACGGTCTAGTTCCAGGCCCTCTAGGGTTTGGTGGGACCCTGTTCAGTGCAAGTGTGGTGCTCAGGACCTGTGCCCGTGCTCCCACTGGCCAGGTTCTCTCTGGGGTCCAGAGTCTGCCCACCACAGCCCCAGTACCGTCAGAACTGCAGGGCTGACTGACCTCCTGGTGATTCAGACCACTCTGGCCTCCCCGCATCTCTCCTGCCTCCAGCTGGAGACAGCTCTGGGCTTTTAAATGTCACCGACTGAAGAAAACACGGAGACGTGTGTCCCACACATAGACATGGAGCATGCCGCGGGCTCGCGTGAGTGTGAACGCGTGTGCTGTTTCTGTTGGGGTAACAGAGCACCACAACCTGGGGCAGGGCAGGGGTTTGGCCCCAGACAGCTCCATTCCAAAATCCAGCTGTGCCGAGGGGCCCTGGGCAGCCCTGCTGGTGAACATGGGTGCCACTCAGCTCAGGCTGAGACCAGGCCTGATCAACAGGCATTTGTTTTCTCACGTCTGAGGCTGGAGTGCAGGGTCAGGTCCTCCCAGGGCTGCTCCTGCCAAGGCGGCTCCTGGGCGAACAGACGCCACCTCCTCCCCGTGTCCTCCTGTGGTGTCCCCTGTGCGTTCCTGTGCCCTGCCTCCCCTTCTTCAAGGACCAGCCAGATTCGACTTCATTTGAACTTGACTTTTTCCGCAGAAGCCCTATCTCCACACAGCCACAGCCTGGGGTCGCGGGAGTTAGGGCTTCAGCATGTGAATTTTAGGGGGACTCGATTCGACCCATAGCATCCCATTTCTTAGTTGAGGAAATGGCGTGGAGCAACTCCATCACACATCCAGATGGAGGCAGGCAGTCCCAGCACCCGCGTCCACTGGCACCGTGGGTTCCTGGCTTCTTGTGCTGGGGCAGAGCGCCCGTTACCTCCCGAGGCAGGAGGCTGCGCCAGGAGCTGCTGATTCCTCAGAGAGAAGATACGGCGCCAGGACCTGGGAGGGTTGCGCCTTCCCGGCCCCAGGTATGACCCAGCCAGTGACCCTTCTCCCAGGTCCCTGCGGTGGGTGGCACTAGGCATGAATGTGGGTCATGGCTGAGCCCCAACCTCCCAGGGTCGGGGAGCCTGGAGCTCCATCCCCGCCTGCTCTCAGCCCAGCCCCACGGCCGCAGAACCCAGGACGTGGGGGCTCAAAGTTCCAGATTGATTTCTTCTCCAGTGGTTTGTGAAAGCTGAGTTTGGAAAGAAGGGAACGTAGTCATGGGAGGAAATGTCACGTTGGGCTAGACAGAGGCCACGGGACACCGGATGGCCTCTGCTGGGAGCCAGCTCACTGGGTTTCTGCTCTCTGGTCACCTCTTCAAGCCCGGTTCCAAATAAGGTTCCTCTGGGGAACTGGGGGTCCCGAACCAACATCAGATGGGGAGATGGGGCACACTCAGCCCAGGAACCCCTCCTCTCTCTCTCACTAACCCTGTCAAAGCCCCTCTCCCAGCAGGAAGGAGAGGTGCTCACAGCTGCAGCTTCCCCAGGGTTGCGGTGCAGAGGTGAGTGGAGCCCCGGAGGAAGCCAGGCGGAACCCAGGGCCTGTGTGGAGGAAGCCCTGGACGTGCTGGGCCTCTTGCTCAGCCCGTGGTGAGCCGTCCTGGAGAGGCAGGAGCCCTAGAAAGCTATCCTCACCCGGGGCTTCTTCGAGGAACTGGAGCAGAGCCTGGGCTCAGGGGCTGGCCTTCCCGCCACTTCAGACACCCAGAGGCAAAGCCTGTTCTGGGCTCCTGCTGTCCCTGGAAAGCAGCTCCTCCCTCGCCTCCGTCCAGTCAGCTTCAGAGCAAGCTCCACAGGCTGGGTGGCCTGGCCAGCAGGAGGCTGGAGTCCCGCGTGGAGGCGAGGCAGCACCAGCGTTAGGGAGGTCTGCGTCTGGGGGACGAGATCCTGCCTTCCCCAGTGAGGGTGTCGAGCTGCACCCCCCTTCCTCAAGGAACACACCTGTGCCTGAGGCCGCAGACAGCTTACAGGGCACACCTGCAATCCCAACAACCTGGGAGGCGGGGCAGGAGGACCCCAAGTTCAAGGCCAGCCTCAGCAACCTAGCGAGACCCTGTTCCAGGGATGACCAACCCTGGAAGACACACTGCGCTGGTGAGGACTCCAGCTGACACCCACCAGAGCATCCTCACACAGGGCCCTTCTGCTTCCTCAGACACAAGCAGGGGCGAAGCCCGTCGCGGCTGCGTGCCTGCAGTGGGATTTTGACGGTGACTGCTCCGTCCTGCAGCACGTGTTGCCAGTCCCCGCTGCCCCACGGGCACCCGGGGAAGGTCTCCTCCACCCTCGCACTCAGCTCCGGGCCTGGTTCCCGCGTGGCAGTGTTCCCCTGGCTGCTGGGTTTGCTCAGCATGCGTGGCCTGTATGTGCTCCAGGGTGGCTCATCCCTCCGTAGAGGTGTGGAGGAACCGATCAGGTTCTCAGGGCTGAACCGCCAGAGGGAGACTTTTTTGGCTTCTTTTTGTGTCTCCCTGGCCTGGCTTCCTGCCTGGATCATGGGGGAGGTTTACTAAAGTACATATTCCTGGGCCCCAACCCAGAATTCCTGACCCCCATGTCTGGTGGGGCCAAAATCTGCAGGCTTCTCCAAGCTCCCCAGCGGGCCGGCAGACCAGGCTGCGGAGGGCCGGCTCAGAGCAGCTGGGCCGCTGGCCCACACGGGGCGAGGAGAAGGGTGTGGCGTGCAGTCCCCCGTCTCCCCTTCCGCCCTCCGAGGACAGAGCGGGGAGGCCCACGTCTGGGCCAGGTGGAACCCCAACTCATTCGACCGGCCCTCCAAGGGAGATGCTGCTTAAGGAGCCGGGACCCACGTGGTCAGCTCAGGGTTCTCAGGTCCTGGCAGCCCGCTCCCTCCTAAAGGCAAAGAGCCAGGGCTTGCTCAGGACAGAGTGAGGGTGCTGCTCACCTCTGTTAGGCAGGGAGGACTCCGGGGCACCTGCTGGCCCTGGCCCTCAGTTCCTCCTGCGGCCCCAGGCTGATCCTGGCCTCCAGACACCTGGGCAGTGAGAGTAAAGCCTTCCCTGCAGGCAGCCAAAGCTTGCTTTCTGAGCTACGTCCTTGCCATCTCAGGTCCCTCTTCCTCTGTGGCGCAAGTTCCACAAATGGACGAAGGTGGGCTCCTTGACAGGAGTGTGCCCTCTCCCATGGACACCAGTCAGAGCGGAGGCTACCTGCCAGCATCCCTGTGAAAGTCCCCTTCGACCCAGAGCCCGGGAACAGGGCTGCACACGCTGCCACCCAGTTCAGCCACCACAGGGCAGAGAGGCAGGTAGTGCCCGGCAGGGCCTGAGGACAGGGCGGGCAACTCCCGTTCCAGGAAACTCTCTGTAAGCCCTGTTTACAAATCGGGCACCTGGAAGCCCTCAAGAGGGGCCTGTGGGTTGCACGATCCTTGTGCTCACAGACCAGGGAGGCAGGAGCTCAGCCCAATGCCAGGGAGCAGGAGGAAGACTGGATCAGACTTAAGTGTGCAAACAAACGAGGTATAGAGGGTAGATCCACTTCCTGAAGCCCTGGCGCTGGAGCGCACGTGTGACTGGCGCCGCCACAGAATCTGCGCCCACTTCCCCTGCAGGGACTCCTCAGCCCACTTCTTCCCATGTCCTTCCTCAGCCGGCAGAGGCCTTCCCGGGCCTCCACACTCACTGCCTTAGACCACGTGTTTCCCCAAACCCGTGAGCCGCCCTCCACCCTGTCCCCAGTGGATCCCCTCCCAGGGCCCAGCCCCCCGCATGTCTTCCCAGGTGCACCCCTCTGCAGGTTCGGCCATCACAGAGGTCGCTGGCCGTGCTGGGCCCTGCTGCTCACCACATTATACCCTGCTTCTGAAAAGTCACTTTAGGTCAGGAAAAAGGAAAATAAAAAAACAGCAGCGGCTGAGCCTCTGAGATGGCAAGGGACACAGAGTCGCCCCCTCAGACCCCTCTGGGCAGCCTGGAGCGAGCTCAGGCCTGAGCGGGAGCCTCTTCTCCCAACACCCTTGCCTGGCCTCTGCCCCCACACCCCTCTCTGGTACCAGGGATTGAACCCAGGCTGCTCCACCACGGAGCCTCATCCCAGCCCTGCTTATTTTTTATTTTAAGACGGAGTCTCCCAAAGTGGCTCAGGCTGGCCTCAGACCTCCATCCCCCTGCCTCAGCCCCCAAGCTGCGATTCCAGGCCGTGCGGCCGCCGGCTCCCACTCCTTCTCTGGGCCACGGTAGCCGGCAGCAGCTTGCAGTGCGCGTTCCCTGGCTCCCTGCCGTCTTCGCCAGGACAGGCACCGTGGCTCTTGTCGCCTCCACCTCCCCGCCTGCGAGCCTGCACCCAGGCGTCTGTTGAAGGAGTGCCACCCCCATGCCACACCGGGGAGGCTCCTGTGCTGTCCCTTCTGCACCCCCTTCCTCCTGGTCAATTTCCTGGCTCCTGGGACCACTTCTCCGGTCCTTCTCTGAACACAGCTTGCTTTCCTCTAGTTCTCAAATGGCCCAGGTTCCTGGGTCCTCTGCAGATTCCCGTGGTCAAAGGTGAGCGGGGTCCTCTGCAGACTCCCAAGGTCAGAGGTGAGCGAGGTCCGCAGCAGATGTACCTGGTGCCATGGCGTTTGAGCTTGGTGTGCAGGATCAGCTTCATGCCAGGGACTCCCTGGGCCCAGGGTCTGTGGCTAAGCCCGGCTGCGTGTGCTGCCTTGACGGGCTGCCCGGCAGGGCCAGCAGGTGTAAGCCACGAGCAGATGCTGTTGGAAGTGTCGGCAGGTGTCCTGCAGCCCATCTCCTGGGCCTTTGGAGCTCACCGTGCCTTGGTCACAGCCAGGGCCAGCTGGCCCCTCCTGGCCCTCGGGGCCGGCTCCTGAGGCTGCCAATCCCAGGCCCTGGGACTGCCAGGCTCTCTGCTTGCCTACCAGCAGCCCTGAGCAAGTCTCTTCTTCTGCTTCCAGCCTTTCCTTGAAAGGCCACCACACCAGTCTTTCCATCTTGCTTCCATGTGGTCAGAAAGTAGCCCAGAGTGTGAAGGACAGAGGGACGTGGCCTCTGATTTGGGGGCTGTGCCTGGACAGCTGACTGGGAACGGCCTATCCTGGGCTGCACCAGGGATCAAAAGCAGGGGCCTGCGAGTCTCCTGAGAGCCCAGGGAGGCACAGTGCAGAGCAGCATGTCACCGGTCTGGGGCCCCTCCCTCCCCTCTCAGGCCAACAGTGGCCTGGTCTCCTTGTCCTGCTGTTTCTCTAGGGAACAATACTTTCAAGATGCTAATTACAACTTTCAGTGACTCCTTTGAACAAGATCACAGGAAAGGCCTTTTCTGGGAGGCTTCTCTACCAGGGGCCATGGAGGCTGGGCCTTGGGAGGACAGGGCTCAGCACTGAGGTCAGAGGGCTCCCGTCTCAAAGCGCAGAGTGGACTCCCAGAGCCAGCATGCCGGAGAGGGGCAGATGGGAGGCGCCTGGTGCTGGGTCCTGCCCGGCGTGGGGCCTCCCTGGCCTGTCCCCACATCCACAGAGCCCCGCCCTGTTATGCAACTTCCTGCCTCTGCCACCAACCTCGTGGTCCCACCACCCCTCTCCACCCATCTCCAGGGCAAGTTCACCCAGACCCTCTGCCCTTGGTGCAGGGGGTGCGGAGCGCACACACACTCTGGGCCCTCACCATGGGGACAGATCCATCACGTTCCAGGACACAGAACCACAGTGGGAGAGCCTGGGGAGCCGGTGACCGGTGTGCGTCGAGAGCCGGCCTGCTCCCAGCCCCTGTCCTCGCGGACCCTCCGTGCGCCACGGGTCTCCTGCATTTGGTCCCTTGACCTTGCTTCTACCGCCTGGGCAGGGAGTGAAGAAATGGCCAGGCAGCCGCAGGCCTCCCCACTCTCCTCTGGGCCTGTGCAGGTTTCCCATTGCTGAGTTGGAATGTGCCCTCTCTGAACTGGAGCAGGAGATGTACAGTAGGGAGAGACTGGGCCGCACTGGATGGCTGAGGAGGATGGGCCTGTGGGGCTGGTTAGTGTGGGGAGCTGGGACAGGACAAGGCATTGGGGCCAAGGGAGGCCTAAGGAGCAGAGCGTGGCCGGAACCCACACTGTGTGGTCAGTGACCCGGAGAAGAGGGCATGGGAGGGATGGGGGACAGAGAGGTGCCTGCACACAGTGTGGACATGGAGGGAGAGTAGTCACCTGCCCCCAGGGAGGCCAGCCTCGAGGTGTCCCCTGCGGCCCTCATGTGCATTCGATGCTCCTGCCTCGCAGGTGCAGGAACGGTCAGCTTAGGACCAGGGTAACCAACACTTTTTCAGCTGCAACTTGGTGGAGAATCCCAAAATGTGGGGCCGAGGGGTTGTGTTCCAGCCTCCTCACGAGTAAAGATGCCGCTGGTCCCTGTCAAACCCACTGCTTCCCTAGTCCCTCCTGGAGGCACTGGGGATGACCAGGAGCAGACAGAGCGTCCCGCGGCTCAGCACGCCGGCCGTGGCTCTGAGGGCCTGGATGAGGTGGCCAGGCTCCTGGGCCCAGGCTCCCAGCCCTGGTGCACAGCAGGCATCTCCAGCAATGCCCTGGCCAGGGCAGCGTGCTCCAGGCTCCTGGGCGGGGTCCTCCAGGCCGCTAGAAAAGCACCATAGACTTATTTCTCACAGGTCTGGAGGCTGGAAGGCCCAGATCGGTGGCAGATTTGGTGTCTGGCAAGGGCCACCTCCAGGTTCAGAGATGGCACCCTCTCTCTGTGTCTTCACGTGCTGGAGGGGAGGAGGGAGCCTCTCTGACACCCATTGACGAGGGCTCCACACTCGTCACCTGGGCCCCAAAGGGCCCATCTCCTGGTCGACATGTGTGGAGCAAATCATCTTTAAAACGAAGGATGGACGGCTGAATGGACGGCTGAATGGACGGCTGAAGGGTGGCTGGCTGGGTGGGTGCCTCCTGTGGTTCTGCTGCTGAGAAGCTCCCTCCTTATCTCGCTGGTCAGTGGCTCCACTCTGCAGATTCTACCTCAGTCTTCTCGGGATTGGTCAGCCTCTCTCCACCGTGCAGGGCCACCTCGGAGCCTGCCCCCGTTCCCCGTGCTACGCCAGCATGGGGTTTCCAGCACACACGGTTGATCGGTTTGTCCCACTGTTTTCCATGGCTATTTGCTGCAAAACTGACCTCGTATTATAAAAACAGCAAATTCCGTGCGGTGCTGCGGAGCTCACAGAGGGCACAGCCGTCCCTCACCCCCGGAGGTCCCGACAGCAACCAGGCGCCTCAGGGTCCAGCTCCCACTGGCCAGAGAAGAAAGCCACGCCCCAACAGGAGCTGGTGATGGGACAGACTTCCGAGGGTCTCTCACCACCCCCAGGGCCCAGGCGGCCTGTCAGGAACAGAGGGGTGCGTGGTCAATTGTGTGTCACCTGGCCTGAGCCTGAGGAGGCTGGGTGGCCGGCGAGCCACCGCTCGCGGGAGCGTCTCTCAGGCCTTCAGAGAAGAGACCACCTGAAACGCTGGGCTGGGTGCGGGTCGCCTCGCTGACGTTGGCACGCGGCTCTCCCCGGGAGGCCGGGTTCTGCCCAGAAGCTCGCACCCAGGGTGGTCGTAGGGTCAGCAAGTCCAGGCTGGGCAGTGTCACGCCTGGTGTCTGGTGCCCCTCACCAGCACCCTCGCTGACACTGACACAGCAGGACTCTGGCTGAGCTGTGTGCCGTCACTGACCAGAGCCCGCCGTCCTTTCCCACGTCCCTCTAACCCAGTCTTCTTGCCTTCAGCCAGGGGCCCGCTGCCTTGGCCTCAGTTCCTCTCGAGGGCGTCCCTGCTTTTGAAGACCTCGACCATTTGAGGTGCCCTGGTGAGATGTGCCCACAGAGGTGTGCAGGACATTCCCTCGGGTCATCCTGGCATGATGGGAGTTGAGCGCAACAGAGGGGGAAGGGCCACGAGGGTCCAACGGCCTGGCCTGGGGCCTCGGCGCGCAGCTGGAGGTGGCATTGCTAGGTGTCTCCACAGGGGCTGCTGGCTTCCTGCTGAGGGAGTCCCAAACAGGGACTGCCCTGGGCTGGTGGAGACGGGCCCTCGGTAGCCCTCTCAAGCGAGGCCTTCTCTCCAGGAGGTTGTCTGTCCTGTGCAGCTGCCCTCTGCCCTCCTCCTCCGTGGCCCCTGCCCTCATTCAACCATAGCCCCTGTCCCTGATTTCATGTTCGTCTCCTGTGGCCTGTTGCTCACCTGGCCAGGCCTGGTACACGATGTGGCCTTTGACGGAGGCAGCCCTGGTGTCCTTTCCAGCCTGTGCGTGAGCCCTGCCACGGCCTCAGGGCCGCCTGCCACGGGAGGCGCCCCACGCCGAGGACCCTGGCCAGGGGGCCCTGCTACAGCCTCAGGGCCGCCTGCCACAGGAGGTGCCCCACGCCGAGGACCCTGGCGAGGGGCTTTGCTGTCTTCTCTGCAGGCGTCCCCAGCCCACCTCCTCCCCGAAACCTTCTAGTTTTTGTTGCATTTATTTACGGAGAAACTATTTCACTGCTCATTACTTCCAAGCTCTTCTGATTTCCTTCGTGAGTTCTTCTTTAACCCATGGGTGAATTAGAAGGTTGTCGTTCCATTTCCAAATATCTGGAATATCTGGGGTAGTTTTCCAGGTATCTTTGGTCGTGACTCCAGTCTAGCCCTTTCCAGTCGGAGCAGCTCTGCTGTCTGCCTTAAGTCCGCTTGGGAAGTGATCCACAGACACCTGGGCACAGTGTCTACTCTGCAGGCTGAGGCTTGAACGTGGCCTGCCTCTGAAAGCGGCGGTTCCTGCGGAGCCGTGAGTGCCAAGACGAGGCGAGAAGAGGCCGCCCTGCGGGACCCGGGATGTGCGGTGGGGCCCAGGGGCCAGGCTGGCGTGCCGTCCCCGGCAGGTCCGCTCTGAGTGGGCTTGGCAGGTCCCTGCAGGCTTGCGCTCTCCCTGTGGTGGTCCCTGTCCCACCTGCGCCACCTCAGGACCCTGGCAGCAAGCAGGCGTCACCACAGGCGGCACCGGGACCTTGGGCCGGGATCGTGAACAGGACGGACCTCTTCTCCCTGCCTCTGCAGGCTCTAGACTGCTATCAGCACAGCGCACTCGGCCAAGGGCCACGAGGACCGAGGCGGGTGGCTCAGACCTGGTTTCCCGGGCTGTTTCTTCTGGTCCTGTTGGTCACCAGAGGAAGAGCGCTCGGACCTTTCAGCATAGCTGTGGGCCGCCCCTGTTCCTCCCACCCTGCGGGGCTCGGGGCTCCTTGTCCAGCCTCCTTGGCGCCAGGCGAGACCCCCACGTAATGGCTTAGGTGCCCTCATTTCTGACGTGCCTCTGGAATCTCTGCAAGTTCCAGTCCCGCCTCCCTGCGAGTCTGCGGCCCGGGCCTGGAGCAGGTCCGGAGCAGCTGCCTTGTGTCCCCTGCGCTCATGACCTCACCTCTTTCATTTCTGGTCTCCCCTGGTCCTTTCCTCTCCTGACAGAGGCTCACATTCTCCCACTAGTTCTGGGTGGACGCTGGACATTGTGAAATGCACCAGCAGGTGCTGCATGTTTCGCTGTCCCTTGGTAAAGTACTGGACTCGCTCTGGCTGGCAGTTCGGTCCCTTGGGATCCCATCCCAGGCTTACTGGGCGAGTCGGGAGCAGCCCTGGCCATGGGCTGACGTGCCCGCGCTCAGGTGGCATAGCTCGGGGGTTGAGTCCCGTGCTGTGAGGTCTGGACTCCTCAGTGGGACGGGGCGAGGGCCACCCACAGTGTGGACCGCGGGGGCCATTTCCAGACACGGTGGTCTCCTAGCGCAGGAGGCAGCACACGATGACAAGGCCTGGCGCTCTCGCCTTGTCTCCTCAGTATCCTGCCCGTAAACTCCTGCCCCACCCCGGTTTGGACCCTTCTCCTGAGTGGGGCCCTCTGACTGTGGGGACAAGCGCGATACCTGGAGCACCTCAGGTGCCACACGGGCAGCCGCAGGGCCTGGGCAGAGGGTGGAAGCACTGCTTCCTACACTGTGGTGCAGTGACCCTGTCGTCCCCTAGGGAGGGGGATACCCCGGGGTCTGCTGGGGCAGAGTGGAGTTTAATGAGTTTTTTTTTTTTTTTTTTTTTGGTGATGGTGGATCTGAGGACAGAACACAAGGCCCTGCAATGAGTGATGGACCAGAGAGAGGAGGGAGGGCTCACCGTGGCCCAAGTCAGCGATGTGCAGGGAGGAGGGAGGACTCACCGTGGCCTAAGTCCGTGATACCGTGGAGATGCCGCGATGCCCCTTCTCGAGGTGCGTGAGATGTGTGCCAGGGCTCCTAGTGCAGAGGTGGAATGCAGCTCGGACCCCTGTTCACAGCTTCCTCTGTGCCCTGGACCCCCTTGGCTCTCTCCCAGGTAGCAGGTTAGAGGAGCTTTGCCCCCAGGCAGGGCCTGGCCTCCTAATTCGCATCCTGGTTGTTCATCGGGTAGCCCAGTCCCCAGGATCTGGGACGAGGCTGCCAACGCTGTGCGCCATCTGCAGTCCTGAGCCAGAGCAGGTGTGGCGGCCACTGTCAGGTGAAACTTCCTCTCCACAGAGGCCCGGCTCCTGAGCGAGCTGGGTTCTCTGCCTGCAAGAGCAGATCTGGGGCTCCCTGACCTGCCTCCCGGTGCTGAGTCCAGAGGCCCAGCAGACCTCCTGTCCTCCAGCTCCTGATGGCCTTCGCCTCTGCCAAAGAGCTAGGCCAACCTTGCGGTGCGGGTGGCCTGCAGCCTCGCTCCAGCCCCTCGGTGCCTCCTCCTCCCCGCGGAGCCAGCAGGGCCTTCATGCAGGTGGGGTCTGTGTGCTGCTGGAAGCCCCCTGGCTGTGGCTGCCCAGCGTGGGACCTCGGCTCTGCTCCTGGGGTATGGGCAGCATCACACAGGGAACCAGGAAGGCCCAGTGTGAAACTTTGTGATGGTTCTCCCAGAAAGTCTTGGTAGAAGGGCCTGAAACCCAGGGTCTCCGTGAAGCCTGCAAACAGGTCAGCTATCTCCCCAGTCACGCACCGGGAGTCCTGTTCCACAGGAAGCTTGATGGGCAAACATGTCGGCCAAGCGTGTCTGAGAGTTCTGGAGTTGGAGGAGATGAAGCAGGTTCCTTTCTGCAGGGCTTCTCAGGGCGTCCAATCTGCCAACGTCCAGCAAGGTGCCGGCCAGGGGTTTTGAGTTCGAAGACTTTCCCAGAGGCATCTGATGCCAGAGCGTGTCTCCACAGTGCTCCAGAAGGTGCCCTGGGAGAAGCTGACACGTGCCACGTCTTCCTGGTTCCCTGAGCTGCCCTCCAGTTGCAAGGAGAGCTGTGGGCACCCCTCCCTCCGGGCTCGGCTGTCCCTGCTCAGGTGCGGAGGGTCGCCTGGGCCCTCTGCCCCCTGTCAGCTGCACATGAGAAAGTCCAGGAAAGCACCTGCCGATGGTGGCTCTGGAATGTGCCCTCTGACCTGGGCCTGACCGTCTGCCTATGTGCAGCTCTGGCTTCTCCAGCTCCTGCATCTCAAGGCTGCTTAGCAATACTGTTCTTGAACTGTGCTAATTAATAGTTCCGTTTGAAACAACAGGCCTGTTCACTTCAAAGTGACAGCTTCCTCCTTCAGTCCTTCAGTGCTGGGGATGGAACCCAGGGACTCACCCATGCGAGGCAAATGCTCTACCACAAGCTATACTTCCCACCCTTTTCAGTTTTTACTGGGAGACAGGGTCTCACCAAGTTGCTGAGGCTGGCCTTGAACTTGCAATCCTCCTGCCTCAGCCTCCCGAGCGGCTGGGATCATAAGTGTGCGCCGTAGCACCTGGCAAGCTAAGGTTTTCAGTAGCCTCCGCTTCTGCTTTGAACTGCACGCTCGGCTGATGGGAGGGAGAGCCTCTGTCCCCCAGAGCCAGGCCTCAGGCTCCTGCACGGCCACGAAGCTCAGGCATCTGCTTCCCAGAATCACAGTGCTGGTGGGCACTGAACCCTGGCAGAAGGACCAGGGCCAGAAGCTGACACAGGATGATGATTATTTGGAGAAAGTAGAGGCTTGGGTCCTCGGCACTATGTAACTAAGTTGCGAGTTCCCACCGATCCGCAATCAGCATTCCTGAGTAGGCCAGGCCAGGACACCTGGCGGTAATGAGCTCAGGGACTCTGAGTGGCAAGGCCTTCGTCTGAAGTCTGCTGAAGGACACTGACGTGGACCGGGTGGGGCCGGAGCCTCGCGTGAGCCCAGGAGCCGGAGGGGCAGCCAGGCTGGGGATCAGTGGCCATGTGATGAGACACCACCACGTGGGCACCATGCCCTCCGTGAGCAGGGCAGCCCAGCTGGAGCCTGAGCCCGTGGCTCCGCCA
This sequence comes from Sciurus carolinensis, assembly GCF_902686445.1. Taxonomy (NCBI): domain Eukaryota; kingdom Metazoa; phylum Chordata; class Mammalia; order Rodentia; family Sciuridae; genus Sciurus; species Sciurus carolinensis. The sequence continues at coordinate 556,836 of NC_062224.1, forward strand.
GCAGAGGCGATGGGGACCGGGGGCTGGCTGCCACGCCCCAGTGTCTGCTCACTCCGGCTTCTCTGCCTCATAGCAACTGGCTCCCTCCTGCCAGGGCTTGTGCTGTGGGAAACCTGGACTCTCGGGAGGCCAGTCCCCTGCTGCCCAAGCCCTGGCCACACGACTCCTGTGAGAATACTGTTAGCTCTGTCTTCTCGTTTTCTCTAGGCGTGGTGCTCAGACCCCTGGGCCTCACTGACTGCAGAGAGGTGGCCCCTGCCAGGACCAGCCAACTCAGGAGCCGAGGCTTGCCCAGGGGCTGGCCTTTCCTGAGCAAATGATGAATCCGGCACTCACTGAGCCACCTGCTTGGGCAATATCGCCTGCCCTGGTCACCCAGGCCAGTGCAGACAACCAGGGAAGCCCATCCCCACAGCTCAGAACCACCGGCACTGGCCAGCACGAGGCCTCCTGGCCTGTCAGCCTCCTGGGGGGCACCGAGGCTTTATGCCTCTGCTGGAGACAGCCCGAGCTCCTTGTGCTGCCGTGGTGTGGCGCCTCCTTGCCTGGAGGGCTGTGGGTGAGGGGTGCCTTTCCCCACAGTCATCTTGTGATCTGTGCCCAGCCCCCAATAGCCACCAAACCTGCACTTTACACACTGGACCGACGTCAGGTATCCGACCAGGGAGCTCCTGGGGTCCTGCTTGGAATCGCGGGCGGCGCCCCCTCTCCCCTGCGACCCAGGGAGGAAGGTCTGCGACCCTTACTGCCGACCTGTCCTTGTCAGCAGCACGCCCTCCAGCCAGGCTAAGGAAGTGACAGGCCTGGAACCGTCTCTGGGGCAGCACAGAGTGAACGTGGGCCCAGCCTGCTGCTCACACAGGGGATCTGAACTGAATGGGCATCTCGGCTCAGGTCACTCAGGACCTGGCCAAGTCTCACATGCCAAGACCCACCCAGGCCCACAATCTGGGTTCTTCATCCTACGTGGGCAGCTGGGTGTCAGAACCCGTGGCCCTGGCAGCAGGAGGGACTGGGCCTCTGCACTGACCATGCGGGCTTAGAAGGCAGCAGAGGAGCCGTTGGGAGAGACCGCCAAGGAGCGTCCACATACCAACGCCAGCACCACCCTGGTGGGCGCCCCTGTCCACCAGCAGTGTGAGCCACTGTTACCCAGGCTGCAACCAGCCTCTACGCCAGAGCCAGAGCTGGATGAGGAGCGAGCACCTGCGGTCACTCCCAGGAGTGTCCAGCCCACTCTCTCAGGACCTAGCTGCCACAATCCACTTTGTGGGCCTTGGACACAGGCTCCACTCCGCGACGCACTCGCAGCCACGACTCCAAATCCGCTCCAGGGGCCGACAGCAGGCGGGCGGCTGGAGGGATTCCCCTGCTTCAGGGGCCGCAGGCCTCCCTCCTAACCTGCCGTGAGAATGGCTGCCATTTTTCTGTGAGAACAGAGTTCTGACTCTGGCACCACAGTTAGACAGCAAAGTGGGCAGCAGAGCAGACGGAGTCCACTGAGCTCATTAACCAGCCAGCGGTCAGGGGTGGGGGCTGCGCCAGCCCAGTGCCCATTGGCCCCACGAGGACATCTGGAGCAGTCCACCTGCGTCTCTCGGCTGCTGCTGGCCTCGTGAGGCAGATCAGGACCAGCAGCCAGCTGCCCGTGCTGCCATCTGCCAGGGCTTAGCCCGAAGAACAGTAGGACCTCCCTGCCCCTCGCCCACTCCATGGCTGTCAGTGGCCACAGAACAGCCCTGCTCCTTCCCCCACACAAGTTGGCTCCGGTGAGCTCCCGGACGCAGCCTGTCAAGTGGGCAGGGCGGGCCCGTAAGGTCCACTTCAGAGAAAAGGAACCCAGGTTCCAAGAGGGTGACTCATCCCTGGAGCCCCAAGGCTTATCTGTGGTCCTCTGTGCCATCAAGGTCAGCAAGGCAGAGAGGGTGGCCAACCAGACTCCTTTGCCACGTTTTGTCCATCAAAACAGAAGCTGACACATGAGAAATGTGCGGCTGTCCCCGCCCCACTCCCTGGACGTGGGCAGAACCACCTCACGGCGGAGCTCGGCTCTGAGCTCGGTTGAACTTGGCATGACTACAACTCTGAGGCCGTGCTGCCCTTCTGCCCTGCCTCTGCTGGCACCCACCTGCCTGCCTCGGGTCCTGGGCAGAGCGCTGGGGCTGTTTCCACGGGTTTCGAACCCTCGCACCCCTGCACCTTCCTGAGCCTGGCTTTGCCTCGTCCCCAGTTCCCTGCGGACCCACAGGCTGTTTCTGGCTCTCTTCAAGCTCCAGCCTCCGACTCCTTCCTCCCACCCCAGCTCTCCCCTTCCAGTGATGCACCCAAGAGCTCTCTCTGCAGGGGCCTCGGAGGGGCCTTCAGCGTCCCTGTGGTCTGCAGAGCCCCAGCCTGCTCCAGTCTTAGCCTCGGAGAGGCCAAGGCATTTTACTAATGTGGACAAGCAGCTCCTCAGTCCCAGGAACTCAGGATTGAACTCCAGGGTCCCTGTGGGTGATTAGGTGGTAGGAGCCACAGGCTCAGAACCTGGGGGCAGGGGCAGGGTGATCCACACGTCAGCCCCAGGGTGGAAAAGGATGGTCATTCTGAGAGAGGCCTGAGGCGGGGCCGGAGGGCCGCAGGCTGGGGGGTCTGCACCCGCTCTGGCCTGTGTGGCCTGCTTCCCCCACGCCTGGCTGTCGCTGCCCCCAAGTGCACTTTGATTTGGTGGGAAGTGTTAGCAGCCAGCCTCTGCCCGTCTTTCCCAGGAGGAAAGCTGGTGCCCTCTACCTCTCTGCAGTGTGGGCTGAACATAACCCTCAAGTTCACAGGCCGAAGCCTCAGGACCTCGGGATGTGACTGTGTGTGCAGATAGGGCCTTTGCAGAGGTGACCGAGTTAAAGTGAGGTCACTGGGTAAGCCCTAGTCCAGGACGAATGGAGTCTTTAGGAAAAGGAAGCGATGTGGACACACAAGCGCACACCCAGGCTGGGCAGGCACGGAGTCAGGCCAGTGAGGACAGGTGTCTGTAAGCCAAGGAGAGGGCTCAGGGGACCCTCCTGCTGCAGCTTGATCTTGGACTCCAGCCTCCAGAACTGGGAGAAGACCACTGACGGCAGCCTACCGCCAGCTGCCCAGGGGACACTCCTGGGACCAACCTCAGCTCTTTCTCCCGGGGCCCCACCATCAGGAAATCCCAGTGATTCCACCTCCAGGTGCCCAGAGGCTGGCCCTCTGTCCTGCAGCTCCCTCCCTGGTCCAGCTCTGGTGGCTCCAAGGCTTCCTGAAAGACCCTCTGCTTCTGGAACTCCACCAGCAGCAGCATGGGCGGCCTCCTCCTCATGCCCTCGGGGCGGCTCTCAGGACCCTGCACTCTCCAACTGTCCCAGGCCCTCTGACCCACCTCCGACGGTTTCCCTGCAACACTGGCCACCTGTGTCTCCTCGCAGGCCCCAGGCCTCTTGCAGTCCTGCCCTGGTGACCAGTGCTGCTTCCTCGGGTGTTGAGAAGTGTGACATCGGAGAAGCAGCCGAGACAAGCACACTGAGCAGGTTTTATTTAAAGGTAATAATACAGACTTCTCGGGGGCGGGGGGGCGGGGGGGAGAAGGGGCCATGGCTGATGCTCTAGAGTCCCAAGAAGTGAGCGCACCCTACATTTTTTATAGGTTAAGGTCTCTTTTGTTCTCTTCTCTCCCCCCTTATCTCTCCTTCCTACCTACGTGACTAGGCCTAGGCCGGGTTTTGCAGGTGAGAGGGGCAGGGCGAGGGCCCAAGTGATTCACCAGGCAAGGGCCCAGGGGGCATTAATTAGCAGCTCCTTGCTTGCAGACCTTGATAAGGGCAGGTAAATTTCATAACCAATGGGCTCCGGAGGTCCTTGACATTCCATTCTCCCAGGGGCAGTCTCCAACTTCCAGGAGCAGATGGCTTTCATAGCCTCCATTTCCTCGATGTGACCCGGTCCCCTACTTCCACACTAACTGCCTGTCCCCAGTTCTGGCTTCACTGGTGCCTGTGCAGGGCAGCTCTCTCCTGCTCCGAACCCCTCCTGCCGGGGCCCTGCTCACCTACTGCTCTCACCACCCCCATGCTGAGCTCCGAGGCACCTCTCGCTGTGGGCCTCTGCCTCCACCCTCACTCGCCCACCTCCCTTCCCTGACTGCTGGTCTACCCAGCGCAGTTTAACCACAAACTGCACTTCTCTGTTCTTACTTGTTCTGCTTAAAGCTCCCCTTCCCATCCCTCCCCATCCCTCGTGCTGGGATGAAACCCCACAGGACAGACACCAGGTATGTCTCCTGCCAGCGGAGCCCAAGGCCCAAGAGCACAAAGTGAGTGCCTGGGAGACACTGGCTGGACACAGGGCATGTCTCGTCATGGACGTCACCGTGCCACGTCCCAGCTGCCGGAGTCTGTGACTCTGCAGGCGTCTTAACCGGGAGTCTCCTCACGTCATCTGACTGCAGGTGCGGCTTCCTCGCTCTCCCAGGATCCCACAGAAGTTCAGCCCTGCTGCAACACCATCTGTCGCTGACTGCTCAGGGCTGGGGCGTCCCAGCCTGAGAGCCGGCTCCATCTGCACAAGCCCTGGCCTAGGCTCCCCTACGGGCTGTCTGCACCCACTCCCTCCCAGAGTCCTATGGTTGGGTCTGACCAAGACACATGCTCCAGGACCTGCTCAGTCCCTGCCTTGGCCCTTCCCAGGCACTCCAGCCGCACCACCATGTCCCTTCTCTGCACCCCGAAGGGATCTGACTTAAAAGCCCTGATACTGCAGGGGACTGGGACAGGGGGCTTTTCTTCACTTGGAAATCCAAAAGGTACCTGGATGCCACCTGACCTGCTCTCCATCCTTGAAACCTCATTTTAAATGTCCTGTTGGCTTCACGCTTGCCCGCCCGGCTTCTGCCTCTGTGTGTTGCCTGAACGTACTTCACGTGCATGTGCTCTGGCTATCACAGGCCGTCAGCCCTGGAAAGGTTGCTTATAAGGTGACACCTTGAAGAACGTTCCTCAGGAGCAAGGCTCATCTCCCCAAAGTCAACACAACATCTCAGAAGTCACTCTGCGGCACTGCCCGCTCGCGGCTGCTTCCAGAGTGCTTTAGCAGGCGGCTCCTCTCTGCCCAGCTGAGACTGACGGGCCTCCTAGGTTCCACTGCAGCTCCTGAGCCTCCTCATGCTGTCTCTGGCCCGTCACGGCCCTGTGCGTCCTCTTGAAGGGCACCATCTCCAGCTACCTTCTGCTCCTGCAGATGGGGGGTCTGGGGGACTGTCCTTTCTCTTCCCTGACAAGTCACAATGCTCCCTTGCGCTGTCAGCACCAGGTTGAAGGCAGAGTCTGCCTTCGCTCTTGGCTGAGGCATGGCCCAAAGCTGGCGTGGTGCTTGGCACAGGGGGCACTGGGTAACTGCTTGTGGAGTGGGTGACTCACCTCCACACTGAGATCTTGATCCTGCAGGGCGGGGTGGCTGGCACCTGAAGTCCTGGGTCTGGGGAGGTTGATGGACCCCATCTAAAAGACCGCTTTCCCTCAGTTCCTGGGTGAAACACTCCGCCAACAGGAGACATGCCCTGGCCTTTTAAATCCCTCCCTGTGGTGCTGGGCGGGAACCCCAGCCAGGCAAGGCTCCACCGAGGAGCTACCCCCAATCCTTCCAGGCAGACATGCCCAGAATCCCTGCGAGGCTCTGAAGGCTGACCTCATAGGGCCTCCCAGGCCCAGGTCTCCCCAGGACCTCCTGAGGGCCTTGCTCACTGCCTGTCTCGAAGGGGCACAGCAGAGGCAGCCCACCTCCCAGCTCCAGCTCTCGCTCTCGCTCACCAAGCCCTGCCCGCTCCCAGACGCTCCCGTTACTCTGTGCCCTGACACTGTCCTGCCCAGCCTAGGAGCCTCGCCCACTGTCTCATGCTGGCCCTGCTGGCATCTGATGCAGGACGTTTCTCCATAAAAGCCCTCTCTTCTGGCCTCCTGGGACATCCTGGATTGCTTCTCCTCCTGCCTAAGCAGTTTCTTCTTGGGAATGAAGCCCATTTGGTGATATAGGTACAACTTTGGTGCTTTTCTGGACTCTCCCAGGAAACCACATCCAGAGCACAAAGATCTCAGGGATCCGAGTCAGCAGGCGTGGTTCAGAACAGGCAGCCCACGGCGCACCTCAGCTTCCTTCTGCTGTCGGCAGAAGTTGTGTGCTCAGTGCAGACCTGTAATACCTGTTGAATAATTGACTGATGGGCAAACAGTGGATGCGGATGTTTAGTCCGGCTAGTGTCTGGATTTTTTTGCACTGAATTTTTTTCATCAGAGTTTCTTCATTTGTTCTTTTCGTCCCAAATATTCATTTGGAAATGTTTAGCAATAGACAAACGTCAAAAGAGTAGGACAAAGATAACCCAGTGCGTACTCCCCTGGCCTCAGCAATAGTGTTTTTTACATTTGTTTTATCTCTTTCTGTATCTTGTCTAAAGTATTTATAACATTCTCTATGAATATTGCTGGGTCATTTGAAAGTAAGATGCAGACATTCAACATCTCACCCATAAATACCCCAGCACACAGCTCCTAAGAATGAGGACATTCCCTTGCAACCACAGCAGCTCCAGAATTGATAACTGTTTCAGAATGTAACCAAATAGCTTTCCCTTCATTTCTTCAGCCTTTTGATTGGACAGGAAATTTCCTTCCCTAAATTGGACTCCAGTTCGGGGCCTACAAATCCATTGGGATTTGTGAGTGAAGTCGACTACAGTTCAGGTAAGGCGGTTGCTCTCTGCTCAGGGGTGACGCTGGGTCTTCCAGGCCCCACAGGTGGGTTGCTTCCAGAACAGATCATGCCGGTCCTCGAACAAGCCCAAGGAGATGCTGTTTGGAGGCTGCAGTGGGCGGGTGGCCCCTGGGGGCCCTCCCAGCAATCAGACTCAGCAGGTCTGGGATGGGATCTCAGAAACTTACATTTTTATAAAAGCTCTCCAGGATTTGAAATTGGGCGGGGGTCAGTGTGGGACCTCCTGGTGGGCTACAGGGCCGCAGTGTTGCTTGTGGCCCTTCAGCCTGTGGTCCATGGGACACTATGTGCCGCCTCCAACCACCTATGGAAGTGAGTGGAGCAGTCTGTAGGACGGAGGCTTCCTCAGGGGTCTGTGTGCTGTGGCCACCAGGGGCTCTTGTGCAGAGGGGCTGTGGGCTGGTGGGGCTGTGGGACCCCTGCTCCATGCTGGGATTGCTGACTGCACTGGCTTCTCTGACCCTCAGCTCCTCATCCTCCAAGAGGGCCAGCGATGCCTCCTCCGGGGGACTCTGGGAGGGCCTGGCAATGAAGGCGCCTTGTGCCCCGAGCCAGGCATGTAGGCAAGCCAGGGTCTGTTCACCCGGGGCTGGAGCCACCTGGGGAAGCAGGGCAGGCTAGCTTCAGGTACTCCTGGGAAGAAGCTCTTCCTGCTTGCGGGAGGCACCTGTGTGCAGGAGGAAGGGGTTGGCTGAGGGTGGGGACCCGGGAGAGGAGACTACAGTGTAGGAGTGTCCACAGCCAAAGCACTGGTCAGTATTCATCTCTGTGGAGCGTGGCCCTGGCAAGCGGCCTGCACCCATCGGTACTCCTGAGGCAGGTTCCTCACTGACTCCCAGCCCAGCACCCAGCTGCACTCCAGCCGACCACGGGCAGCCCAGGCCTCAGAGCCCCAGCAGCTGGCAAGTCAAGGCTGAAGATGGACCCGGCAAGGACTCCAGGAGCCTTGGGACAGGGTGGGTGTGGCAGCAGAGGTGAGGGCAGTCACAGCCAGCATTTCTCTGGGGAGGCCAGTAGTCCTCAGTGAGGACCTGGGGGGGCCACTGTCCTCCTCAAAGAAAACGGTACCCCCAAATGTGGTGCTTTGGACTTCGAGCTGAAGGACACGGAAGAACCTGGAAGCAAGGCCTCTGGCCATCTCCTGTCCTGCTCTGCTCTCTCTCCTTTCTCCACAGGGTTGTCAGAGAAACCTGGATTCCTCTCCCTCCCTGGGTCCTAAAGACAATCCCTCCCACAGTCAGCCATGCAATCTGGAAGCAGGAGCCCAGCCCCAGGCCTTCCGTGCGGGCGCTGGAGATGAGCAGCCCTCCGCCCCGCCTGGCCTGGGGGTAGATCATGAGACCCTCCTCCAGGGGGGCCTGACACACTCCGGAAGGAAGGAGTGCTGAGCAGCGGCCAGGCAGAGTCCAAGCACTCCGGCCTTGCCAGGTCCCCCGGGCCTGTGTCCACCGGGTCAGACCTTTTCTGTGCAGCCCCGTCTACAGGACTGCTGCGCGTTATCCAAGCTGAGCGTAAAACCCGCCTTCCCCGGGCCTTTGGGGCTTCATTCTGAAGGCTCCTGTGCCCCGTGGAGCTCTGGTGAGATGGATCTGTGCCCTCCTCCTGCCAACCTGACTTTGTTTAGAAGGTCAGCCGTGCCCTCATGATGGGTGAGGAGGGGTCTCTCCTTCCTCCCCACCTCAGCAAAGAGCACTCCTTCCAATGGCTAGTGTGACGCTGTGCTTGTTCCAGGACTGTGTGGCCTGTGGCTCAGAATTTCAGTGGAAAAACAACTCTGCGGAATGAGAGGATTGAGGTATGGCCTGTCCAGCTCCCACAGAGCTGTCCCTCAGCTCTGGTCACAGCTCCCGAAAGGCCACAGGCAGAGTGATCCGGAAGACGAAAGCCTGTGGTCACCCTCACAGCCCGACAAGCCCCTCGGGTGGGGCGGCAGCTGCTTCCACACACAGAGGATGCAGGGTCCCTGCCAGCGAGGACATTTCTGGCCATCTAGGTCCAGTCATAGGGCAGCTGCCCCAGGGCACATGCAGCCAGGGACAGGAGGTACCACTGCAGTGGCAGTGTCCCACAGGTGGATGCAGTGACTTTCCTGGAAGCCCTGAAGTCAAAGGGCCCTGACGACCTCCAGAATGCTCACTAGCAGGACTTCACGTGGAAAGTGTGCGTGCTGCGGCTGCACAGCATGTGCGCACCCTGCACCCAGGCCCAGAGGCAGAACGTCTGTCCCCAGCAGCCACACGCCCCTGGCACCAAGTTCCCGCTCCTCGTGGCAGCTCCTCCAAGGAGGCCCCGCGGGAGGTTGAGAGCTCACGAGCAGCTCTTGTTCCCTAGCTCCTCCATCCACGGAGCTGCCTTGGCAATGACTCCGCGTCCCACGCCTTTCTGTAAAACCAGAACAGCGCTCGCTCCGTCTGACCGTCGCAAAACTTCCATCGATGACTGCAGAGAAGTCCGGGGACGCATGCCTGGCCCGTGGTATGCTCCTCAGCAACGCTGACACAGGCAGGGTGGCCGCGTCCTTCCACCCGGCTCCCACGGACAAGCCACTTCCCAGGCACAACTCAAGTGAGGATGTTCCTGGGAAGGTCGTGGTGGGGTCAGCACTACCCACTGGCACCAGAGTTTGTGAGCCAAGGCACTCACAGGGCTCGCTGTTGTGTCTCAAAGTGTCCCCTCCCAGGAGAGCAGCCCACAGCGTCCCGGAGAAGGGCAGAACCCAGCAGGACTTTTCCAGATCTCTGTGCAGCCTCTGTACAAAAGTGCTTCAAGTTCTAGGGGAGTTCTCATCATCCAGCTCTGGTGTTTAATATTTTGGCTCTATTTAAAAGCTTTAACTCTGTTATTTGTTATCCTGCCTGGGTACTTTCTCCCACTAAGATATTTTAGGAAAAGGAAACTCAGACAGCCAGCCTGTGGAAAGAGGTTCTGCTGTGGGGACGTGATGTCTCTTTAGACTCTGTGGGGCCTCCGGCCTCTTGGCCTCCTCGGAGGCTGCATTCCTGTGTTGCCACGAGCGGGCTCCTGGCACGGCCACCTGCTGTTGGTGAACACCAGCAGCAGTGCTGAGCGGAACCCTGGGCTGACAAGGCCAAGGGGACGGGGCTGGGAGTGTACTCGGCCCCTCGCCTCGGAAAACCACAGGGACTGTGCCTGAAGCAAACAGAGACAAGAGACTGCAGAGGAGGAGCGGGCACGTGCCAGCTGCCGGGGAGGCAGGCCCAGTCTAGAGGCCTGGGCCGCGCAGCCTTAGCAGGCGATTTCAGCTCCTGCCTCTTTTGTGCTCTACAAGACGAAATCAGAACCTACCACACTGCAAGCAAAATCGCCTTTTCAATGTCAAACTTAGGAAGCTGCACCAGTCAACATGGAGGACTCACCTTTCACCCCATGCACCGATTTTTAATGTCTTGCCACACCCACTTGATCACCTGTCTACATTCTGAGTCAAGAGGCTGGCTATCTGCTGGCTATCCTTGTTCTGTGGACACTCAAGCTCATGTTTCTGGGGAACAAGCACATGGTCCTATGCAGGCTCAGGAGGGTCAGCACATGGGGAGTCTCACTCTGCTGTGCTGTGGGGTGGAATACTTCCTCCTCCAATCCACACTGCCATGGCGGAGTACCGCAGACTGGGAACCTCATGGAGAACCAGCTCTGGAGGCTGGGTGTCCAAGATCCCAACTAAGATGACACCTCAAAGCTGTTTCCCACTCAGGAGGAGGCTATATCCTCCCGTGACAGGAGGATGAGGGGGGAGCTGACCCCGCAAACCCTTGTGGCTGCACCAACCCACCCTGTGGGCAGAGCCTCACAACCCAAGCAGGTCTCTTTGGGCTCACCTCCCAGTGCTGGACCACCACATATTGAGTTCCAGCACAGGTTTGGGTACACACTGAACTGTGGCAACAGCACACTGTCCCCTGATCTTGCAGTGTCCCCAGGCCCTGCTCACACCCTCCATGGCGTTTTTACCCCTGGTATGGGAGCGTGCACTGCATTCATCCAGGTGCCTCTGGAGGGCCCCTTGTTCGAGACAGCTGCTCTTCACTGTCTTCTGCAGTAGCAACACTTCTGAGGAATACACGCCAGTTATTGTACAAAACGTTCTTGGCTTTTTTTCTCCCATACATATTCATGACTAGATTCAGGTTGACACCAAGTCATGATGTCACATCCTTCTTGGGGTTTTTGTAGATGCAGGATTTCCGTCACCCTTCACCAGCAACGTTGGCTTTGGACATCTGGCCAAGCTGTGGCCATTTTCCCACTAGTTCCGAACCTCCCCCTGCAGCTGGTAAGGATCCTGTTGCAAGACCCTTGAAGACTCTGCAAATCCCCTCCTTCTCATCCAGCCCTCCACTAGTGTCACTGTCATGGCCTCTCCAACCTCTGCTGTGGCTTTCGGCAGTTACCCACGCTGCAACCAGCTGGCCTTAATGGGAAGAAAGACAGGTGCCCTCTTCAGCACCTGTACTCTGTCAGAATGGACTCAGGTTCCTATTGTATTTGGGTTTGTTTTGAGCTGCATGTTGTCCGAGATTTTGTGGGTGGGGTGGTGAGCTTCATGCAGGTTGCCTGAGCTGCACGGGCTCACTCTCTTTCTCTTTTTCTGTCTTTCTTTACTTTCTATCATAACATGATGTGGGCTTATCTAGTACCTTCTAGGCCCAGTGATGGAATCACTGATTCCTTCAGGAAACGTTCTTAGGGTGGAATCGGAGTGGTCTTCAGCAAGCAAGCTCTGGGTGCAAGGGTGAGCTCAGGGTTGCAGGGTGTCAGGGTGCTGGCCTCCACTGGCCAGATCTAGGAAATATCCGCACGTGGTCTGGACCCTGGGTTGTGTGTGCACAAGTACATGAGCACAGGTGTGTGTGTGAAATGAGCTCCAGGCCTGGTCTGCAGGGATCTCACCGGCCTTTCTCAGTCCATGTTGAGTCTGCCTCCTTCCACGGCAGAAATCTCAGTTCCCCAACATCCTGAAGGGCACAGGATGCGTTGAGTAGTTTAATGGCTACATCTTTAACACTATTAAAAAATCCCTGAGAATTAAAAATCCCTGGGGATGAATGGGCCACGTACCTTGTTTGAAAGTCACAAGCATTACTTTCTTGTACCCCTGTCCCTTATGTTATTCATTGGCAACATAGTTGGGTTCAGGTATTTTGGTTTGGCTTTTTTTTTTTTTTTTTTTTAATTCTCCTCCCTCATCTGTTGTTTTAATTTTGCTTTTTGAACATGTAGAACATTATCATGTTTGCAAAACCTAAACCTAGAAAAAAAGGTTACTTTTCCTCATATCCCTACTCCCAACTCCACTGGTCACCAATTGTATTGTTTTCTGGTCTACCAGTACTCTGTGTGGCTCTGTGTGCATTTTGCCAAAAGAAGCAAACATGCCCAGTGTGCAGACCACATGTGCACACTGTTTCTCTAACATAAGAAGTCGCTTAGGCTCTCTGCCATGGCACTTTGCTCCTTTAACTTATTTTTCTTTCAACTCAGGGCACATCCTGGAACACTCCTGCCCGCCCACAGAAGCCGGCCTGGTCTTCGGTCTTGTATGTAGTGCTTGTCAAGCATTTTGACTTTGGGTCCATTTGGGTGGGATGATCATTCTTTGTAGTTTTGGTTTGAAATGGAGTGAAGTCTGACATAGTTCCATGTCTGTGGACTCTGTTGAGGTCTTCATTGTCCACTTACAGTCTCACCCATTTCACAGGTTCATGCTTTTACCCTCAGGGTCCGACCTCCTTGCACGTCAGGATATCCCTCCTCTCTCCAGGGGTGTGGACACCACCTCTTCCACTTTGCCGCTTGTGCTTCATTGTGGTGAAACACACAGGAACCCACCATCACCATCATCCCACGTGTGCAGCTCGGGGGCACCAGGAGCACTGTTAGAAATACCCAGGAGCCACAGGAAGTCAAACGCTGCTTCTGGGAAGTGGGTGGGCGAGGCAGACCTTCACTCCTAACAGCGGGGTGCGCGGCCCTTGCCCTGACCAGAGGAGCGTGGTTGCGCAATCCGTGTGACTAGCTAATTTTAAAATTGGGGCAGGCAGGGGCTGGGGCTGTGGCTCAGTGGTGGAGGGCGTGCCTAGCACGTGTGAGGCACTGGGTTCCATCCTCAGCACCACATATAAATTAAAAAATAAGATAAAGGTATTGTGTCCATCCACAACTAAAAAAATTTTTTTAAAAATTGGGTCAGACAAATGGAAAGATCGAATTAAAATGGCTACAATGCATCCAATTAAGATGGAATAGTAAATCCTGAAGATGGACCATGCCACCTCCTCTTTCTCACCACGCTCACCATCCACCTCCAGAGCCTTGGCTCCTTCCACCCAAAACTCTGTCCCCACACACAGACGCCCCCTCCAGACCTTGGCGCCCACTCTGCTTTCTGCCTGCAAGGGGCCGCTCAGTGCACCTCACGACATCGTGAAGGGACACTGTGGCGTGCGTTCCTGCACGTGGGCCTCCTTTTGCTGGACATGGGAGCGTGGGGTGCAGCCAAGCTGCAGTGCATGTGCACTTCCCTTCCTTTCCAGGGCAGGGGGACTCCACTTGGCCAACGCCTTTGTTGTTTGCCCATCTTCAGGGATTGCAAATGCCACCATGTATCTGTTCAGGTTCCTGTTTCCAATTCTTTCAGCTCAAGCTCAGTAGTGGGGTTGCTGCGTCTTATGGTAATTCTGCCTTTGTGAGGAGCTGCTGCTGGGCCTTGGTCCACGAGCACAGGAGCTCTCCCCAACCTGCTTGGCTGGTTCCCCCCAGTGGCTCCCTGAGAGTCCTTGAAAAGCCCCTGGGCGTGGTCACGCTGGATCCTGCACCAGGCTCGCGCGGCTTGGCCTGGCCTCGGGGCTTGGAGGATGGGATGGCCACCTGGGCCAGAGCTCTGGCCCTGCTGTCTCCTTTCCAGACTGCTCTTGGGAACTCCGATGCCAGCCTCATTTATTATCTTCAAGAGTAGTTTGATCTTTCTTGCCTTTAGAGTTTAAAAGTTTCATTAAGATATGTTTTGGAGTTGATTATTCCTGACCAGTTTTCCACCAGCCAGGAAGGCACTTTGGGTTTGAATATTTGAATGTTCCCTGTTCCTGCAGTTTCCCCAGATGGTGGCTCCAGTACCGACTCCAAGACTCGTGCCTATGTTAGGGACTCCAGTGATGGTATCTTGGTCCTTCTTTCCCAACTTTCATTTCAGCAACTTCCCCCTGAATCTTTTCACTTTTAAATCTTATTTCCGATTTCTTGATTTTCTTGCCATTCTTCAAGGTCCCTTTACCTATTTTCATATAAATAAGTTTTCTCCTAGCTGCCTTGTAGCTATCCTTTCTTCCTGGTATAGATTCTGCCTTTACTTCCAATTTCTTTTCTGAATTGGGTCAACCTTCGCTGTTTCTTCCTGGTTTGTGTCTAGTCTGTTCCTGGTGTTTGAACTCCTGTTCCGAGCTGTGTGTGCATACAGACACCTGGCCCTTTATTCAGTTTGGTGGGTAGAAGAACCACTGCTTCCACTTTGTGGTTCTTCTGGGGGAATTTTTGCCAGGCCACTCTCATGGTTCCTTTTGTCGTCATTAGGAATGGAACAAATTTTTTTTTTTTTTTTTTTTTTTTTTTTTTTTTTTTTTTTGCAGTAGCTTTTGCCCTTGATTTGAGTTTTCTTACTCCTAGGCATCTGGGCAGGTTTCCAGGCTGGGAGTTTTCTCTCCCACCTGTGTACTGAAGCGCAGAATTTCATACATGATGCCCGAGGCTGAGGAGGGACCAGCTGTCTTATTTCTGCAGGATCTTCTGACTTCCTTCTTTTCCTTCACCCCCAGGCCTCCAAAGGGCATTACCTTTTCCCTATTTATATGACTTGTCCTAAGAAGCAAGGTTTTTCTCATGGCTGCCACTTCTTTTCCCATTTTTTTCCTACAAAGTCTCTTTTCCTGATCAATTTTTAGTTCTTGGTGTTGAACTTTCTCTTTACATAAGGAGGAGGCATTGTTTCCCCTAAGTCCTTGGCTATAGTGGAGGAGCTCTGTTGGAACTTATGTCTTTTCTTCCTTCTTCCGTAATCTGAAGCTTTCTGCTTTTGTAGAGGCCATGGGTAGATACCATCAGCAACTGCCATTATCCTGGGACTCTGAGGCTCTTGAAAAACTGATAATGTGTCAAGTGCTGGTAACATTTCTTCCTTTTTCAGGAGCACTGGCAACTTTGACGCTACGAGGGCATGCCAAGGTCACATCGACGTTGTGACAAGACAGCTGTTTCTTCCACGTTTGGAGATGCTCCCTGTGCAGACTGAGCTCTTCTTTCAAGAAAATATCCCATGAAAAGGAAACGATTTAAGGATAAAATTTGCCTTCCTCCCCATTTCATATTTGTTTAACATGATCACTTCCTTGATATTAGACTGTTCAATCCAGAAAGGCGTGCCTTTGAAAGTCACCTTCCCAGGTTCTATCTTAACGCCCCACCTCTGCGTAAATAAAACGGTGAACCCGACACTGGAGATCGGGGGCGTTTTGCTGCAAGCTGAGAACGGAAGCTGCAGCGAGCGGCCGCGCAGTCGGGCCCAGGGCCGGGCCTCGCGCTCCGCCTCCGCCACAGCCACCTGCCAGTCACGCCGCGCGGCGCTCGGGGCGGGGCATCTTAGCCCAGCAGACGCGGCCCCGCCCCGGCCCCGCCCCCGCGCGCCGATTGGTCGCCCTTTGCTCCCTGACCCCGCCGCCGGGCCGCGCTTCCTGCCGGGCGCCGAGCGCCGCCCGCCCGCGTCCCCGCGTCCCCGCGTCCCTCGCGCCGGGTCCCGCCCCGCGCCCGGTCCCGCCCCGGCCCGCCCGCGCCCTCCGCCGCCGCCGGCCAGGCTGCAGTCGGCGCCGCGCCGAGTGGGAGGATGCGGCGGCGCTCGCGGATGCTGCTGTGCTTCGCCCTGCTGTGGGTGCTGGGCATCGCCTACTACATGTACTCGGGGGGCGGCTCCGCGCTGGCCGCGGGCGGCGCGGGCAGGAAGGTGAGTGGCCCGGGGCCCGCGGGTGCCAGGCCCCTGTGCACCTGGCCTCCACCCCGGCCCCTATGCACCCGGCCCCCACCCCGACCCCTGTCCACCTGGCTTTCCCACTGGCCCCCGCCCACCTTGTCCCCCGACTGGCTTCTGCCTACCTGGTCTCTCCGGACCCCTGTCCTTCTGCACCATCCCCGACCTCTGTCCGTTTGGTTCCCCCACTGGCCCCTGTCCACTTCATCTCCCTCCGCACCCCCTGTCCACATGACTGGAGTCCTGTCCCCGCGCAGCTTGCCCTGCGCGGAGTGTAGGGGAGGGTGCGGGGAGCACAAAGGGGTGGGCAGCGAGCAGAAGGAGCGACTGCTCTTCCTGCTCGGTGTGCACACTAGGAGTCAGGAGTCCAAGTTTCTTCTCGACCCCTCGGTACAGGCGGCAGCAAACCCTCGCGCCTACCTCCGGCCACCCTGCAGGCTGTGATCGCTTGTCTGGCCCCATCTGCCCTTTGCCGCGCAGGGCGCGGACACCCGGAGCCACACACGCACACCCAGCCCCGCCCCGGATGGCCGCCGCGCCCGACCCCGAGCGGGCGCCAGAGCCCCGCGGCCTGGCCCCGGGTCCTTTCTGCCCAGCGCGGTCCCTGGCCTCCCGCGAGGACGCGGCCTCCTGCGCTTGCGTTTCCCAGCCCCACTTCCCGGTCCCCAGTCCCCCTGGATGGGTGTTTCCCACGGGCGCCAAGGGCCGAGCCATGAAGCTGTGGGGGAACATGGGACTGCTGTGTGGTCCTGCTGCGTGGCTGGCGGGTTTGGGAACCGGGAGGACTCGGAGCACCGGGCCATCGTGTGCCAGCCCCTGTGCTGTCGAGCTACCCTGCTAGTCGGAGGGGTTTCTGGGGTTTTATTGTCTTATAGGCTTTGAAAGCAGCCTTCTCTTTTCCAAAGTCCTTAAGCCTCATTAGTGACACCAGGAACCCAGAAAGTCAGTTAATGGAGTTGGAACTTGTCTGGGCAAGGAGTGAGGAGATGAACTTGCAGCCGTCCCAGACATCTGGGAGAAGCCTGACCTTCCATGTCACACTGGGCTTGGCTGCCTCTAAGACAGCTGCTGGCTTGCCCCTGTCCATCCATTCCCAGCCCTGGCTCTAGACTGAGGTAGGTAGAGGTGTCTGGGTTAGCTCTTGGTGAGTCCATGGTGGCTCTTTTCAGAGTGGCATTGTGGGGAGAATGTCTCCATGTGCAGATGGTCTGGCTTGGTGGAACTGACCTGGGCTCTCAGCTCTGCTTTTAGGCTGAATCCTTGAATTCTTGAATCAAGAGCAGGCGACTTAGGAAGCAGTTTGGTTCTAAACTGGAATGATATTTACAAGCTTGTCTTCCCAGTAAACTGCCCTGGCCCCTGGCCTAGCCTGGCCTGCTGGTGAGACCCCTTATCCTTACCACTGCAGTAGCACAGGGGACTAGGGCAGGTGTGTGGGGTCAGCTTCCCAGGGCTTGGTCCTCAGCTGGGAGCTGCAGCTGGTGGACAGTTGGCAGGGGCTTCTTGTTCAAGCCTCGAGACACACCCTCACCTGCACCCCCACCTGTGACCTTTAGCTTAGAGGGAAAGTTCGAGGAATCCTCATGGCCAGGTGAAGACCAGGTGGAAGAACTGGGAGGTGACTGTGTGTGGGTTGGGGTGCTTTGGGGTGCTGGTCTACCAGCCACAAGACTCACTCCCAGCCCCCAGAGGAGGAGGGAGTGTATAAAGGCCAGAGCTTTTGACATTGCCGAAGACTCAGCCCAATGGGGTGGACCCTGACATAAGGAAGGGAGGACCTGAGATGCTTTCTGGAGGGCCACCAGTACCTGCTCTCTTGAATTCCTGACCTATAGGAGAACTGCCTCCCGCAGACTGTTTCCCAGGGTTTAGACATCTTCATGATAAAAGAAAACATGTGATTTGTTCAGCTTGTTAAGTATGGACATAAAAAAGATAGTGGTATATGCATGAAATAGCAGAATTTAAATACTATACTTTTTTATTTTAAAGAGATAAATGGGCTTATATTTTTTCTTTGTTTTCTACTATTCATGTCAGGGCTTTGATTCCACATTCAGCCAATTTCTCCACGTTCTGAGGTTTTTCATGGGGCATCAGTCTTCAGGATTAGACTTCGGGGCTTGTCTGAGGGAGCGTACTAGGTTTTCTGCTATTTCAGCAGCACGGCCTGGGCTCTTCATTGTGTGCCCTGCCTGTTAAATAACTCATTGCAGAACTGTTATTCTCCATTTGGAAACGCAGAAAGTCAGCTCACTTCAGATTGCAGATTTAATAAACCAAACAGGAGTAAGAGCTGAAAACTGACCCCCCACCCGCACTTGCTGCAAAACTCAGGACTCCGTGCTGATGCTCAGGATGTGTGTTAAAGCAATCTGTGCACAGTTTCATTTGGCATTTCTTGTACATTTGTAGTGGCCTCCCCCTCCCCATATTTAGCTCTTCCTCCTGAATTGATGAGTTGCTCTCAAGGAGGCCCCTACCTTGAGCATCTCAAATGCTTTAAAATTATAATCGTGTTAAATCTCCCCAGGGTCCTGGGCTGTTTGGCACAGTGGAGGTGCAGAAG
The DNA here is from genome assembly GCF_902686445.1 of Sciurus carolinensis. Taxonomy (NCBI): domain Eukaryota; kingdom Metazoa; phylum Chordata; class Mammalia; order Rodentia; family Sciuridae; genus Sciurus; species Sciurus carolinensis. Next base: position 575,201 of record NC_062224.1, read on the forward strand.
AGAGGAAGGCATTGCTGTTTAAATGAAGTGGCCTCTGGGTGAAGTGTGGCTACCTTGGTGGAAAGGACAGGGCTTCCAGTGGGGGAACCATGTGCTCTGCTGGGAGAGGGCAAGACATGTGCCCCTCATCTCTGCATCCCCCATCCTTGGGGAGCCCAGGGCCTGCAGCACTGCCCCTCCTGGGAGCTGGTGTGGGTGCTCTGCCTTTGCTCTGGGAGGAGCAAAGCAGCCCCTAGGTGAGGACTGAGCAACAGGTGGTGTTGGGGGAGGGGCTCCTGGCATGGGACCAGGGGCTTCCAGGGACTGGAGTGTCATACTAATTAGGGGAACCTTAGGTGTGCAATTGGAGAAGGACTTTGGGACTAAGTTGTGGAGGGCTTCAGATGCCAGGTTGGCATTTTGGCTCTTGACTTAGCTGGTTTAGGGAACCAGCAACGTTTTTGAGAGGGGAGTAGACACCCCTGAGAAGGGAAAGGGCACAGTTCACTTGTTGGCACTAGTGAGACTTACTTTCTGCCTCTTTCTACTTAGTGACCTTCACTAATTTACTGAAGCTCTCTGATCCTCATCTTTACAGTAGGGATAAGCATTCATATCCTGTGACCTTTTTGAGGATTACATGCTATTCATAGTTTCTGGCAAATAGTGGGTGCTGAATAACTGATATGTAAAAAAGGAGAAGAGAAAAAGGAAACCCTTCAAAACACCTGGAAATGGAGTGAGCCAGGTTTGTAAGTGTTGTCTTGGATTCTGTGTAACTGGGTCTTTTTATCCCTTGTCTGTGTCTCTGAGACTAATTGGGTTGGTTCCTTTGGGGCTGTGCTGTGAACCTTGACTGCCATTAATGATGGACTCCTGGAAAGTTGTCTGCCCCTGCCAGCTCCCCACCCATCTGTGGTGTCACAGTGGGTTCCCATTGGTGGGCAGCCAGCAAGACAGTGGACCCAGGTGCAGCTTGCCTTGGGGCTTGCTACTATTGCAGGCGACTGGTGGGTGTGCTCCAGTGGGGAGCGCTGGGTCGCAGGCTGGCGGGCTCCCCAGGCTCCCTGCCCTGTCCCTCCTGTTGGGAGGTGACTGTGGGCTCAGAAGCATGCTTGGTTTGCATGTGAGGCTTGCCATTTCACGCGTGTTCGCTCTCTCTGGTCAGTGTGCAGTTCAGATGCCATTCGACAGTATTGCAGTTGGGATAGCAGCAGGGAAGCACTGGGGACAGTCTGCAGATGGCCCTGGACGATGAACTGCTCAAGGAGAGCAAAGGTCCCAGCTGGGAAGTTCCGTTGTGGCCGCCTCTGGGCGTTCAAGCACAATGGAAACAGACTGACTGATAAAGAGCGCAGGTGCCGAGCCCTGCCCTGGGCCCTGCAGCAAGAGGGGCGCACAGTGGGGTCAGCTTGCTCAGGCTGCAGGTTGCTGTCAGGCTCTGCAGTCTGACTCCTGCTGGGTGGGCTCTTCTGCATTCTGCACCTGGAAGAGGGGACGAGAGGTGGTCAGAACAGTGGGCAGTCTGTGCCTCCTTGCTGCTGCTGGTCTTGGGCCTTCTGGCACAGGGAGTCACTTGGGGAAGGTGCAGATCCAGTGACTGAGTGGTGAGCTGCTGCTGTGCCTGCCCAGAGGTGAGGTGGCAGGGACTGAGGCCTGGACAGCATTGGGAGCCACTGGTGGATATCTGGACAGGTGGCAGGATGTTCTGAGAAGAGCCCTGGAGGCTCCTGATGGACCAGCAGTCTGCACATGGAACCCATGGACTTGGCCAAGCCCACTCCCCTGTGGATCTTGGTCCTTGTTCCTGGTGAAGCCTGTTTGGGAAGCTGCATGTGCAGAGGTGACCTGAGCCATGCAGGTCAGGTGGAGACTCACGTTCAGCCACGCCACACAGATTGTGAGAACAAGGTCCTTCTGTGGGGCATAAATGTGCCACTCAGTGGGCTGCCTTCCCTATTCAACAGGAGTGACCCCCACCACCGTGAGGGCTGCAGTGCCCAGGTGCCTGTGGTGATGGCGCACTGAGTGCCTTCCTGCACAGGCCTGCTGGTGGCCTCGGGGTCACCTCCTTCCCGTGGGGCTTTGCTTCTGTGTTGCTGCTGTTGCTCTTGGGCTCCTGAGTGGTCCTGGGACGGGCTGGGCCCAGGCAGTCGCTCTGCATGTGTGAGTGTGAGCTCACCAGGACAGTCTGTCTTCAGAGTGTGGCTTTTCCTCTTATGGTACCAAGACTCCCTGACCTCTGACCCCCATGTGACTTCGGGGTTAACTCAGTGTGCAGGTGCCAGTGATGTGTAACTCAGCCAAGACAGCCTCGCCCGCTTTCTCCCTGTAGACCATGTGCCCTCTCCCAGGGGTGCAGACCAGGCCCTGGCACTGAGAAGTCCTTCCCGTGGGCATGCCCCTCAGCCACCGTGCTCCTCCCTGGCCCCCTCCTCCTGTGGCACAGGAGGATGGAGACACTGGCTTTGCGCTTTCCCACGTCCAGTGTGGGCCTGGGGAGTGTGTCATTCGTACAGATGGGTTTCTTAGTATGCCACAGCGCAGACAGCAGTGATTCATCAGGGCTGGATCCAGAAAACCAACCCTGCTGCAGGGAACCTCGCTCGCAGGCCTATGCTGAAAGAGCCCAGACCTGCAGCGCTGGGAGCCCCTGTGTCCAGCAGGCTGGCCCTGCCTGGGGCTGGGCAGTGGCTGATCACTCCTGGCCCTGCAGGCTGCCTGCCCTGGTGAACTGCCCATCCCACTTCTGCTCCCAGGAGTGCCCCACAGGGCAGGCCGTCCCATCCAGGTCCTCCTCCCGGCCACCTGGTCCTGTCCGAGGCAGCAGTTTCCTGTCCTTAACCCTCAAGGAGGCAGAGTGGCCAGGAAAGATGGGGGGAGTCCTTGGGCTTCTTGAGTCCAAACTGGGCTACATGTTTTGGTCAGGACCAGGGGGCAGTGGCCACCTTGGTTCAGGGTTTCTCACCAGGTACAGTTGGTGTTTGGGCTGGATGACGCTTTGTAGTGGGGGCTGCCCTCTGTGTTACAGAACACTGGCAGCGTCCCAACCCCTGCCCATGTTGTGCCAGAGCCCCCTCCCCACTGGCTGTGGGTGCTGGTGCCAAGCACGTGTGTGTCCAGGGGCAGAAGTGACCTCTGTGAAGGCTACAGTGGTAGATGTTGGCCTCCTCTCCACCTGTTCCTGTGCTTGGCCCTCCGGGGAGTCTCTAGTGTGGTCTGGGCGGCACCCCTGCCCGCCAGGAAGAAGCACATGAGTCTTAATTTTAAACTCAGTGCCCACATCGACGCGCCCCTGTGCACAGCGCGGTCCAGGAGTCCTGCAGCTGGAGCTGTCCTCAGAACAGCCCTTTGGTTTCTCCCTTTGTGCTGATGGAGGAACTGAGTGGGGAGAGGGCGGGGGCTTTCCTAGGTCTCAGCTGGTGGGAGCTCCTGGCTCCCACCCCTCCCTGGCTGTGGCAGTGCCAGTCCTGGTGCACCCAGTGCGTCTGCCCGCTGAGGGCCTCCTGGGCGGTGCACCCTGGCACCCTGCACGCAGGCAGCGTCGGCTCCTTGGCCTTTTCTTTGTTTCTCTCGTTTGCTCCACTAACTCTGCATTCCCGCCCTTGGTGCCTGCCCTCACCGCCTGTACCTTTGCAGTCCCCGTACCTTTCATTCTCTTACCCAGAGTCTTTGGAGACCTATTGTGTGCAGGCATGGCTTGATGCTGGGGATCTGTGAGGAGCACAGTGGGTGCAGGGTCCCTGTGCTTGGAGCCTCCACTCCAGGAGGCCTGAGGGACGAGTACCACCGGGTCACCTACCTTGTGGACACGCTGGGTGCAGTGGGCTCAGAGCAGCACAAGGGGCCTGGGTGTCGTGCTCATGGGTTCACGGACAGGTGGCCCTGGTCTCGGCTGTACCCAGCCGCTTTCTGGGGTCTCTCTGTTCTTTGGCTTCTTGTGCTCAGTGACAGAGCCAGTTCCCCAGGATGTGTCTCCCCCTCGTGTGACATGTGGGGCTTTTTGCTCTTGTTGCGCTGGGTCTGGAGATGGTGTGTGCCTGGCTGCCACACTGCCCTTGTGGCCTGTGCTTTGTGCTTCTTGACCCCTAAGCTGACCTCCGCGCAGTGCCAGGTGAGATGGGGTGGTGACCCAGGGTCATGCAGGCCCGTTTGCAGACTCTGCACATCAGCCTTTCGTGAGCAATCTTGCTGCAGCCCAGGATCTCCACTGCCACGTGGTTGCCGGGTGTGGGTAGGTCGTCCATACACGTTAGCAGGAAGCAGAGGCCAGTCCTGCCCAGCGTGCCCAGCTTTGGGGAGGCTGTGGCAGTGTGAGTAACGTCTAGGTCCTGGGATCTGTGGTATTTTGAGGAGAATAAAGTGGAACTGTGACTTGTTGCCCATAGCCACTCAGGGAGCGGCCCCCGTGGGAGCTTGCAGCTGCAGTTCCCAGAGGCTGTCGGCCTGCTCAAGGAGCCGTCATAGGCTCTGTGGGGCAGAACATGCCACCAGTGTGCTTCTGGAGGTGGTGGCCAGGAGGGTCCCCGCCTCCGCCTCCTCGAAGGTGCTGCTCTGTGAAATCGACACGCTTCGGAGGAAGGGGCTCTCAGCTGAATGTCCTGAGGAGCTGTGCAAATTGAAGGCCTGGTTCTGGGGCTGCCCACTGTTATCAGGACTCAGTCAGTGTGGGTGAGTGGTGGGCCTCGAGCCCCCCCGGGGTGCCTCCTGCCTCCTGCGATCCCTTCGCTCTGGGCTCCCCCAGGGCCGTCCCCCGCTCTGGTCTGGCCTACCCTCCAGGAGCTCCCCAGCTGCTCGCTCGCCCTGGCTGCCTTTTCTCCCCGCTGGTTTCTGGAATGCTCCCTTTTGCTTTTCCCTGTTGGCGGACTCCGAGATGCCATTATGTGTAAGCCCGCTGTTCCTCCACATGCCCCTGGAAGGGGAAACCGCCCACTGAGCCGTGTCTTGGAGTTTCCTCGGCAGCTACGTTTATCTCCTACTTGTTGGGAGAGCCCTGTCTGACGTCATTAGACATCGATTTCCCAGGTCTCGCTCTCACGCCTGGACTCAGGGAAATGTGAGTGGAAGAAGTTGGGAATGGTGTTCCTGATCTTGGATCCAGCCTGTCCCAGCCCCCCTTTTTGCCACTTCTCTTGGTCACCTGCTGTGCCACCAAGAGTGTGGGTCTCATAGCTCTTCCCAGAGGGGCCTGTGAAGCACTGAGTGCCCCCAGCTCCAGCCTGAAGGTCTCATGGCAGTTGTGCAAGGCTGGCCAGCCTTCGGCTCTCTGGGAGCTTTGCTGGACTCCAGCTTGCTGTCCACACTGACCCACACTGACTTGGCTTCTAGGAATATTGTTCCTGGGTTTCCTTCTAAGCCATTGACATGTTCATCTGTTTTGAGGTTTGAGCTCGTAATGATGAGACTTGACCCCTTCTTGGTCTACAGTGTCTCCAGATGTCACCCATGGGGACAGGCATCCCAGCTTCAGGTGCTGAACTGGGGAGGGCCTCTGGCATTGCCCAGGTATGACCTTTCTGCTCACCCTCAGGAGAACTTGGCTGCCTGGTGGCCTGTCTGAATGTGTACCTCTGCCTCCATCCACTCCCATTCCCAGCTCACATAGACAGAAGCACTCCTGCGTTTTATTTCTGAGAGCAGTTGGTGAGCATGTGCCCACTGAGAAAGAGTTCTGGGCATAGCCTGGTACCTGCAGGTCTACGTCTGGAGTTCTGGATCAGCAGGGGCCTGTCTTCCTTCAGGGGTTTCACAATCACTGAAGACGACAACACTGTTTGAGAAACAAAAGATAGAGGGTAGGTTGAATAATGACTGGAAAACAGATCCAGGCCAGGCCTGCCTGGGTGTGTCCAGGGGTAATGGTTCTGGGACCCAGGTCTGGCTATGATGTGTCCAGTGGCAGCAGCACTGGAATTATGGTTTTAAAATATCCATATCTTCTGGAAATATAAATTCAGATGTTTGTGGACACAGTGATGTCCTACCTGGGAGAAATTTTGGGGACAATTAGATTAGCCAGACATGTTGTGGAAGTTGACCACTGGATGTGGTGTTCATTATATTATTTCAGTTTTGTGTACTTTTGAATTTACTCAAAAAATTAGAAGAGATGTTCATGGATGTGTGTAGCCTTGGTTGGCACAGGCAGAGGGTGCAGCTGCCGGGGCTCGTGTTCAGGCCTCCCTTCGACCTCCTGGACCTCTGGTGTGGTGGTCAGGGTCCTTGAAGGACTCTGGAGGACCCCACAGGGAAACCTTCCTTCATGGTTTCCATTGTTCTGTGGGGAGGACTCTGCTTTGGAAATCGTCCCCAGGTGAGCGATCGGAGGCTGTGGCGAGCCGAGGTGGCCCTGTGGTCGCTGACTCCTCATCAGACTGCTGGCTACCTGGAGACCCTCGCCCTCCTGGGCTGGTGGCTGTCTGGCACCCTGATGGCACCCTTCCCGCGGGTCAGGTGCGTGTCCTTGGTCACACCAGGTTTTTGGTGTCCTAGGCAGCTCTGCTTGCTATTACCCACTGCCCAGTGGGAGCTGCAGGTGGTTGGGAGGTGCAGGTGGAAGGTGTTCAGTAAGCGTGTGTTGGTCTCTCTGTTCCCCAGCAGATATGCAGGATGCAGGGAAGCCCTGACTCTACACTGCATTCTGAACCGGAGGCTTTGGCAATAGTGAGGGTGCGTGTTTTCTGTAAGGTGAGGCTCCTGGTACCTCGCGTTTATCTGAGCCTTGTGGCTGCGAGTCTCCAACTGTTGTGCTCCCTGCTAGACTGGGCGTGAGCCCAGACAGGAGCTCTGTGTTCACAGTGCAGTTTTGGGCTCCCCTCAGGTGGTGTGTGGCAAAGCTGGGTGGAGTTGAGTGTTCATCCAGACTGCCTAATGGGCTTTGGCCAGCACCAGTGCCAGCCGTCCTGGTCTTGGGGCCATGTCCCTGAAACATCCAGGAGCAGAGAGCAGGTTCCCCTCCTGTGTTGCAGAGCGCAACCCCAGGTGGAAGGTGCTGATCAGAGGCAGGTGATCACCTGCCCAGCCTCCTGGAAACTGCTGATGAGAAGCCAGAAGCCCGGAGCTGGAAGAGGCAGTCTGCATCCTTGGGTGGTCTGAGCTCCAGGCCTGAGTGTCACTGTGGCCACCCAGGCAAGTTGGGCTCTGGGGGCGTGTCCCTGCACAGAGGGGACACGTGTTTGTGCTTGGTGGCTTAGGAGCTTACATGTCAGTGTGCTTCAAACAGAAATGCTGGCTACCAGGCGTTTGCCAAGGGAAACATGAATTAGGGGCTGTCCTGAGGTTGAATCTGACTTAGGTTTTTATTTTTTTTTTGTCGCTGGGGATTGAACCCATGGGCATTTATCACTGAGCTGCAACCCTAGGCCCCACCCCCTTTTTTTTTTTTTAAGTTTTGTTTTGAGACAGGGCCTCACTAAGTTGCTTAGGGCCCTGCTAAATTGCCCAAGCTGACCTTGAACTTGTGGTCCTCCTGCCTCAACCTCCCCAGTTACCTGGTTAAAGGCTTGTCCCACATGCCCTGCATGACTCACCTGATCTTGAGTGGTGCTGTCCTACTTCAAAGGGTTTTCTTCCTAATTGGTGATGGAGAGCACATGGCATTGTGTGCCTGGCTGGCCCTAAACAGGTGATACGATCAGCCTGTTTTTCTGCCTAGCGTTGGAAAACGCCTGCATCCCCACCAGGTGCACCATAGCTGTTGGAAGTCTGTTCCCTGCAGGGAGGAGCTGGCTGGCCTGGGGCTGCTCTGTGGGCAGAGGCTGAACGGTCAGGCCCTCAGGTCCACAGCTGCAGCTGTCCAACAGCATCACTCTGACCACTTGGACACCAAGTCCTGGTGCCGTGGGGAAGGCCAGGTGTCCGAGGCCAGGCAGCTCCATGAGGCCACTGTGGGGATTTGGAATGACTATGCCTGTCTGATAGCAAGAGCCCCAAGCACATCGGCATGGGAGCTCCTGGTGCCGTGCTGGCTTGGGTGTCTCTCTGGCATGGTGTGACCTGGCAGAGAGGATGTCGTGCACAGGGCCTGTGGCCTGGAGCGGAGTGCTGGGCATGAATTCTGGCTTTCTGGAGCCCTGGGCCTTGGGCAGCGCTGACCCCTTCAAGCTGTGCTTCCCCTTTCTGCCTCCCCAGAGGCTAGGTGAGGAGTAAAGGGCACATTGGTGCACTCAGGATGGGCCCTGCCTGCACCTGAGGAGCTTGGTGTTGACCTCGGTGTGATGCCCTGGGGCTGACGTGCCTGCAGGCCTCCGAGCCCTGTGCAGCCACCGCCACCCCCTCCCATCCCACATAGAAGGTTTGCATTGGAAGGAGCTGGGGACAGGACTCCTGAAGCGCTCACTCCTCCTGCAGCTGAGGAAGCCAGGCCCGAGGGGTGGGTTCCAGAGGACCTCCCTCCAGGCTGGGCTGCAGGAGGTCATTTCCCAGGTGCTTCACTGCTTGTCGCTCTCTTTGAAAAATTATACTGGGATGTGGTTTTTAAATATGTGGCTGTATAATTTTTAAACTGATTGGAAATTGTTTTTTTTTTTTTTTTTCATCATTTGAGCTGTTATCTGAACAATGAGCTATCTGAAAACTTTCCTCCAAGTTTTTTTTGGTAAATATTCTTTTATGTCATTAGTTCTCTTTCTGGCTTGCTTTTGAAACTTGGTGAGAAGTTGAAGACGAGTCCACATGACATGTACACAGAGCCCCCTGTGCAGGCCGAGGGTGGGGCCTGTCCGCCAGTCCGTGTGCGAGTGGTTTCTGATTCCTCCAGTTAAGACAGCTGACACCTGGCTGCGGACTCTCAGACTGCCACCTGGCTGTGATGGGACTCTCCTGAGGAGGGGTGGTGTGGTGGACAGGGCCTGGGCTGTCCCGGGCCTTCTGTCACTCCTGGCAGCTTGAGCTGGTGAGGAGGGCCTGGGTGGGGCTGAGTAGGGAGAGGGCTCCTTTTATCTGTGTGCTCGCACTTCCTTCCTGGAGACCTTGGGCCAGCTGCAGCCAGGCTCCTTTGGTCTGGAGGAGGCACACAGGCAGGTGTGAGTTTCTGGGCTGAGGATGTAGGGCGGGTGCAGAGGCCCCAGGAAGGCTACCTCCTCCTGTCCCCTGCCCACTCTCCGGCTCCCTGGCATCACCGTGCACCTGGGAAGGCCCCATCCTTGTTGGAGCAGAACCCAAGAAACACTGAGGCCAGAGGGTCATGTGGTTTCCTTCTGAGGTCCTCTAATGGTCAGAGCAGTGGACATTCCCGGCACTGCAGGGCGGAGTGGCCTATGGACGAACTGCAGCTTGGCTGGAGCGAGTTGGGGAATGGGTGCTGCGTGGGTGCCAGCCTTGCCGTTCTGGTCCCCCACAGGTCAGGGGTTCATGCCCTTGGGTGGGTTCTGCCCCCCGGGGACCTCCCTGTGGGTGCTGAGTGCCTCTGTTATTTGACGTTGGCTTCTGCATGCTGAGTCTGTGAGGTGGCCCCCCACCTACTGCCCATCAGGGTAGAGTCGGCTTCATTTCTGGGGTGAATCCGGCTTTTTCTGAATGTGGATGTGGAATGTGGGGAGACTGGAGTGCTGCCTTTTGTCCAGAAGCACGTAGTACCTGTTGAGCTTAGACCCCTGGCCTGCCCCGTTGGGGCTGCCATTCTGCTCCTGAGCAGCAGGGATTGCGCAGCTGCTGGCGAGGACTAGGAGTAGACTCCTGGGCTGTTGGGCGGTCAGTCCTTGCAGCTCTCGGAAGAGTTTTCCTGCTGACCCTCCTGCCAGCTTCTCTCCATGGAGCGGCAGTCCAGCACCAGCCCCGCTGCCTTCAGGGGGGCACTGGTTGTAGGTTGGGCCTGACGGTCATTCCTTCGCCACTCGTGGGGACTGCTGGAGTCCTCTGGTTATTTGAGTGCTGTGTCTCAGCTCGTGGCTTAGAGAGCTCTGTTGAAACACTGTTGACTCCTGGCTTAGATCTGCAGGGCCTTCAGACACGGTGGAGATCGGCTATGTGGACTGCTGGGGACACCGAGGCACACTTGGACCCCACAGGGGTCGCCCTGCATCAGTGCCTTGCTGTGGGAGCTGTGCCAGCAGTCTGCAAACGTGTCGCAGCTGACCCGCCACGTTGAGGTACGGGAGTGTGCCAAAGCTTCTGAGGACTTGAATTGGGGCCCTAGTGCTCTTAGGATGCTGGAGGAAGAACCGAGAAAATCCTGTCCTTAGTGACCCAGTGGGTTTGCAGGCATACAGCAGCATGTGCCCTAGGGAGGGTGGACGAGGTGCTGCGTCCTGGCTGTGAGGGGCTGGCTCATATGGGACAGGGCAGGGAGGGAGGGCGCGGGGTGGAGATGCTGGAGTTTGGGCAGAGGCAGGCCCACGCAAGGACTTGCTGCGGCAAGGTCAGCCTGGCATTGGGGCCGTCGCCATCACTGGGGCTCTTTTTGGCGCAGGGTGCCAAGCTGGAAAGGAGCACCTTCCCTTCTCGCTCTTTGTCGCTCCTTGGATACGCCCTTCAGGATGTCCCTTTTGCATAAGTGAGGATTCTGTGCAGATTGACTCCTGGGCAGGGTCTCCTGGAGCAGTCCATGGCTTATGACAAGAGTCAGGCCCTGCACTGCTGCTGAGCAGTGTGACCACTGTCTGCTGTTGGGAGTGCCTGGGGAGGTGGGTGGACTGTCTGGAGCTGTGGAGCTGCCTGGCTCTGGTCTCAACCCTGCCACCCCCTGTGTGTCCTGGAGAGGTACCTGTCTGGGTCTCAGCTGGCTGGTAAAATGCGGGTCGTCTGGGGTTACTACCTGGAGCTGTTGAAGGATTCGCAAGATCAGCTGGTGAGCACCTGCCCTGTGCCCAGACTCCTAGGGAGAAATGCCCAGTAAGCACGTGTGGTCCCCGCCCTCCGGGGGTGAGGTGTTTCACCTGGAAGGTGCCTGCAGGGGAGACGAAGGTCCTGGCTGGAGCTGACTCCTGCCCCTTCTCCCATGCAGCTGGCAGCAACATAGCGTCCACCCTACTTGCCCAGACGAGTGTACTTCCCCAGAGGGAGTGGGTGGCCCGCTGGGGCATGCCTAGTTTGTGTGTTTGAAGAGCTGCCTCATCTGATGCCCAGTACTAATTCAGGTTTCACAAGTGAAATCCATGCAGGGTAAGGCTGCTGCATTGAATCTAACCCTCAGGCCCGCGGGAGCCTGGGACCCTCTGGGACCCACCTGGTCTGAGCTGGTTTCCTTGCATTTGTGTCTCTGCTCTTCACCCTCTGCTGCCAGCCCCGCGTGGTCATCAGCCTGACTGGGAACACTGGGCAGATTTACACTATAGAAGCCAGGACCCACCCATCCAGTTCAGGGCAGGCCACAGGACCCACGTGTGGGCTTCTCATGCAGCCGGGTAGGGGGATGGCCGGTGGGAGGCACTGTCGAGGTTCCATCTTCTGGTGTCAGGATCATGGACCTGGGGTGTAGTCACTTGCCATCTCTTTGGCCTGCAGCTCGGGCTTGTCTCTGCTTTGGAAGACTCGGGCGTTGGCTTTTACAGTCGGGAATGTGGACGGGCCCTTGGCGCAGTCCCTGCTGGCTTACTGCTGAGGACGCAGTGGCTCTGGAGCCCTCAGGCCTGCTGTCAGAGCTCAGGCTAGTGCGTGCGAGCGGGTGGTTCCGGCATCGGCGACCCTCGTTCTGTGATTCTGCCTCGCTGTGTCTGCTGCTTGCAGATGGGCTTTCACTGTACTTGGCTCTGGCGAGAACACAGTAGTGTCTCCTAACCCACTGGTGGCTGTGCGGCCCTGGGGCCGAGCGTGTCTACCTGCTCTGACGTCTGACGCTCCTCAACTCCGTGCACCCGTCTGTGGCGCAGAGCTGCAACCCTCGAGCAGCCTGCCCGCCGTGATCCTGCTCTCGACTCTGAGCTCGCCACCCCAGGCCCTTGTGGACGTGGGCTCGCGGTCTCCCCTCTGACCCATGTGTCTCCCAGCAGTGTCCTCCTGGTCCATGCATGTGGTTGGCGGGACCCTCCTCTTGAGGCTGAAGGCCATACCATGCTCTGCTGGCTCCTGTGCCTCTAGAGGGGTGCCGTGGTGTGGCAGGGTGGCACGTGGAACCCGCGGCACCTGTCTCTTGGGATGCTACGCTCTGTTCTTAGCTCTGTCCCCAGTGGGTGCCGACTCTGATGCCTGTGTCTGCCCCCCCGAGGAACCACCCACTGTCCCCACAGAGGCTGCTGTGGCCGAGCAGGCCTGGCTCCTCCACCTCCTGGCCAGCACTGGCTGCTACCCGAGTTTCCTAGCAGCCGTCCTTCCTGTGCGGAGCCGTGGCTCACTGTGGTGTCCACAGCTTTCCTTTGGATGTTTGCTGGCAGGGCTTGGTCCCACGTGCTGGGGTCTGTCGTCAGGGTGTGTGGCTGTAGTTGCCTCCCGAGCCTCCAGCTGAGTGGAGGAGCAGGAGCCTTCTTCTGATCCGGACACACGCTGGGGTCGCCTGCTGAGTGGCCTGTCTTCAGTGCCACATGCGGAGCGTGGGCCTGCAAGGAGACCCTGGCAGAGCTGGTGCCTGAGGCCCCTGATGTTCCCAGGCCTGTGGTGCCCACTGACTGGGACCTGGCCGGAGCTTAGGAGGTGGTGCGGAGCCGCTCTGAAGGAGCTTAGGCTTGTGTCTGTTTTCCTCTCCACTGTGGGCATGTGGCGGTTTGCAGAGCTAGTGGAGGCACACAGGATCTTTGGCTTCAGGGATCTGGTGTTCCTTCAGTGCATTTGCCACGTGTGCCCAGGTGTGCAGTCTGACTGGGTGACCATTGCTGCCTCAGCCTGAGACTGGAGAATTGCCGAGTCTCGGGTCTTGGACGCACAGGCTTGGAGACTAGCCTGTCCCTTCTCCTTGCAGTTGCAGGCCAGGGACCGGGTTTGTGTGTCGGTATCTGAGGTGGGTGAGAGTGCACCTGGGGGCTGCTGGTGCGTGTCCTCAGCTGGCCGAGCAGCTGCCTTTCCTGAAGGCTTATTTCCTGCTGTCTCTGGAGGTCCCCTGAACCAGCACCACAGCCTGGGAGCTCTGTGTGTGTGGAACCAGCACCTGCTCCCTGGGGCAGTGACGGAGACCACGTTCACAGCTCAGCGTGCAGTGCCCACCAGCACCTTGGCCCTCGCCTGTCCTCCCCTGCGGGGCGTGGAATGGGGACTGCAGTTTCCTGTGGCGTCCTTCCAGGCTCCGTAGGCAGGATGCAGGCTTGTCCTCCGCCAGCCCCCGTGGAGCAGGGCATCCAGGCTGCACTTGCCCCGTCTCCTGGCCTTGGAGGTGCCAGCACCAGCCCAGCAGTGCCCACCTCAGGGCCCGCCCTGGGCTGCAGAGGCACCATGAGTCCAGCCACCTCCTTTCATTCCCCAGATCCAGGGGCGGCTCCTCCTGCAGCTGCTGCTCCCCAAATCCTTACCCGGCTACCAAGGCTGCCCAGCTAACCAGCTGAGCCACAGCCCTCTGCTGGACGGCAGCAAGACTGTGTGGTCCCAGGGTTCTCGCTGGATCCCTCGTGTTCACCTGCTGCTGTCGGCCGTGTGCTCGGGCTCCTGCTGGGTCTCCGCTGCTTTCCCTCTGGGGCAGCCTCCACAGCCATATCCCCAAGGGTGAGCAAGGCTCAGCACTTCCCATGAGGCCCTGCATGTGGCTGCTGCCTTTGGTTCTGTTGGTTCTTTGACTTTGTTTTTAGGGGTGAGATTTCTAGCCTCCCTGAGTCCCTGAGTGGAACTCTGAAACCACCCTCTGTGGACGGTGCTGTGTTGAAGTTGCATTTCTGAGGCTGCTCACCGCTCACTAGAAAATGTGCGTAGCTTAGTGTGAACCAGGTTCCACAGATGGGAGCCTGAAGACCTGGGGCCACCTCAGTGTGGGGGTCAGGCAGGGAGAATAGGGTGGGGAAGCAGAGTGGAGGAGCGGGGCGCCTCCTGGCCGACCCCGCTTAGGGCCTTGACCTGCGAGTCAGTCCCCACGTGTCTGTCAGGAGCCTGGGGTCTGGGCCCCTGCTTTTGCATGTCAGCTGATGCCTGCCGAGGAAGCTCCTTCAGAGAGCACGGTGGGTCCTGGGAGCTGTGGCAGGTAAGCGATCGTGTTGGTTGCTGTGGTTCTCATTTTCAGAGAAGAGATTGTCAGCCTCCAGGCTGATGAGAGGCTGGTGGCTGCCAAATTGAAGGTCACGGAGCACAGTGACAACCAGCACTGGGGTAACCTCGCTGAGCAGGGGCCACGGGGCGTCTGTTGGAGCTTTTGGGTGGAATGCACCCTGCAGGCCTGGCTGACTGGGGTGGAGCGCGGGAGCTGAGGGCTATCTCCTGGGCTCCGTGCTCTGCGCTCGCGGCCACAGAGAGGGCTGGGTTGCAGGCGTTGCCGATGGGCGTGAGCCTGTCCCAGACTCTGCCAACCTGTCATCTCGGGCAAGCTGCCGCATGTCTCCAAGCCTCAAAGTTGTGGGTTATGAATGAGGTAATGACGTTTGGTGGTTCTGCATTTAGATGCGTATGCTCACCTGACCCACCGGGGCGACTGATGTTGGAAGGCCTGTTGCAGCAGAGTATTGAAGGAGAACAGATGGGTGATGGACGGGCAGCCTTGGGAAGGGGAGGGAGTTTAGGTGGGCGGGGCCGGTGGTGGGTTGCCCAGACTCCGCTGGTTCTTTGCTCTAATCTCCCGGCAGGTCTGCGGGGCCAGTGTCTCCCCTCCACAGACGGGTGCACCGCTAGTCTGCACCCGCACCTGCTGTGTTAGGAGTGCTTGCTGTTCTTCGTCAGGTGGCGGGATCAGGAGGGCATCACAGGTAGATCCACATGGCCACAACGTGCGGAGCTCGTGGCCTTGATGCCCGTGGCTCTGCAGGTGGCTCTTCTGCCCAGAGCACCCAGCCTCGCACTGTTCCCACCATCTCCTGCCACGCAGGCTGAGCCGCAGGAGCTGTCAGAGGTCAGGGAGCCCAGAGACTAGCATCCTTCATGCACTGCGTCCTCCTGGAACCCAGCTGCCCTACCGTGGAGTGTCCAGGCTGCCCTGCTGGAGAAGGAAGTCCTGTGGAGGTCCCTCGAGGCAGCACGGAGGGAGGGAGAGGCCACATGCTGAAGGCCATGGCCTCAGGGCCAGACACCTGTGCTCTCCTGAGGGTCCTGCCTGATGAAACCTAGAGTTTAGACTCGTGTTTACTCTGGCCAGTGCTGTGGGCCAGGTTGCGGGGCGAGCAGCTTGCCTGGCCACCTGTCTGCAGGGATGGACCATGAGTCCTTCCCACCCAGCTGGCCAGCCAGCCTTGCCTGGGGCTTTTGGCTTTAAGGACGGCTGTAAACCCAGGGTCTGTGTCTTGTCTTTCTAGCACCTAGTAGGTTGAGTTGAGCCTCGAGAGAAACTTTTCCCTTTTAAGAAGACCCGAAGTACTGAGCTGAAACACAGATGTGAGTCTGTCATTCGCTTGGGTGACTAGACGTGGCATGGATCCTGAGGCAGAGCAGAGGCTGCCTCTGCCTGCGTCTGAAGGCTGGAGGGGTCTGCGGCCCCCCGCCAGCACCTCTTGGGTGCATTAGCAGCACCAGTGTCTGGTGCAGGGGCTTCTCCTGGGTCCATCAGGCTGGCTCCTCGGTTCGTGATCAGTTCGGGTTTTCAGCCCTCCCATCCTTGGCAGCTGGGCCCCAGTGGGGACTGCTGACCTCGTGGAATGGCCTTGATGTCTTTCCATCTGTCTCTCTCAAAGGCAGAACAAGTCCAGTGTTTGAAGTGGTCGACTTTCATACCACCCAGGATCCCAGACCTGCAACCCAGAGGTCACACTTTCTTTTCGGGCTTAATTTGTGCTGAGGCCCCAGCCCAGCTCACACCCCCACAGATGGGAATGCGTCTCTGGAGCTCGCGGGAAGCGGGGGTGGCAGGAGGGGAAGGAGCGTGTTTGCTGTGCAGAATTCCAGGCCTGGACCCTCCCCTGTCCCCAACTGTCTGTCCCCATAGCAGGGACCCTTCCCTGTCCCCAGCTGGCTGTCCCACAGCAGGGACCCCCCCCTGTCCCCAGCTGGCTGTCCCCGCAGCAGTGACTCCCTGGTGGCCTCTGCTCTGCTGTTGTGCTCAGCTTGCGGTGTGGGAGCCTCTGTAGGTGGAGCTGTGCAGCGCAGGCCCTGGAGACCGTCCTCGGGACTGGTGTGTGGCAGGGGCCCCAGTGCTCTTCCTCCTCCGGCTGGGCGGGCTCTGTCGTTGACAATGGCGTCGTTTGGTCCCAGCCCAGGTGGGCGCCTGGGTCTGGCTGCACCTCGTGTGTGTGCTTCTTTACATCGAACAACCAAGGGAAGCTTGCAGTCCATCCTGGACGACGGGGAAGCAAGTGCCCTCTCGTGGTGGAGAGTCGTGGGACCTGCCCGGGCTGTGCTCTGGGTCCTCGCACCTGCTGGTTTTTGGAAGCACGCCATGTCTTCAGGGTGCCCTCTGTCAGCTCCACAGCTGGTTCTGCTTCCATTTCAGGGACCGAAAGAGTCAGTGTGTAAGAGCACACTCTGTATAAAGGGGTGTGTAAGTGTTTCTAGCTGAAACCAGTTAATTCTGAGAGTTGATACCAGATGATGAACCTACAGTAGTGACTTGGCATGACTCGATTCTAGAAGCTTCAGAGACATCCTCGCCCTTGTCAGCCAGGCTTGAACTAGATGGGGCTGTGTGTGGCCTTTTGGCAGTCCCAGGCTGGTCTTTGACCTGGTTGGCTGGCCCAGGTGGAGGAGCTGAGCCGTGGCTCTGCTCTCTTGGGCACTGCCACCACCTCCCTGTGAAGTATGAGGTCCACCTTGAGGGACAGCATTGCTCTTAGGCCACATGCCCCTGAATCACAGCTTGTGGACCTGGATGTCCGTTTCCAGGGTGCTCTTGCTGAGGCCGGATGGTATGTCTGGGGTTCACCAAGAGGTATGCCAGGCTCACCCAAGGTGGACCTGGGATGTCGGCTGGAAATTGCTCTGATGGGCGTACAGACTCCGTCCAGCCTGAGTGGACCAGACCATGTCTGGTGGAGATGCCTGAGCTCAAGTCCCTGCAGAGGAGAACAAGGCCAGCGCGACAGCAGCCTCCTGCAGCCTGGCCTTCACCCTCTGTCTGAGCAGAGGCCTTCAGCCTCCAGTAGCGCCTGCTTGCCTCTGGACCCGAGCCCTGTGCTTGCACGTCTGCTCGCTGACCAAGGCCGTGGTCCGCCTGTCCAGGCCTCCTCGCGGGCCCATCCCAGCACAGGCCACTCTGCCTCTTCCTCCACAGTGTGTGGGACTCCAGAGCCCGGCAGGAGGGTGAGGGCCGCAGGAGCACCTGGGCTGAGAGCTGGTGGGGCCTGGAGCCGCCAGAGCGGGACATGCTGTGCTGCAGGCGTCTGAGGCCTGCCGCGTGCTGGCGAAGCGCTTTCCCAGACCCCACCGGCCACAGCCCCACCCTGCCAGCAGGTCGCTGCCCACGGAGCCCCTCACACATCCCAAGCTGGTTCCTGAGAAACGCCCTCGGGATCTGGCTTCTCAGTTCTGCCTGAGAGGGTCCACTGTGCAGGTCAGCCATGACCACGTCAGTGCCTGGAAGGGGACTCCAGGCACGTGGTCAGTCCCATTGTGGGCTGATGTGGACGGTGTCTCTCTTGCAACAGCCTGTTGAACCCAGAGGTTCAGTCCTCTTTGGGGCTGGAGCCCTCAGAAGGGTCAGCCTCTTCCCGTGACAGCTTGTGGGTGTCCTGGGGCCTGGCGTTGGGTCTGCCCAGGCACCCTGCACACGTGCTCGCAGATCGTCCAGGAGTGAGTGAGCACGAAGCGTCGGCCCCACCCCAGTGTTCATTTGCTAGTCTCCAGGGAACATGCCCAGCACTGTTTTCTGAATTCGAAGGCATAGTAAGGTATTTCCCAAATGGCCCTAAAGGCCGTGGGTGGCTGCACTGGCTGTGGGCCTGGCTCTGAGGGTGTGGGGACACCGGTGTGGCACTCCCTCCTCTCAGCAGTCCTGAGTGTGGTCTCTTTCAGCTGACCCTGTGGACAAGCGGGTCGAGAGCAGAGTCCATGCAGTCACAGCGACTTCCGGTCAGAGCAGCCTCCTGGGGTGCAGGCGTGGCCCAGAGCCTGCGTGTGTGCATGTGTGTGCCAGCGTGCAGGCATACGGGCATGTGTAGGCATACATGGCATCCCGTGTCATTCCCACTCCTGAGGTGGGTTGTGCCGGGTGTGCTGATGCAGGCAGCCCCTGAGAGGCGCTGGTCTTGGTGCCAGTTGACTTTAAAGATTGAGAAGATTCAAAACTTCCTTCTCTACAAGAAGCATTATCTCCCTGAACAACAGGCGGACTCCTCCTCCTAAAGTTGGGGGAAGGGGACCCTGGATGAAGCCCCTGAGGGCAGTAGGCCTGCTTGCTGTGGGGTCTCCAGCGCCACCTGGCTGCCCAGGATGCCCAGGCTGGGGTGCTGGAGAGGAGCAGCCCAGTGAGCGCCTGCCTGACCGGAGCTGCTTCCAACCAGTCAGTGATTTGGCCTCTGGAGTGAAGCGGTGTCTTGGAGACGACTTGCCTCCCAAGCCTAGCACGGGGCTCTGCTCCTGGGAGAGTGCTCAGTGGGACCATTGCTCCTCAGGGTTGAAGGGTCATTGCTTGCCAAGGTAGGTGAAGTGGTGCCTGCGCCTCCCAGGCTGCTTGCAGGCTGGCGACCACCCCTCCTGCAGCTCCAGGGAGTGTGCGACATGGTACGTCGGGACCCCCGGGGCTTTGTGCTGAGAGGGAGCCAGCAGGCACATCCCCCGGGGCGTTCATAGCTGTCAGTAGATGCAGACTGGGGAGTGCCGGTGTTGATGGTGCATGGAGCGGCTGCCCAGGGCCAGTGAGAGGGTGGGCCGGGGAAGGAGTGGGCATCCTCAGAAGGTAACCTGGGAAGGCATGGCGACCTCCTGGAGGAGGAGTGATGTCCCGCCTGCGTGGAGGTGACACAGCGGGTGGTGGTTCTCCTGAGACTGTTTAGGGCAGGGCTTCCCCATCTGTGGGGCTTGCACCTGGAGGCCCGCGCCTCTCCTTCCCCGGCAAGGCTGTCCAGGGGAACCGCAGCCGAGAGGGGCTGTTTGCAGAGGGAGCCAGCTGTGGAGGACTTTGTGCCTTCCCGTCCCAGAGTGCCCCTGTGCTGTGGGGACAGTGACTGGCTGCCCGTCCAGGAGAATCAGCTGTGGGCTGCAGCTTCCTGCCTTCCCTTCCTGCAACACCCCTTCCCTTCCTGGGAAGGGTGGCCCCAAGCTGGTGTCCCTCTTCAGGCTCAGACTGGGAACAAAAGCCAGTCACCTGCCTGGTTGGCTCTGGGCAGGTGTGGGTGGCTGCAGAGCAGCTGCAGAGGCGCTGTGGGTGGGGGTCTCCCGGAACCAGCTCCTGCGGGGTTGTGTGTGTGGCTCCAGGGATGCTGCTGGTGTCCTGCAGAAGGTCAGGCAGGAGCAGCCCTGGTGTGAAGGTGGAGAAGGCCGTCTGACCCTGCTGAATTGTCCGGAATCGAGGCTACCTGCACCTGTGCCTGATGATGATTGTGGGCTGTTTTTTTAACGCCATCTACTGGTCTTCACCCAAAGTCCTGCAGGAGCTGCTTCCCTCCCGGCTGCCATGGCGGGTGAGCTGCTCTTGGAGGTCACGTCACAGGGTGGACCTGGCCTCCCTCTGCTCAGGCCTGCCTGCACCTGTGTGGCTGTGGGAGGTCTGGGTCCCCTTGTGTGTGCCGGTGCAGACAAAGACCGACCGGCGTGACTCCATGCTGCCTGAACGGTGTGCTGGCCTGGGAAGCACAGGAGGAGCTGGGGCTGCCACCAGGAGCACCTGCCCCGTGGAGCCGGCTGGTGCGCCAGGAGTCGGCCGGGCCTGCACAGCCAGCCTGAGAGGAAGATGTGGGAGGAAGGTGGTGAGCGTCTGAGTCCCGGCCCTGTGTCTTGGTGGTGGGGCGTGAGAGGACAGGGCCCAGTCTGCACATCCTGGCTGCAGAACCGAGACGTGGGGCGAGCCCCTGGCTCTGCCGCTCCAGGCCCCATGTCCTCGGGTGTTCACTGCTTGTTCTCCATCCTGGCCATCCGTGAGGTGAGGACAGCTCCTCTTTCTTCAGTGAATCAGTGGTAGTGGGCGTTTGAAGGAGCAGCCTCTGCTGGACGGGCTGCAGGCCCACACACTCTGCCCAGGCCCATGCCCTCTCTGGCTCCTCCCCATCTGAGTTCTGGGCAGGGAGAATGCCCCCTGGATTCTCCCTGGTGGGTGCACGTAAACCTCTTGTTTCATATTCTTGTCCACAGCTGGGGCCCATCTGGACAATCTGACGGGCCCCACAACTCGGTAAGCGGGACCACTTTCTTGCCATGTGGACTGGCAGCGCGCTTCCCTCAGCCTTCCTCTGCGGGCAGTGGGTGGACTTGGAGTCTGACCTGCCTGGCATCAAGGCACCCTGTCTGAACCTCAGTCTCCTTTGGAAGAGGTGACAGGTGTGCCACATGGCTGCCCCTGAGGCTTCGCCAAGTGCCCTTGCTCATCACGCAAAGGTCTTCTTTGTCGCCCACATTGACCTCCAGCCCCTGTAGGGAGACTGGGGGAGGAGTTCCAAGGTGGGGCCAGGCAGTGGTGTGAGCCTGTGCCCCTCAGCTCGCTCAGCCCCTCAGCCCGTGGCTGTCTTGCTGTCTGTGGACCTCAGAAATCCTATTTTATCTGTAAATATTTTTGTGTGTATCTCTGATAACAGCTTGACCCATAGTACCATAAATCACGGTTTAAAAGCAATCAACAAGGACTTTAATATTATGAAATGTTCAAATTTCTATTTAATTTCATTTTTTAATACTGGCCTCAAACTTGGGATCCTCCTGCCTTAGCTCCCAAGTTGTTGGGGGGCAGATGTGGCCACTGTGCTCCCTGGTCCTCTCGAAGGTGGTTGATCGTTCCTCTGCATGCATCCGTCTGTTCCCCTGTCCCTTGGAGCAGGTCAGGCTATCATCCCAGGCACCGTACCGACCTTCCACGTCAGTGCTCGGTCCTCAGAGCAGCCCTGAGAGGCAAGCTCCTTCTGCGTGGATCTTGAGGTAGAGGTGTGCGGAGGAGCAGTGAGCCGCTGCGGCCCTCCAGCAGGCGCGAGGACTGGGGGCGGCGTGAGCGCGGAGGTCCTGATCCCAGGGTGGCCTCAGCTCCTGGGGGCTGGAGTTGGAGAGCAGCACAGTGCACAGACCGGGAGGTGGTTCCCTGGGGGGCTCTTCCTCCTTGGAGTGAGGTTAAGGACTGACCCCAAGGCTGGTCCTGGCTGGTCTCTCTGGGACACGCAGGCAGGGACGAGTTGTGGGCAGTGTGGTGCTTTTCCTGGTTCTTAGCTGTGCCTTTTCAACAGCCCTCCTGCCCAGGTAGGGACACCCCAGGCACCTGTCAGCATGCGGGAGTCTGAGGATGCCCGGGTGTCCCTGCAGAGCGTTCTGAAGGCCTCAGTGATATGGAATCTGTCCTGGACTAGGGGCTTGGGGAGCAGCTGTAAATTTGGTTCATGTGTTTGCACACACACGCACACACGCACGCACGCACGCACACACGCAAGCAAGCACGCACACTCATGCACGCACGTGCACGCGCGCGCGCTCACACACACGTGTGGTCCTGCGGGTGTCTGCATGTACCCCAGGCATTGGCAGGTACGTGGCCGGCAGATGTCTTGGTGAGGGTTGTAGCTCATTGTCCTCTCAGCTGGCTGTGGAGACACCTGTGTCCCTTCATGGGTGGTTCCCTGGGCTCACATCGAGGTGGCTGTGTAGAGATGGCATGTCTGCAGAGGTGCGCTCTCCATGGCCTTTGTTCTTGGCCGAAGCTCAGGGCATGCAGGGTCGCCACAGCCCTGCTTCTGGCCCTGCCCTCAGCTGCTGCTTAGGTTCACAGCAAACCTGTCCCTGCTGCTTGGAGCCTCTGAGTTTCTGACCAAGAGCGAAGTTACCAAGCTCAGCCGCCCGCTCTGTCCGTGCTCCTGGCTGAGGTTGATTGCTAGCCGTTTCCAGAAACAAGTGCACCTTGTGATGTGCCCAAGGGCGTGGGGCTGCCGTGGGGGCTCCCTCAGCGTTTGGCAGATGGCTTCACCGAGGACTGCTCCCAGGACCGTGTGGCAGTGGCACCAGCTGATCACTTGTGTCTTTGTGAGAGTCTGGGTTTCCGAGGCACTGACCTGTACCACTGTGCTGCGTGTGCATGTGTGTCCACACAGCGCAGTCATCCACCAACCCCAGGCCCCAAGAGCGGCCTTGTGGTCACCCCCTAGTTCTGCCTTTGCTGTCTTGCCGAGCCCACGTTGAGGCAGCCTCGGGCGCTCCTAGAGGCCTGTTTTACCTGTTGACTTCCTGCTTGTTAACCAAGGCCCCACTGGACCTGGCTGGGGTTGGTGTCTAGGCTCGCTTGTGGTAAAGAAGAAGTGGTCCCGAGCTAGAGAAAGGCCTTGCCCAAGGACCTGGGGGATGTCCCTTCTCCCCAGTGTGTGCCGTGAGCTGTCAGAGGAGCCCGAGCCGTGATGGGTGGAAGCCCTTTCCTCCTGGTCCTTTGTCCCCAGTCTCCCTACTCTGGAAGTCCCTCTTTCCTTGGGATGACCTTCCTGAGCCGTGGTCCTGCACACCTGGACCAGCACCCCGAGCCTCAGTAGGGAGCACACAGGCCTTGGTGTTGGTCAGAGCTGCCGGGCCTGCTCTGGACATGGGGCAGCAGAGGGCCTGGCATGAGCAGTGCTCCTCAGCTCCTCCCATGGGTGCTGCTCTCAGCTGGGTTTCCTGTCACCTGTGCTGGCTGCATGTGACAAGTTGTGACACTTCTGCTATGTTTCCACCAGACTTATTTTAAGAGGGGAATGTGAGCTCAGGTGGTCAGATCTCACTGGGTTCCTGAGCTTTCCATCACCTCCCGACTAGGAGAGCCAGCCCCACGTGGAGGTCAGTGGCAGTACGTGCTCGCGTGTCCTGTGGACTTGATGGCTTGCCCTTCATCCTTCTGAATTTGGCATTTGGAGTGGAGATCTTGATTGTCCCCGCTCCGTGCAGGTCAGTTGTCCAGGCGTGATGGCCTTTGCAGACTGCGTCTGTCTTGGAAGTGGTGTCTGGCCCTCCTCCTGGCCCTCCCTGTTGGGGAGTGGGGACGGGGATGAGCTACTTCTGAGCTGGGATGGCTCTTTCTGACCCCTTCTGTGTGGCACTCAGGATCTCACCGCCCATCCCTGTCCTCTCTGCCCTGTGACAGAGGCAGCTGGGCGCCCTGCTGGTCTCCCGCACTTCAGTACTGGGCCCTTCCCACGGGCACTGCCAGAGGGTCCAGGCCTGGCCCAGACTCCTGGACGCGTGCTGGCCCTGCTTGCGTTGGAGTGGGAGTTGGAGCTGCCTGCCTGTGCTGGATGTCTCGTGGGTGCCGTGGGTCCTCCTGAGGCTGCCCCCATGCACCCAGGTCCTTAGAGCTGGAAGGCGAGCCGCTGTTACCTCCGGGAGGGAGCAGTGCCAACCTGTCCCGCGCTGAGGGTGGGGTGCCCCTCTCCGAGGAGTCGGGCCAGGCTGGCGTCCTGGCTCACTGGCGTTGGTGTCTGGATGTGCGGTAGGGTCCCTGACACCCACGTTCTGTTGTCTGAGGTTCCACGCCTTCGGAACGCGGGTGCTGCAGCCCCTCGAGGTGTGTGTGGGCAGATCGTGGCCCGTGTCCTCCACAGCAAGGTGAGCGGCACGCTCTGGACCAGGGCTGTTGGCGTCATTTTGCGTGGATTGCTGAGCTTCGGTTTGTCTTTGTGACTGCTTTGTTGCAGGTGCTCCACCCCCACCCGTCCCCACTGTGCTGGTGCAGGACCTGTAGACTCTGCTGAGTGGGTTCTTGGGTCAGAGCCATAGAAGTTGCCAGACCTGGTTTCCCAGTAGAGGTTGTACCAGGAGCCTGGAGGCTCAAACCCCATGGTCAATGCCTCTGCCCCCTGTGGCAGGCTTGGCTTTATCGCTTGGGACTTGAGCCTCGGGCTGTCCTGAGCCTCCGTAATCTTTTGTGTCAGATGAGGGTGTGAGGGTGAGAAGATGCCCTGTGGCTGTGTGTTCGCCTCCTCCCTGCCCTCGGCAAGCCCAGCTGGCATCTGACTGGACGGCTGATCCAGGCAGGGAGCCAAGGCGTGTGGCTGAGCCTGGACGGGAGGTGGACTCGTGCTCCTCAGCACGGATCCTGGCATTTCAGAATTCCCGGGTCCAAAGTCGTGTCTGCAACTGACTCCCGACGGGAGCTCCACCAGGCATGTGACCTCTGCCTCCCGAGCCTGCAGCCTCGGCCTGAGGGGTCGTGCTGCTCCTCCTCACGAGGTGTGTTTTGGTGCTTCAGAGCTCGGGTGCCGCAGCCCCTCGAGGCAAGCATGGGCACGATTGCTGCCCGTGTCCTCCATGGCAAAGTGCGTGGCACTCGCTGGACCAAGGCTGTTGGCAAGAGCAGCGAGCTACTTCTCACACCAACAGAAGGCAGACCGCCCGCCACCCCCCTCACACCCATCTCCGTGGGGAGCCAGATGGCGCTCACTGAGCACGAGAGCACCAGCAGGCCTTGGCCCTGGACTCCATCGTGGGGCCTCAGGAAGGCCGGTCTGTTCTGCATGGCCAGAAGCTGCCAGAGGGCAGATGCACTTGCTGTGGGCAGGCCCAGAGAAGGGTGCGGCTGGGGGTTGTTGGCTGGGCAGTCATGAGAGAAGAGCACCTCTCTCAGTGGCGCAGGAGCCGTGCTTTTCACTTGGATCCTCCTGACTCCCTCCCCACAGGGCAGCAAGACCCACCTGGACAGACCCCGGGTGTCTCTTCTGAGCTTGGGCATGGGCATGGGCTGGATCTGCATCGCAGCGGATCAGCTGCATGTGCTGAGAGGAAGGAAAAAGAGGAGAGGAGGGAATTGG